>NW_026732629.1:0-390000 GCF_028476545.2 Physella acuta | reverse complement strand
AGTGGGAACATGGGGAGGTCTGTAATGGTAAGTGGGAACATGGGGAGATTAAGTGGGAACAGGGAAAGATCTGTTATCACAAGGGAGAACATTGGTGAGATCTGTAATGGAATGGTGGACCATGGGGAGATTAAGTGGGAACATGGGGAGGTATGTAATGGAATGGTGGACTATGGGGAGATCTGTAATGACAAGTGGGTATGGAATCATTTTGTTAGTTATCAATATAGCGTGAATACGGCTAGCGTCTTGATTTGTCTCAAATCGACAAGTCATGCATGGAGTCATTATATCGACAAGTCATGCATGGAGTCATAAATCGACTCGACTCACGTTGATGCACTTATTCTTATATCTTAAAATCAATTCCACCTGCTAGACATGCATGCTGTATTGACGGGATTAAACAAATCGATCACGATATGTGATTGAATACACATACACATGTCAGCTGACGAAATTATTTTCACGTAAGCGTTGATTAGTGTATGGGCTAAATCTGCTGAATCGTTATATGTGAAAATAAATTAAGGAACGTAGAAAAAAACATAAATTTAGTTTTTGTAAATATATACTTATACATGCATATATATATATATATATATATATATATATATATATATATATATATATATATATATATATATATATATATATATATATATATATATATATATATATATATACTTTTTTTAAAATTTAAGTCGACATGTTACTACTTGATGTGCCTTGTAGCGAGGTTGCCTATAGACACTGACCTTATCGTAGGTCCCCAGAGAGGTCTGATCAAAGACCTTCACTGTCTGGCAGTTGGACTCGAGTTGACCATCAGTGTTCCAGTACAGCCCAAGCCAGGCACTTTCTCTACAAATATGGTACAAACATGGTACAAACATGGTACAAATATGGTACAAATATGGTACAAATATGGTACAAATATGGTACAAATATGGTACAAACATGGTACAAATATGGTACAAATTTGGTACAAATATGGTACAAATATGGTACAAATGTGGTACAAATATGGTACAAATGTGGTACAAATGTGGTACAAATATGGTACAAACATAGTACAAATATGGTAGTAGTATATTAGGTCCCTTTTGGACCGCAGGCGCAGGCGCAGGCGGATGTGGGGATGCGCAAAGGATATATAGTAAAATACTCGGATGCGGATGGGGAGGGGGATGTGGGGATGCGCAAAGGATATATAGTAAAATACTCGGATGCGGATGGGGAGGGGGATGTGGGGATGCGCAAAGGATATATAGTAAAATACTCGGATGCGGATGGGGAGGGGGATGTGGGGATGCGCAAAGGATATATAGTAAAATACTCGGATGCGGATGGGGAGGGGGATGTGGGGATGCGCAAAGGATATATAGTAAAATACTCGGATGCGGATGGGGATGCGGATGGGGATGGGGAGGATGCGCAGGGATGCGGATGGGGAGTAGGTCAGTAGGTCACCGGTGGTGACCTTGTGACGTAATCAGTAACCTTGTGACGTCATCATTGACCTAGTTACGTAATTTTAATGCGTTTTTAATGAGTTTTAATGAGTTTTTTTAATTAGTTTGAATTTAATTTTTAATTTTTAATTAATTTTTATTAACTAGTTACGTAATTTGATTTTAATTATTTTTATTTTGTTTATTTTTAATTTTATTTTATAATTAGTTTGAATTCAATTTAATTACTTTGTTTATATTGTGTAATTTTTTATTGACTAGTTACGTAATTGGATTTTAATTTTTTAAATTTTTAAATTTAAATTTTAAATTTTAATTGATTTTAATTACTTTGTATTTTGTTTGTTTATTTTGTTTGTTTACTTGTTATTTAATTTGATTACTTTGTTTATATTGTGTAATTTTTATTAACGAGTTACGTAATTTTATTATTAGTTTACTTTTTAATTATTTCTTTTCTTTGTTGTTTACTTGTTGTTTATTTGTTTGATATATTTCTTTTCTTTGTTGTTTAATGTTGTTGGTTTGTTTGAATGTATGTATGTTTTAAATAAAAGACTAACACTATCATGTACTAGAACAGTCTTTGTATACCAGCCTTTAACCAGACATGTAACATCTGGTACTTATCGATCCGCGATCCTTTGTGTTTAGAACGCCCGTAAAAAGGGCGAGTTCATATTGATCGCAGCTACAAGTCATTAGCATAATGGGTCGCCTAATTTAAGTTGGTCACGCATCATGCGTTTTATGCGTTGTTCACCGAACCGCATTTAATTGAAAGAGCTAAGTGGTTAACCACAAAGCCCGCGTTAAGTGTGGGAACATCTGTTACCACGTTAATCGATTTTACCGATCGCTTTGATAGGTCATGATGATTAATAGCTTTTTTCCCCGCTCGGTTGACGGGTTATGGTAATTAACGACGTACATTAAGTACGGTGCGTTGGTACGTAGGTATGCGGGGTAGACATATTTTTTACAAGTCTGGAAAAGTAATTACGTTTTTTTTTTTTTTTTTTTTTTTTTTTTTTTTATGACCGTTCCGATTTTCTTTTGATCTGACCACCATTTGACCACCCTGCACCGGTGACCTTGTGACGTAATCACCGCAGGTGACCTAGTTACGTAATTTTAATAAGTTTTTAATTAGTTTTAATGACTTTTTAAAATTTTAATTAATTAATTTTTATTAACGAGTTACGTAATTTGAATGTGTTTTTAATTAGTTTTAATGAGTTTTTAAAATTAATGGATTTTAATTTTAATTTTTTTATTTTATTTATTTTTTTTTTTTTTTCATTATCTGTTATGTTAACTTTAAGGTTCTATAACTCTATATATTTAAATACATTTTTTGATTCAACCGAGTTTACTTTTCCTAACATAAGTACATGTAAAGAGGGGTTTCCAATAGGTCTGTAATGAATTAGGCCTTTTTGACTATGACTTGTTGCCCACGTGTTGACATGCTACGCTTTTTTAGATATACGTACACACACACACACACACACACACACACACACACACATGCGCGCGCGCGCGCGCGCGAAATTCATACTAGGTCGGTAAAGGCGGAGAGAACTTATAGGTATACACTATCATGGTGACAACAAAAGCGACCCTTATTTTATTTACATGAAAGCGTGTTTTCCAAAAAGTGTCACCATGCCATTGTCATTTTCGCACCGGGGTTTATTTTAAGTGCACCCGTGCACGGTTGTTTACATTTTAAAAGAAGTATCACGTGTCTTCTCCATAGGTCTTCCCTAATAGAGAAACGAGAGGAAAGACAACTGTTCTAAAATTAGAACAGCCTTGTCTACAGACACGAGTATCGTCCCTTGTGAAAAAATTCGCGTCAGAATCCTTAACTAAACAGTCAATTTCTTTAACAAGTTAAAAATAATTTAGGAAGACAAGGGTTAACAAAATATATATCTTAGTCTTGCAGCAGATTACATTCCCATGTTCGCTTTAGTATTACAGTTTTCATCAATCTTCTTTTTGACTTGAACTTCTTTAATTTTTAAGAAAGTTTACTTATACATAATACATTACGTCTAATGACAATTTTTTATTTTTACCACTCAATGTATTTTCTTTTTCTATATCTTACATTGTCATCTTAATTTTTGATCACCTTAGGTGGTGGTAAGGTGGTGGTAAGGTGGTGGTAAGGTGATGGTAAGGTGGTGGTAAGGTGGTGGTAAGGTGGTGGTAAGGTGGTGGTAAGGTGGTGGTAAGGTGGTGGTAAATTTGCTTAAGATTATAAACTTCAAGTTTTAAAAATCAACAACGTTATAGTACGTCGTGTCAAATGACACACCGTTTAAAATGTCTACATTTAAATTTCACCAAAATAATGATGTATAAACTAAATATGATATGACGTTAGCATACATATCATTCAATCTAATCATTCTAAAGTACAAATCAATATTTTTTATTGATTAAGGGGCCGTGTTCATACTAGGGTCGGTGAAGTTTTCACCGAGGTTGGTTTTGAACTCGGAACATACATGTTTTGGATTCGGTAGGTGTGGGCTGTAATTAGAGTGTCCAACCGTATAAATGACCGCGCAAATTGTGTTCTAATCACTTCGACTTCGGACTTTAAACCAACCATCACAGCGACTTATCCTACCTGAGACCTCTGTTGACTCCTGAAACTAACCCACGTCAGCTTTACCAACCATCACACCCACCTAATCCTTCCACGGACCACATCTTTTGTGCGTGTTTATTCTATTAAAGGTAAGGTTAATATTTCTTTTGTGTTAAGGGAGCTAACCCCTTTTAATTAAACCTTTTTCTAAATACGTAGTCACAGGTATTTACTGTAATTTTGTATCATACACCGAGGTAAGGTTAATAGTACGTATTGTTTTAAGGGAGCTAACCCCAGTAAAACCAAAATCTTATTAAATAAGTACTCACATGTATTTACTTTACTTTTTTTGTATACACTGAGGTAAGGTTAATAGTATGAATTAGCCTTTACATATCCTTTAAATAATTATGTATCTAAATATGTAGTCACAGATATTTACTTTACTTTTTTGTATCGTACACCGATGTAAGGCTAATAGTATGAATTGTTTTAAGGGAACTAACCATTTAAAATAACATTTAAATAAATATGTATCTAAATAAGAAGTCAATTGAATTTTCTTTTTAGTGTACAACCGACCCTCCACACAACTGTTCCATCGACCGAACCTATTGAGCTACCCACACAGCCCCGAGGCATCCACTGAACCAAACGTTCCAGCTACAACCAACTACACCACTTCGGCTCTCCACCTATAGTTTGCTACACGTTCAGCTTAGACGTTCAAACCCATAGGTATGGTTCATTTTTAATTTTGTTTTAAGTATGTATTTTATTTTATGCTTTTTATTTTATGTATTTATTTTTATTCTACAGCCACCGACCTACCCAAGCAACCAACTGATCCACACACTAGATAAGTCGTCAATAATGGAAGCCGCCCAACCTACCACCCACCCAGCCATGTCCCGTAACAAGTGTGACATATGCGACCGGGTATTCACCCGCAAAGACGCTTTGACAAGACATCACGACTCTGTACACGGACGACAGAGACATTCGTGTTCAACATGCGGGAAACTATTTACACGACTTGACAATTTGACAACCCACTATAAGAAAACACACAACAACCAAACTATACTGAGGGACACCCCATCACCGGTCGACAGACAAACCGGTCAACCGCCATCAGCGATCCAAACAGAGTATACTGCGACCAACACTAACTCGTATGACTGGAATCAAAATAATTCATTTAAAACGATGGATCCGAGATGGAAACATCCCTTTACCGCCCTGATCGCAGGGCCAACCGGGAGTGGTAAAACAGTATTTGTCAAAACATTTTTATCCCAGGTGTCAGAGATGATGGATCCTGCACCTGAGGAAATTTATTACTGTTACGGGGAGTGGCAGCCTTTGCTTGATACCATGAAGAACGTTCAGTTTGTGGAAGGTCTTCCTGACTTGGAAAATGGAACAATGGGGGATGGAAAACGTCGACGTCTAATCGTCATCGATGATTTGATGGCGGAAACAGATGATCGGATTACAAAATTGTTTACGAAAGGAAGTCACCATCGTAATATTAGTGTGATGTATATTGTCCAAAACCTATTCGGGAAAAATAAAGAACAAAGAACCATCAGTCTCAATTCACATTACATCGTGTTGTTCAAGAACCCTAGAGACGGTTCACAAATTACAAATTTGGCAAAACAAATGTATCCCGGTCGCGTTTCGTATGTCCAGGAAAGTTTTAAGGACGCAACATCGGCCCCTCATGGTTATTTGTTGATCGACCTTCGACAGGAAACACCGGATAATCTGAGATTACGCTGTAGTATATTTTCTTACGAGCAGCAAGTCGTTTACGTCCCGAAATAAAAGCAACCATGTCTGAGTCGGTAAAACGACAAGGTGAGATGTTAAGGTTTTTGGCTCGGGCCAAACCACCCGCCGTGAAAGCCGTTGTCGAAAATGCTACCCCACAACTCGTAAAAACGTTATGCGAGTGCTGTCACAATGTCTTAAGAAGAGACGTTTTGGTCAGAAGAGACGTTTGCGTCGTCACAAAGTGAACTTGAGACAACTTACCAAAAAGAAATTAACCGTCAAAAGACGAAAGCAAATTTTGCAGACCGGTGGTTTCCTAGGTGCTTTACTCGGACCAGTCCTCGGTGTACTTAAAGGTGTCTTGGGATTTTAAGGATGGCCAGGAAAATGCTTTTAATGGATCCTCGTATATTAGAGTCTATGCAACAAAAAACCTATGTACCACCCAACACACTCATCGGTGAAAACTTCACCGACCCTAGTATGAACACGGCCCCTTAATCAATAAAAAATATTGATTTGTACTTTAGAATGATTAGATTGAATGATATGTATGCTAACGTCATATCATATTTAGTTTATACATCATTATTTTGGTGAAATTTAAATGTAGACATTTTAAACGGTGTGTCATTTGACACGACGTACTATAACGTTGTTGATTTTTAAAACTTGAAGTTTATAATCTTAAGCAAATTTACCACCACCTTACCACCACCTTACCACCACCTTACCACCACCTTACCACCACCTTACCACCACCTTACCATCACCTTACCACCACCTTACCACCACCTTACCACCACCTAAGGTGATCAAAAATTAAGATGACAATGTAAGATATAGAAAAAGAAAATACATTGAGTGGTAAAAATAAAAAATTGTCATTAGACGTAATGTATTATGTATAAGTAAACTTTCTTAAAAATTAAAGAAGTTCAAGTCAAAAAGAAGATTGATGAAAACTGTAATACTAAAGCGAACATGGGAATGTAATCTGCTGCAAGACTAAGATATATATTTTGTTAACCCTTGTCTTCCTAAATTATTTTTAACTTGTTAAAGAAATTGACTGTTTAGTTAAGGATTCTGACGCGAATTTTTTCACAAGGGACGATACTCGTGTCTGTAGACAAGGCTGTTCTAATTTTAGAACAGTTGTCTTTCCTCTCGTTTCTCTATTAGGGAAGACCTATGGAGAAGACACGTGATACTTCTTTTAAAATGTAAACAACCGTGCACGGGTGCACTTAAAATAAACCCCGGTGCGAAAATGACAATGGCATGGTGACACTTTTTGGAAAACACGCTTTCATGTAAATAAAATAAGGGTCGCTTTTGTTGTCACCATGATAGTGTATACCTATAAGTTCTCTCCGCCTTTACCGACCTAGTATGAATTTCGCGCGCGCGCGCGCGCGCATGTGTGTGTGTGTGTGTGTGTGTGTGTGTGTGTGTGTACGTATATCTAAAAAAGCGTAGCATGTCAACACGTGGGCAACAAGTCATAGTCAAAAAGGCCTAATTCATTACAGACCTATTGGAAACCCCTCTTTACATGTACTTATGTTAGGAAAAGTAAACTCGGTTGAATCAAAAAATGTATTTAAATATATAGAGTTATAGAACCTTAAAGTTAACATAACAGATAATGAAAAAAAAAAAAAAAATAAATAAAATAAAAAAATTAAAATTAAAATCCATTAATTTTAAAAACTCATTAAAACTAATTAAAAACACATTCAAATTACGTAACTCGTTAATAAAAATTAATTAATTAAAATTTTAAAAAGTCATTAAAACTAATTAAAAACTTATTAAAATTACGTAACTAGGTCACCTGCGGTGATTACGTCACAAGGTCACCGGTGCAGGGTGGTCAAATGGTGGTCAGATCAAAAGAAAATCGGAACGGTCATAAAAAAAAAAAAAAAAAAAAAAAAAAAAAAAAACGTAATTACTTTTCCAGACTTGTAAAAAATATGTCTACCCCGCATACCTACGTACCAACGCACCGTACTTAATGTACGTCGTTAATTACCATAACCCGTCAACCGAGCGGGGAAAAAAGCTATTAATCATCATGACCTATCAAAGCGATCGGTAAAATCGATTAACGTGGTAACAGATGTTCCCACACTTAACGCGGGCTTTGTGGTTAACCACTTAGCTCTTTCAATTAAATGCGGTTCGGTGAACAACGCATAAAACGCATGATGCGTGACCAACTTAAATTAGGCGACCCATTATGCTAATGACTTGTAGCTGCGATCAATATGAACTCGCCCTTTTTACGGGCGTTCTAAACACAAAGGATCGCGGATCGATAAGTACCAGATGTTACATGTCTGGTTAAAGGCTGGTATACAAAGACTGTTCTAGTACATGATAGTGTTAGTCTTTTATTTAAAACATACATACATTCAAACAAACCAACAACATTAAACAACAAAGAAAAGAAATATATCAAACAAATAAACAACAAGTAAACAACAAAGAAAAGAAATAATTAAAAAGTAAACTAATAATAAAATTACGTAACTCGTTAATAAAAATTACACAATATAAACAAAGTAATCAAATTAAATAACAAGTAAACAAACAAAATAAACAAACAAAATACAAAGTAATTAAAATCAATTAAAATTTAAAATTTAAATTTAAAAATTTAAAAAATTAAAATCCAATTACGTAACTAGTCAATAAAAAATTACACAATATAAACAAAGTAATTAAATTGAATTCAAACTAATTATAAAATAAAATTAAAAATAAACAAAATAAAAATAATTAAAATCAAATTACGTAACTAGTTAATAAAAATTAATTAAAAATTAAAAATTAAATTCAAACTAATTAAAAAAACTCATTAAAACTCATTAAAAACGCATTAAAATTACGTAACTAGGTCAATGATGACGTCACAAGGTTACTGATTACGTCACAAGGTCACCACCGGTGACCTACTGACCTACTCCCCATCCGCATCCCTGCGCATCCTCCCCATCCCCATCCGCATCCCCATCCGCATCCGAGTATTTTACTATATATCCTTTGCGCATCCCCACATCCCCCTCCCCATCCGCATCCGAGTATTTTACTATATATCCTTTGCGCATCCCCACATCCCCCTCCCCATCCGCATCCGAGTATTTTACTATATATCCTTTGCGCATCCCCACATCCCCCTCCCCATCCGCATCCGAGTATTTTACTATATATCCTTTGCGCATCCCCACATCCCCCTCCCCATCCGCATCCGAGTATTTTACTATATATCCTTTGCGCATCCCCACATCCGCCTGCGCCTGCGCCTGCGGTCCAAAAGGGACCTAATATACTACTTATGGTACAAATATGGTACAAATATGGCACAAATATGGTACAAATATGGCACAAATATGGTACAAATATGGTACAAATATGGTACAAATATGGTACAAATATGGTACAAATATGGTACATAGAAAATATTACAGGTTGGGTGAGTTACTTGAGGCGATCGTTGTGATTCTTGGTGGGATTTGATGCTTCATACATCACACGCAAATAGGAACATAATATGGTGCTGGTAGGGGTATGTACACTACACACTAACGCCACTACAAGCATAGAGAAGCATTATAATGTGAGGTAAGGGTGCGTATAGCCCCAGGTGACACCCTACCTAGTGACGTCACACTCGAAGGGGGAGGGGGTCAGTAATTTTGTGTCGATGTGTGATGAGCAATGTTAGAAAACGTGTTTTAGAAAACTGTTTTAATAAATGTCAATAGAAATTGATTAAATTAATCTATGTTGACGGAGTTTAGACAAGATTTTGGCAAAATATCGAACTTTTAAGAAAAGTTCAACTGCAATTTTGAGGGTGGGGGGTGAAGGCTGAAGTGTGACGTCATTTTAGGGAGGGGGTCTGGCTTTTTGTGACGATGTGTGACGGAGGGAAGGGGGCATAAAAATCGTCCAAAAAAGCGTGACGTCATTTAATGGATGCCCCCCCCCCCCCTTTATCTCTACATCGTAGCTTGTACATATAATTATCCTATGCAATATAAACGACGCGCATTCGTAGTAAAATATATATATATATATATATATATATATATATATATATATATATATATATATATATATATATATATATATATATATATATATATATATATATATATATATACTTATATACATACATACATATATATATATATACTTATATACATACATACATATATATATATATATATATATATATATATATATATATATATATATATATATATATATATATATATAAAGAGAGTAACCTACGAAGGGTTTGCCAACTGGCTGGCCAGGTACAACAAAGTATCAGAACTGTTTGGTGCAGCCAATCTGGCACCAAAGTTGTACCAGCAGACGTAGGCGGCCTGGTTCCACGTCATCGTCTGCTTGACCAACGTGTACACGATTTCCTCGTCACAACTGGTGTCCTCGTCTGAAAGACATTTGGTAGAAAGTCGACCAATGATGGTGCTATATGACTCCTTCAAACTTCAAACTCAATCAATAGGTTCATGTCAATTGTTTTGGCTTGAATTTTATTTTAATTATATTTGATAAGGTTTGTTTTTGTAGGTAAACTGCGAGCTTTCACAAAATATACAATATAGGATCAAATGTACTGTCGAATGTGGGATGGGGGTAGGGAGAAATTAGAAAGATGTTTACCTAAAAGTAGTTCACACATATATTTACATATGTGTTAATGTTTTATATTTTATATCAAATGTTCTGTTTTTTTATATTTCTAAATTTGGATTTTTAAAGCTACACCTGTATCTACAGAAGCATATATACATATATACAGTTTTACTATATAGGCCCATGTTATATAAAAATTATATAATATACATAAATATATAATATACATCTATTATATATATATATATATATATATATATATATATATATATATATATATATAGGCGGAGCGAGGGGGTGCGGACCGCTCCGGGTGACACCATTCAGGGGGGTGACACCGAGGCAAAAAATAGCAAAATATATATAGAAAAACTTGAGGGGGTGTGCAAATCGAAAGTTTGAAAATTTGTCCCCGGGAAGGGTCGCTACGCCTCTGGGGGGGGGGTGACACCATTAAGTGCCGCACCGGGTGAGACCCGACCTCGCTACGCCACTGTATATATATATATGTATATAGATATATATATATACATATATACATATATATATATATATATATATATATATATATATATATATATATATATATATATATATATATATATATATAATGTATGTTTGTATGCCTACATTTTGTACTTACAGTCCCCTGAGTAGTATAGAGTTGCTGTGTTCCTGTCTTTAGTTTTACTGTGGGTGTAAGGTAGCAGCACCATCAGGTGTATGTAAGTCATCAGCACCAGCAACTGGGTCCACCTCCAAAGCCGGAACATGTTTTTATTAAATCCACCGGAAATCAATTGATTATTGACTTCTATACTCGGCACATTTGGTTAGGGTTAAATTTCTTAGCGTTAATTTTTTTTCAATCCATTCCATTTATCCTTGTTTAGCCTGCACCTTATCATGCTTCTAAACAGCTATCGGCTATCACATATCATGCTGTAATAATCTGCGAAAAGAATATAATATTATAAAATATTATGGTGAATTTGTTAATAGAAACACAACTGTGTTTCTAAATAAATGGCGAATGTTTGAATATAAACAGACTAGTAGTGTAAAATTATTGTAAAATAACAAAAAAAATATTTTTTTTAAAAAACACAGTGACGCTAGTATTGATGTACTTTTAATGTAGTTGTTGATGTTGTTGGAAAACAAAAGACGCGCGAGTTTGGCCTGAAGGGAAAATCATTTTGTTTTCGAGAGTTGTCGCCTTGTTATGTTTAGAAGTGAAGCGCGGTCTGAGGAAGTAAGGGGTGGGTGGCGCATGCTCAGTGGCGAACTATCGGACACTGGGTTAAAAATATACCTTAATTACTCAGTTGTCTTTTGTTGCCAAATACTCTCATGTATTGGAGAAACAGAAATTTTGTAAACTGGTGAGGAAAACAGATTTCTCATTTAGCAGGCCTACGTGTAACAGTAGGCTCGCGTGTTTGCTGCTGGTACTAAAATCATATCAAATGTGTGGGTAAAAGCATTAAATCGGTAGAGTTATTCAACTATTTAACAACAATATAACACAAGACCACACATACCCTAGCTACATCACTGCTTTGCCATACAGGGCAGCATATACCCTAGCAACGCCACTGCTATGCCATACTAGACAACATTTACCCTAGTTACGTCACTGCTATGCCATACTAGACAACATATACCTTAGCTACGTCACTAACATTTTTAAAAAACTACCAGCGAGCTAATCGTTTTAAAGTCGCACTTCTTAACAAAGTGCTTTTCCTGAGCTTTTACTTGAATAAAAATGTTTTCGCCTAAGGCTTTTTATAAAACCGAGAGGACAGCCATTGAAAAGGCTGCAAATAACAATTACAACAATCGTTCTTGTTCAATGTAACCAGCATAGAATAGTAGCGAAATTATTCGAAAGACAGATAAAAATATTTTTAAAATCATGTACGGTGTGATAAAAATAAATATGGTTATAAAAATCTGACTTGTTTTTGTCGGACTTTACTAAAGTTTGGATATATTTGATGTTTTTAGTATTTTTGGAAACTAAACACAATGTTTAAAAGACAAAATCAATTTTGTTGTTTACATTTTGTCATAAAATGTGCATAAACATGGAATAAATAGGCCATGGGTTTTGAAAAAGTATAATTTTTAATAAAAAAATTGTATCGGCGAAGATTTGTGTACAAACTATTGGAAAGTTAGGTTTTCTGAAGATCAATCACGGAGTTTCAATGCAGCAAATCAATGTTTGTCTTATGAAAGTAAGACTTTAGGTTATAACTAGATGAAAATAAATAGAAATGCATCGTTAAAAACATTAAACTCAAATAATTATTTTTAAGTTCTAAGAATTTGCTGTTTTTCTTCTTAAAATATTTAATATTTGAAATTTTTTCATGTTTATTTTTTTAACGGCCGCTATGATGGCTAAATTGACAAAAAAACACGATTTAATCCATGTCAACAATAAAGATGGAAGGATTCTTGTCAACTTAAGCTACTATGTCATTAAATTCGCAATCTATCACCGCCTCGTTTTCAGCAAAGATCTCCGCCTAAAGCAAACGATAGCGATTAAATATCAGCCACCCATGAAGTAAATGCCAAGTCAGCTGCTTCATTACGAAACTGCATGGAAACGTGACGTCATTGACACCACTCGCCATTATGTCCAACCCTCCCCCTCCCTCCCTCTACAGACACGCGTAACCTAGACAACAGATAATTATCATTCTGCTGGATCATACATCGTTTTGTCATGCACGAGCAAATAAACATTAGAGCTTAAAATTGTAACAGCTAAACCAATAACGGTGTTGTCAACATTTGCACGAACCCAAATACACGTTTTTAATTACATAATGTAATGGCGGTAATATATCTTCGATTAATGTCATACCTTAATGCGATATCTTAATGACATACCAGCACGCCAGACATTGGTGTCGTACAATCATGACGTATTGTCATTCATTCATGTTATATTATCTTACATTCATGAAACAGTGTCGTACATAAATGTCATATTGTCATACACAGATGTCATTCTGGCATTCATGCATGGAATATTGTTATAAATACTTGACATATTGTCATTTAGGGCACACTGTCATATTGTAATGTCATATATTCATGTCACACGTTTGTGTCAAACACTCTAGCTGAAATCCCTAACTTCTTTAAATAAATCATGTGTGATTTATTATGAATTAATTTAAATTGTGACTTTAAATAAACCGGGAGTGATCTCCCCTAAACTTTCTCGAATATTCTTATATAAACCAACAGGGGATGGGAACTCGGGATATAGTTATGATTTTTAATCCATTTTAAATACTTAAACTTTTTAAAATAGAATAGAATCTCATAGAAAAAAGTATTGCGCACCGAGCGAACGCCGAATAAAGATGTTCATAATGATGCGCAATATTATTAATACTTTATAAATTTAGATGCGTTTTTGAGAAATCGGAAATATCGTAAATTAGTACTTCCCGTAAACGGAAATTACTCAAAATTTGACAGAACGAAGAGAATTAGATCTTTTACTTACATGTGAAATTTCATTTATCTATCTGAAATAGTACTCAAGTTATAGGCTTTTGAAAAATTGAAAGTAGAAAAAGTACCACTTCCGGTTGTCGGAAATCGCTCAAAAGTTGATACGGATCTACGATTTTGATATAATACTTATATATGAAATTTCATCAACCTAGCTGTAACGGTACTCAAGTTATCGTGTTTACACACAGACAGACACACAGACACACACACACACACACACACACACACAGACATACGGACAAGATTGCAAAATTATGTTTTTCCGTATCAGTGAGGTGTAAAACGTCGAGATTTGTAAAAATCTCGATTTTTTTTTTTTTGCACGATTACAATACTTTCTCTATACTACGTATATACGAGAAAGTAAAAATGCAAAAATTAATTCGTGTTTTAAACTTAAAGTTCCGGAGCAGTGGTTCTTAACCCTGGGTTCGATCGAACCCCGTGGGTTCGGTAAGTCAGTCTCAGGGGTTCGGCGGAGGTCAAGACACACACCCGACTCATATGGTTCACTATCGGAATGTGTCAGTGTGGACGATAAAAATTATTAAGAAAGGTTCGGTGAATGCGCATATGCAACTGGTGGGGTTCGGTACCCCCAACAACGCTAAGAACCACTGTTCCAGATTTAAGACTACTTCAAACACATACTTAAACATTTGAATTTTTTTACAAAACAACTGACATCAGTTCAGAGAATAGCAGGCGTTAAACACAATCTCATTAGAAACACAATTAAGATTGTCTTAATAACACCATCTTGAGCAAATATTCGGTAAAGTTATGTGTCTCGTGGTCTATGTTTGCCCCCCCCCCCCCCCCCACTGCTAAAAATAGCCTAACCGAAACGACGATCAAGATGAAAAGATAAAAACGGCAATGACTGGGATATTAGCTCTAGATTAGTTGATCTTATTATAGTAGGTACGTTTAAAAATCCACCCCCCTCCCCTTATTTAGACCCAAGTCCTGATGTAACGAAAGAATGATGACGTAGGGCGAGAGAAAACAGAATCGACCAAACGGGTTTAATCGTCCCGATCGCAATCATTGATCTGCCCGTACCGCGACCATTGTGGGCAACAATGAGAGAGTAGATCAGGGTAAACAATGATCATTAATGCCACGGACAACAATGGTAATGAATGGCAAACACGGGCGGGTAAGCCGGAAGTTGTGTCAAATGTGAACATTTATGCATGATCTCCCTTTCTTGACCTTTTGATTCGTCTTCGTGTGCGTAATATATCTTTCGGTCTACACATCCTTGCTTTGTCTGAATAATTATGTCTTCTTCTTCTTTGTCTTTTTTAAATTATCAATGTAGCATAGGCCATTTAAAACGTCATCGTATGCCTTTCTTCCTTTGTTGTATATTACTTCAATTTCTTTCCAATTTTTTTAAAAATAATGTTAATGCCTCTATGCCAGGTTTTTTTAAAGTCTCGCGCTTTGTCTTGGGGGTCGTCCATAAATGACGTCACACTCGTAGGGGGAGGAGGGGGTCCGTAATTTTGTGACGGTGTGTGATGAGGAGGAGAGGGGGGGGGGGGGAGTTCAGATGGTGCGACGTCACACTTTTTCATTATAAAAAAAGCAATATTAGAAAACGAATTTTAGACGTTATTTCGCGGTTTAGAAAACTGTTTTAATAAATTGTAATAGGAATTGATTAAAATACTCTATTTTGAGTTTAGACAAGATTTTGGAAAAATATCGATGTTTAAAAAAAATTTCAACTGCAATTTTGAGGGGGGTTGTAGGCTGAGGTGTGACGTCATTTTAAGGGGGTCTGGCTTTTTGTGACGACGTGTGACGGAGGGGAGGGGGGTGGTAAAAAGGTAAACGGGAAAAAAGTCACAGGAAAAAAACACAGAAAAAAAGTCACAGTTTTTGCTAGGAAAAAAAGTCACAGAAAAAAAGTCACAGTTGAAAAATTTTATCGGAAAAAAAGTCACAGAAATAAAGTCACAGAAAAAAAGTCACAAAAATATTTTTAGAAATATTTTTATTTATTTGTTTAGTATTGTAAAATTGTGTATTTTTATTGTTGTGGGTTGTATTTTTTATAGCATAAATTATTTATAGACGTTAAAAGCATTATGGTTTATAACAATTGTAAGTAAAAATATTCTAATATAATTTACACAACAATCTCAACATTTGTTACGTATTTAGTTAAAAACGCGGTAGAAAATTTAATTATAAAAGAAATTTAGGCCGTAGGCTATTCTCTGGTCGGCCTCTCCTCAGTAGGCATGGTCCGAACATATTTTGTGTTGTTGACGTCATGCGTCAATGACAGCATTTGAACCTTGTCGGCTTTCTGTTTTGATCCTAAGTTTTGTTATGTAATGAGCGTGAAAAATGTGGGCAGTAAAGGTGGTTGAACTAAACATCTAAACATAACTATTGTTGCCATGAGTTGAGGGCAGCAAGTCAGATGAACTTACCGTTTCACGGTAATTTAATGTTGGTATTTAAAAAAAAACAGGATTAAAACCGTGGACTTTGGAGCATTCTATTAAACGCTACTAATCTTAGGTTTAACATAATTACAATCTACATACTTCATACTAAATATTTTTAGATGAATTATAAAAATTACTATGCGTATACAGCCTACACACATTGCATTTAATTAATCCTAAGTTAATTTGAAACCATACAAACATGCATGTAGGTTGTCAATACAGATACCATACAAATCGCAATAATACAATTTTAAAAATAAAATTTCTATTTCGGAGCAGATAAAATATTCTTCTTTTTTTTCTTTACCACGGCATATGGAGGGATAGTGTGGTCAGCACTTTGCCAAGCGACTTAACTTTCCCTGACGTGAGTTAGGTACCCGTCAGAGCTGGGTCGACTCAGGTATCCGAATAATAACATTTCACATTTACAACAATAACAAAAATTGCCCACATGTATCTTCCTACAACAATAACAAAAATTGCCCTTATTTATCTACCTACAACAATACGAAAAAAAATGTTCAAATTTACCTACCTCCAACAATAACATGTAACATTTACCAACCTACAACAATATCAACTGTTTATCACACTTTCCGCTAAAATTTCGTATCTAAAAATAAGAATCCTTTGAAAAAAGAACAAAAGTAGAATTGTTTTTTTTTTTTTAAATTAGATACGACTTTTAAAAAATTCGATTTAAAAACGGTTTTGAATGCTGAAATTGTTTTTTTTTAAAAACCCGTTGAGAAACTCCCTGATGCGTGAATCTGGTGCCGGCTCCTCGTCTGTCTGGCAGCACTGTGCCGGCTTAATCCGGCCGCATAATGCCGGCACGCTCTGTCAGTGCCGAGTCAGGAGAAACTGCCATCATTCAGTGAACCGTGACCGTTGGTTTAACACTGCGAGGCGGGCTGGGGTGGGTGATGTAGAGGGTAAAGGGTGGGGAAGGGTGGGGAGGGGTGCGGCTGCCCTATCTAGTTCTGGTGAGCTCCCCACTGACTACGGACGACTAAAAAAATTGAAATTTAGACGGAGAAGCACCATTTGTATCATCCACTCTACAGCCAGGTACATAGTAGCCAGGTAAGTATTGGAACAGACAGTGCTGTCCATGTTCAACATACCAAGGCCACGCCACTACAGTTCTAGAACAATGTCTAGAACTTCATTAGATACGTTTTTCAAGTTTTCATAAGCACATTCTAGTAGAGGTACGAAATTTAACGTAAAAAACATCAGAACAGATGTATGGTTTACCAAGCCTTATGCACACTATTAAATGTCTAATGCCGACATAATAGTGAGATATCAATTGGTTGAATGTAAAGGCCAATGTTAAGGGATATGTTTAATGTATTTATATTTTTTACATCGTAATTGTTGTTTGTGTTTAATTTATTTTTATGTTTTACATCGTAATTGCAGAGGTGTAGCGACCCTTCCCGGCGTCCGGGGACAAACTTTTCGATTTGCACCCCACCCCCTCAAACTTTCGATTTGCCCCCCCCCCCTTGAGATTTCGATTTGCACCCCCCCCCCTCAAACTTTCGATTTGCACCCCCCTCAACCTTTCAATTTATTTTTCCAACCCATTTTGGCGCCCCCCAGGGGTCGGCGCCCGGGGACATATGTCCCCACCCCCCCCCCCCCTCGCTACGCTACTGCGTAATTGTTGTTTGTTATGTAGGCAAATTTATAACGGGCTACCTTTTATTCTTGAGTTTTTGGAACACAGTTTGACGGTAGTTTTGATGACCGACGGTTGGTCAAATCGATAAGACGCTCTTCTCAGCAGTTGTGAGTTGCGGGTTCGAGCCCTATCTAGCTACACCGTTTTCTCTTTACATTTTGTTTGTACGTTTTTTTCTATTAGGGTGTTCCCTACCACCACCACCCCACCCCCCCCCCCCCCACCCCCCCCAAACCCCACCCCATTCGAGGGGCACTGTACTATTTAAAAAAAAAGTGTCGTAATAAGGTAAAAATAAAGATTTTTAAAAAGTAAAATGACTTCAAAATGAACTCTAACCCGTATCAAACATCAAGTTGATTACGTTCAATTTTAACTTGACGTTTATTTCATCTCACGCGCTTAACTCTAAAGGGAATAGTCAACTCAACTCAACAGTACAAAAAACGTCTGTTTTTTTAATCCAATCACAATCTTTTCTAAAGACGCCGGGTGTTGTTTTAAATGACGTAAGCGGCTTTTTACTCGAGCCTTTGAAAATAAAGTTCCATTGAAATCTGCGCGCGATCGCTCGTTCGTCTAGTGGCAAACGTCAGTCGCGCGCTACATTTAGAACTCTCCAGGTCAAGAAGACGATTAAAAAAAGATTAATCGGTTTTTAAATGAAGTTTTTTAACGTTTCGCCGGTTGCAATAGTGATTTTTACTTTTTGCTATGTGTGATAAATAATGATTTTTTTTCACAGCCTTGTAGTGTGAGTGGTCTAAGTGGTACAGCTGATGAGTTATAATAGGAAGACAAGAGTTCAAATCCTTAGAATCTTCTCAAACGTTTTGTTTCACTTTCATTTAACACGATGAAATTTAACAGAGAGAGAGAGAGAGAGAGAGAGAGAGAGACAGAGAGAGACAGACACACAGACACACAGACACACAGACACACAGACACACAGACACACAGACAGACAGACAGACAGACAGACAGACAGGCAGGCAGACAGGCAGACAGGCAGACAGGCAGACAGGCAGACAGGCAGACAGGCAGACAGACAGGCAGACAGATAGACAGACAGACAGACAGACAGACAGACAGACAGACACGGACGGACGGACAGAAAGACAGACTAGCGTTCTATCGCGAGTCAGAAAATTTTACCAAAGAAGAATGGCTGCTTGACTGACACAATTTGACCCAAAGAAGAACTAACCTGACGGACTGACAATCTGACAGACACGTGACCTAACCCATTGACCTGTCCTCGACATGTACAGAACAGCAGTTTGTCTGACCATAATACACGCTACGCAGGTTAATGCGTTCTTTAGTGCCGTCTGTATCGAGCGATACGACAAGAACCCAAGTCGTTTCGATGTTCATCTGTCACGCTTGATCAACCTCCATAATGTTGTACATTGGGTTGTATGGAAGGTCAACTATTCCAACTAATGTTGTACGTATGGGGGTCAACTAATGTTGTATACTGGGGTGTATGGAAGGTCAATTAATGTTGTATACTGGGCTGTAGGGAGGTCAAAGGTCAACTAATGTTGTATACTGGGCTATATGGAAGGTCAACTAATGTTGTATACTGGGCTGTATGGAAGGTCAACTAATGTTGTACGTATGGGAGGTCAACTAATGTTGTATACTGGGCTGTATGGAAGGTCAATTAATGTTGTATACCGGGCTGTAGGGAGGTCAACTAATGTTGTATACTGAGCTGTATGGAAGGTCAACTAATGTTGTATACTGGGCTGTATGGAAGGTCAACTAATGTTGTACGTATGGGAGGTCAACTAATGTTGTATACTGGGCTGTATGGAAGGTCAACTAATGTTGTACACTGTGATATATGGGAGGTCATCTACCATAATATTGTACATAGGCCTGTATGACTATGATCCTACAACACACGATAAACAAACCTCTAAAATACGACCCCCTAATCAAGTGACAAGTGAACCTACAGTGCATCACCCTACATCACGTGACTGTGACCCTATGTGACATAACCACACATCACGTGATCATTGAACCCCCACGACATGACCCGATACCACACCGAAAATACAGATCCCTTAGGGCCCATAAATCCATCATAAATCATCTTTTTTTTTAAACAGCCCGAAAGCACAACGTATCTAAAAATAGACTGCCTCTTCATGGTTGTGCCGGGTTGGCTAGTATTTGACAGAAATTGATTCGCACCCGTTTGGCAGGTCAAACCCTGGCGACAGCAGGAAATGTTTTCTGTGGTGCCGTTCTGCTGTCTACAACACAGCTCACACCTTCTGTCATCTAAATACATTATTTTGTTTCTTTTCCGTTACAGGGTGCCAGACGGCCATTGCTCGTCGTAACTCATTGTCTGGCAAAGCAACATTTTCAACGTGGATAAATTAGGCTAATTAGCGTTAAGGTTGACGCTAACTTTGTGTTTCTTTCAGGCATAGCTCCGGTGTAGGGACATTGACCCCAGGAGCATATCCAAATCTCCCTACCCCATCCCGGGTAAAATAAAAAAAAATATTATATATTTAGATAGAAAATTAATAATCTTTTCCTTTCGTGCCTAAGATACGCGAGGCAGATGAAGTAGAGTTCATCTGTTTCAATAATCTCTATGCCTCGCCGGCTTTAACTTCTTCCCTTATAATCTAAGTAATTTTTCAATGAAACTGTTCGTAACCCGAACATATGTAGCCTTGGTTGTTCGCAAGCTGAAGCAATCACAAAAATATAATATTTCCTACTTTAGGAAAAAAAATTAAACTAATCTGACTATAATCGATAATTCTCATCAAGCTCCCCCCCCCTTCCCCCACCCCCGCCGCACCCAAACCCTACTAACAGTGTACGCTTCACGCCATCTTTAGCATAAACGATTTATAATCGAACACTTAATCGATGCATTCTTTTTCAATACCAAGGTTCACAAACCACGATCACACGGCTGAACTTTGGTGACAACCCCCGACACACCTTCCCCCCCCCCCCCCCGACCTGCTAGTCACGGCTCAGGGGACGTGTATGGTTTCGTGTGACGTCATGGTGTATCGTGTCAGGGGGACAATGGTTGCCTGCGTTGTCATGACAACGGGAAACGATTATTAATCCCAGTCGAGGGTAGCTGAGATGAACCTGGTGTACTTTAGCCGGCGATTGTTCTAGAAACATCCCGTGACCTTGAGTGTGAGCCGGTGCAGTCTTAGAGCCCCAAGTTGTAGACTTAGCCCAAAGTTGTAGACAGAGCCTCAAGTTGTAGACAGAGCCCCAAGTTGTAGACAGAGCCCCAAGTTGTAGACTTAGCCCAAAGTTGTAGACAGAGCCTCAAGTTGTAGACAGAGCCCCAGTTTGTAGACAGAGCACCAAAATGTAGACAGAGCCCCGGACAGAGCCCCAAGTTGTAGACAGAGCCCCAGGTTGTAGACAGAGCACCAAAATGTAGACAGAGCCCCGGACAGAGCCCCAAGTTGTAGACAGAGCCCCAAGTTGTAGACAGAGCCCCAAGTTGTAGACAGAGCCCCAGACAGAGCCCCTAGTTGTAGACAGAGCCCCAAGTTGTAGACAGAGCCCCAAGTTGTAGACAGAGCCCCAAGTTGTAGACAGAGCCCCTAGTTGTAGACAGAGCCCCAAGTTGTAGACAGCCCCAAGTTGTAGCCAGAGCCCCAAGTTGTAGACAGAACCCCAGACAGGGCCCCAAGTTGTAGACACAGCCCTATACAGAGCCCCAAGTTGTAAACAGAGCCCCAAGTTGTAGATAGGCATTAAATTACATCATATACCCTTCAACATGGAAAATGCGCAACTACAAACTAATTCTACTAATACACTTTCACATTGTCATGTCTCTAAGCTACAATGTTAATGTGGTCATTCTTCGCTGACCTCTTTAATAGTATTTAATGATCAATTTAAATTCACTAGCGCAGTTTTTCATTGTGCAGTTTTCGGTTACAATGTGCTTTATCAAATTTCAATAGAGAATTAGATTATAATTATTTATCCGTTCCTTTGCGGGGTTTGTTTTCAGCGTAGTATGCCCAGGTGGGGAATGAATCATGACCTTGTATGGTGTTCACAGTTTGTGGTTCGAGTCTGTTTGTGATTCATGTCTGAATGGTTGATCAGGCATGAAGTTTTGATGACTATAGGAATATTCAAAGTTGAACAAAGCCGTCTCGTGAAGTCACGTGACGTGGCGGAACCGGTCCGTCTAATATCCAGACCAGGCTGAGGCCGTCCAAATGGCGTTGAGTCTTTACTCCCGAACTGTCGACTAGCATGTCGCCGTCCAACCAACCGTCTATCAAGTTTCAGAAGCCGTCTAAAATTTTATTAACATGAGAGTCTGAGGCCGTCCAAGTTAAATAAATGGCAACGTGCAACCAGATTGTGGCCGTCTAACTGGTGACCAGCTTGTGGCCGTCCAACCGGTGACCAGCTTGTGGCCGTCCAACCAGTGACCAGCTTGTGGCCGTCTAACCAGTGACAAGCTTGTGACTGTATTTCGATAACTACTCAGAGGGTAGAGCCAGCTAAATGTTAAACAAAACCACTAAATCATTGCATTCAATGAGCCAGGGCTTGTCATTCAAAAAACCCCTCTCATAGGATGATACGTGTATCATGGGGGCTTACACTACACACATAACTACTTCAGCCCATCACATATTGAAGATTGCAAGCAATTTTTTTAACTTTAAAAATTTCACACTATACCAGCTTATGTTAATTAATTAAAATTAAAAACTAATTAAATTTTTAAAAAAGCCAAACACAATGTTACTTCCCCTTTTTAATAGTTTTTTTTTCACTTACATAATAAATCAAAGGTAAAATTAAAGTTAAAAAAAAAAGCAATTTCAGTAAAAGAAAAGATCCATATAAAAAATAATAAAGCAGGCATCTACAACGTGTAGATTACAGGCCAGATGTGGTTGTTGGGACCAATATACAGTTATTTAATTATCAATTCATTATTTGTAGAAAACTTGAGTTGAACAGGGGAGGCAAAAATTGCACAACATTTATTTTTATGGTGTTTTTGTTAAGTATAGCAGCTTGATTTATATTTATTTTTTATATTTATTTTAAAACGATTAATAATTAAAAAGGCCACATGTCTAGGCTGTAAATGTAAAAACTTTAGCTGAGTATGAGAAATGCCTGTATCTTGTATTAGTTCAAGTTCCTGAATATTTTAAAAGCAGATATTTTTAACCATTTATTTTACCAGACCAAGCATTATATTTTTTAATTCAGCTGGTCATTCAGAGGCAGAATAGTCTTACAAAAATCATGTTGAACTACCTCCATTAAATTGTCTTACAAAAGTTATAGAACTCCTCGACAGTGCTCTTGGCCCACTTCCTACAAAACTCTTCGTCTGGCAAACTGCCGAGGACTGCCAGCGGGACAAAGTTCTCTAGCCGCGGGTTGTACTGGTCGCGGTTCAGTGACACCAGGAACAGGTGGCGGTTTTTGATGATGAACAACCGGGTGTCCAGAATATCTGGCCACATCAGCAGCTGCCGGTGTGATATCTGCATGGTGTTGTGGAGGTAGTCGAAGGTCTTGAACAGCTGATTTTTATCTGGGAACATGGAATACTTCATACAGCTGTTTGTTAATCAAACAACATATATTTCCTTATTTAAATACCAAATGAACATTTTTTAAATATTTTTTTGTCTAAAACAGTCTGCATCTACATTTATAATTTCAAAATGGTTTATTTTTGTGAAAAAAAGATGTTTGATGTTGATTAGTATGCCTCAGGATCTTGTGGCTGTATATGGACATAGCAAATATATACACATACACATATTGTGATGTAAAAAACCATGTCACAGCACCTTTACATTTCACGAACTACTGCAGAGTACCTAATAAAACTGAGCTTGCTCACATGACATCCTATAATAACAAGTACTCAAACCCAGATACTGACTTTCTACCCCCATTGGCTGTATGATTCAATCAGAGTAAAACCCAACCACACCCTTTGTGAGAGTGGGGGTGAATAATGAAGCGATCCATCACACAAGTCCAATTCAAGATGTTCTATAACTAAGCTATAGTCTGTTTCTACCATCTTCCCTGTCATCACACCCTTACTGTTCTGACCACACACTCACCAACCCCCACGCCCCACACACTGCTTACATTGGCTACTTACCAGATAAATATAACCTGGGGCAGGTCAATAAAATTTGCTTAAGCTCATAATCCGTGAACCCAAGGAATTCTTTTATGTGAAACCGTACATCCTAAGACAGAAAGAATTTTTTTTTTTTTAAATATTTTGAAAAAAAAAATAGATTTTATTAAAACTCATAGATAAAAAAAATTCATCCTATTTTAATATTGATTGTTGACATATTTTGTGGGTGTTTACCTCAGTCTTTATTGTTCATATATTTTATAGGTAATTGCCAATTGACAAGGTTAAGATATCCCACTTAAATAACAAGTTGTGAATTGATTTTTATTGTAACTTAAAAAATTATTTAGAATTTCAATAGGAGTCTACAATCCTAAATGTAAACTACTAAGCTGAGTTAAGAAGAAACTTAGAACTTAGATTAACATGTAGGCTATAGCTTTTACAACATAAATTTAAAAATACAAACGTAATTCTTACAGCAATTAATTCTTTCCTCCAAACTAAAATCTTGGGGAAATCAATGGAGACTTTTCGAAGTTCAGCATCTAAAAAAAGGGAACAAATATTTTGCTCAAATCAAGCCAGCAGACAATGTTGGCAACACTGTATTTTTAACAAAACATTTTTGTAAGTTCTTTTTCTAATTTAATTTCAATAAAAATAATAACATTTTATGTCTACAATCAGTTGATTTTTATCACTACATAAAAATAAATTAGCATAAAATTATCATATAAAGTAATTATTTCAAGCATGCTAATTTTATTTTCTTTATGGTATGTTTACTATTTTTTTTAAATGAAGAAAACCTATAAATACCAGTTAGTTGAAATGCATTTTGTAAAAACGCAAACTTCTCATCCATCCTATAGGAATTCATCAATAATAGAATAGGGCAGTGGACCACCATTTTGACCACTTCCTCCAATTTGAATTTCTTGTGAATTAAGTACCTAGACAAAAGAAAGGTAAAGTTGAAAATTCTGGTTGCAATATATTAATTCATCTGTATGGAAATTATGCAAAAGAAATACTAAAATAAAATAAAAACAAAAGTCAGATGATTATGATATTCCTTACAAGGTTAGTGTGAACTGCTCACTTATCAACACAACAGATTTCAATGGTTAAACTACTCGTCAGCATAGCCAGGCATAGAATTAACATATTCATAACCAGTCACAACTCACAATGACTCAACTTAGGGCTTATCATCAAAACTAGTCGCAAAATCAACATAGCAAGTGAGAGTATCAGCATAGGCAGACACAAATCCACTATGTAATTATTGAGATACCCACCATCAACATACTCAGCTGCGAAAACCTCTAGCTCTTACTTAACACAACATGTAAACAAAAGGAAGTAGAGCCTATATCACCCACCCAACTCTGAGCTCCAAGTCAGAAACATTCTCCTTAAACAGCAAGGGGTTTTTGGTGAAAACATCGCCCATTGACTCTTTTGGGATACCCATAAACGCCAGAAACCTCAACATAGGCAAAATATCTTTGTCAAAGTTAGCTTTTATCAAAAGCTCTGCAATGCGTTTGTGCTGTTGAAAGAAAAAGAATAAATTATGTTTTAACAGTTAAAAAATCTTGTTCATTACCATAATCAAATATTTGTACTGTAAGCAAGCAGATAAAGTTAGTTCAACAACAAAGACTGACCCATAGTTTAGGAACAGAATTAATATTCTAATATAAATATGGCTAATCAACAACAAATTAAATGACTACATTGCAAGTTCACCTTTTGAACTTTGTCCAAATTGACCCCAATCTTGACCAGATTTTGCAAAGTCTTAGATCTGGCTACATAAGGCACAATGTTGAAAGCTGACCGAGACAGCTCTGGTAAGCTTAAATCATCAACAGAAACTTTCTTTACAACTGCTGGAATAAATATGTACTCACTTTTAGACCAAACAAAAATGGTTAATATAGTTAGCTTTTAACATTAAAAAAAAAACTAGTAAGAAACTAAAACACAGGTATAACAAAAACGATCTGCAAAAAACAAAATTATATAATTAGTTTATAGAAAAATGGAATCTCATTTAGATCTTATGGGCTGAGTGGTAGAGCATTGATTGCTATTCTGAATGTCTGGAGTTCAGATCTTAGCCCAGACTCATGATGATGGCTGTAGTCCACCCAGCTCTGATGGGTACCTGAATCAAGTTAGTAAAGTAAAGGTGGCTGGGCATAGCACTGACTACATTATCCCTTCATATGCCAAAGTCGTATGCACTATGGTCTTTTGGTCTGAATGGGGATCTTTACATTTAGATCTTAATTTTATTTTGTGTGATGTCTAAAATAAATAAACTGAGATCTCATATTCCCAGTGAACATATTCATATTGTCATTATTTCTGCATAGATGTTTTTAGTTGCAGTGCTGAAATTACACTGTATATTATTGTTATTACTCATTAAATAATAAACCCTTACCTTTGTCATTTGGATCATGTTGCAATCCATACACTCCTTCTTCTTGAAAGATTTTAGCAAAGTCTTCTTCCTTGACATCTGACCAAGCTGGCACTGACATATTGTAAGATACATCTTTTTCTTCACTCATATTATCATGAGCAGCAAATTCAAGGCCTTTACCTGCCCTGTCAGTACTTTCAACAGTGCTCAGTCTATGCTGACCCCTGTAGGATCTAATAAAAAAATTTCCCACAATAGACTGTTTCTGGAGGTAATTACAACTTTTATGAAAATCCAAAAAGCCTCTCAGACTAGACAATGATTTGTGGCTTATTTTCCGCAGACCATCATCAATTCTTGAAGAACTGAATACAAAGGTTTTATCATCAGAAAAACCACTGTGCATTGTTTTACAATGTCCACAAACGTATTTAACTTTTAAACCTAATGATGAACACAATGATTTCTCAATGCCTGCCGTCTGTGGGTATTCCTCTGGACTATGTGTGCCCGTACATGTGTGTATAAACTGTTTTTTTGTACACCGGGGTAACAACTTTTGGAAATCAAATATGTGTTGTTGGCATCTAGATACACAGAACAAGGTTAAATTGTTGTGAAAACTAGACTTGAACAGCGAGGCCATATTCAATGATACTGTTTTGCTTGAGGTTTCAAATCTGTTTGAAGAAATATGTAGGTATTATAACTACAGTTTAGAAGGAGACATTATCTAGGTAAATCTATACTTTAATTCAACTGTTAGTGTAGTATAAAATTTTGGCACCTCTAAATTTAAAATTGTATTGTAGGTCTAATTTTATTATAAAATTATAGATATCTTTTTCAAATTGTATAGGCTATGTTAAGGGCTCATCCATAAATACTAAATAATCGCCTAATAATAGGCCTAAATGATAGAATCTAGTACGCTTTTTTTATATTTTTTACAGCCCACCCCCCCCCCCCCCCCCCCCCCACATCACCCCTGATTGAGTCCCACTGACACCCATCAGGATCACAAAAAGCTAAGTCCTCACCCCTAAAAAATGTCACACCTATAAGGACTAAGATTAAGTAATAAGTAATATACAACCATTTCTCAAATAGGCCTAAAGCACTAAAGTGTTTTTAAAATGCAACAAATAAAGTAATAGAATCTAGAATTTAGGCCTAATAATTATAATACTAATAATAAATTAAAGTCACTTATTAAAGTAAAGAGTAAAACTAGTGTCATCAAACTTCTTCAGTAGGCTACTGAGTGTAGACTGTAGAGTGTAGTGTGTAGACTGTAGAGTGTAGACTGTAGATCTCTAGTGACTCTAGTCAACTCTAGTGACTAGTGTGTAGTCAGTAGTCAGTAGTGTAAGTGTGTAGTGTAGTCGATACTACTATAAAAATAAATAGATCTATATAGATAGGCCGTTCGAATTCACAGCTTCCGGGTTTGTTGTTTTGAAGCCATCTCACGGCTCATGCGCTTACCAAAAATGGCGACCAGTTTCGCTTTCACTAATGGGTAGAGCGATAAAACTAATGATTACGAAGCCATCGTTAATTTAAGAAATCGGAACTATCCGTTTCTATTTAAGTCTGTTATTTAAGAATTGTCGGATCTACTTTTGGCCTAATTTCTATGTTTGTCTCGCAAGCGGCGCCTTAGTGAAAGTAGCTCTATATAATTCTTATCTTTCGAATCAAATAACTATAAAATACCGCAGGTATTTTTAACCAGACTATTGCTATTTTTTACTTGAAAGCATTAATTTTACACACGTTACAATAAACTGGTAATAATTTATGGTAGGCATGAGATATGCTCTGTAAGAATAATAATGCCATTTTATTATAATCTTTTTTGGTGAACACGAAGTGCGGGAAAATGTGTGACGCGCAAGAATCCAATCATTCGGCTAGATTTATGACTGTTTTTTATGTCACACCTAAAAATAGAATGTTTACGCTTTCTTCATTGATGATCGTTTTCATTATGTTTTTAAACTGAAAGTATGAATTATTAGTTAGATTTCAGGTTTTGTAACTTGGTATACTTACCCTTTATCAAAATTAAAAGCATAGCATGCTGATTGTGAACAAATATAGTCATAAAACACAAATATAAAGTTACAAACAATGCGATGTCGGGATGTGCCACACCCCCTCAAGAAAACACGTGTTTATTAAGCTGTTTATCTCACTTTACAACAGTAATTAAAATTAATTTTCAAATTTTTATCACTTATTGGGTAAGATTAAGCACATATTTACTAAAAATGAAAAAAAAACAAAAGCAAATTCTGTTTTAATGAAGGTCACGGGTCAAGTTTTTTTTCCTTCTGTTATGTTCAGTGGAGGGTGCCACAGGCTGACCTGACTTTGGAATTTTTTTCAGTAATAATGACTTTGCACAGAAAGTTAAAATATGCTAAATTGGCTTAGTTTACTAGTGTGCAAGCTATTATTGATACATTTTTAATAAAAAAAATCATTCTGTAATTCTCATCAAAAAGCCTAATATAGATCTAGTATTATATAGACTACGGAGTCTAACGAAAGGTAAAATCAAAACAAATTATTTAGAATACATCTAGATTCTAGATCTACTAAAATTATATTTAATATTTACTAGAGGCTTATCATTAAACTAAAATACTAACTTAACTAAAATACTCAAACAGCAATGTCACACATATTTTTTACTCTTTCGCAAAATTTATTCCATGTTTTTATTTTTGTAAAATTTTTAAAATAGAGATCAATATAGTTTATTTGGCACGAGCTAATTAATTAATTATTCATTGTTTCATACGATTATGATTAGGTGTTGTTCAGTTAAGCCAAATAAATTGTATTACAACATTTCATAAAATATGATGATAGGTTTAATGAGCTTAAAGCTAAGTAAGTTGTTTAAATATATTGTTAATCTATTAATCATGTTAACATTTTGTCCCATTTTATTTTGAGTAGCAGTTTTACTTTTCTAGATCTAGACCTCTTAACAACAACATCGCTTACAAATGGCTGCCGAAGAATCATTTTTTGAATTTATGGAATCACAAAACGATAAATTTGTTAGCATAATCATTAAATTGCAAGTGAGTATAGTTTTTCTATTGTAAACCCAAAATGAATAATTACTTGTTGTTTTTAAGTCATACAATTTATTTAGGTTGTAATTTACTTAACTTTTATTACTTTTAAACTTTTAACAGTTAGCCTAACTACTTTGTTTTTATAGTTAGAATACTAAGAATAGTTAGATCTAGATCTAGTTTACTAATTAGATTCTAGTAGTAGAAGGCAGCAGTGGGCTACATGTGATTTGTTAGTATGTGACATTAACAAGCTTTTAAGGTGGCTGGGGAAAATAAGAAATTTAATTTAACATTACAGATTTCTTATTGCATTTTCTGTTTTTAAAAAAATCTGTTAAGTTATAGTCTATGTTGACAATTCACTAATTATCTTGCCTTGCACAGGCTATCATTCGTGGAAAGTGTGTCAGAAAGCAATTGAATGAGTTACGAAGTCTTTATGAAAATATATCAAAAGATATTGATGGTCAAGGAATGGAAGTTGTGTGGTCAAGAAATTCCTTATCTTTGCCAGTGGTGAAGAAAGGATGTGCAGCACACCCAGCTAAAGATTTCAAGAACAGTTCATGTGATCACAATTCTAAATCCTTCCAAAGATCTGTGGCCAGTTTTGTAGCCCCAACTCATCAATCACACCAAGAGTCACAGACTCCCCACCCTCTTTGCGACCTGTCAGAAAATGGAAATAAAGATAAACAAACAGTTCATTCAATCATCTCAAGAGAAGTTCAGACAGAATACACAGAACCCACAGTGGCTGGTGCTCAGAGTGAGAAAGAAACTGGACTTCTTAAAAAAGATCATATTATATTGTCTGCTGAAAGAGATTTACCTAAGCATTTTGCCACCAGTGATGTTCAAGATGAAGAAGTTGAAAATATAAACAGTCATCCAGCTTCAGAATGTTCTGGTAGAAAACTTTAAATTTATTCATTGTTAAATTAAAATTAGCGATTACTTATGTTTAATTACTTTCATAAACTGACTACGTGGTTCAAATAATGAGAGAAATGTTTTGTTACAGAAAGAGAAACAGATGAAAACCATGAAAATCAGAACTTGATTGTGGAAAAAGTTGGCCTTTCCCAGGACAGAGATGGGGTACTAGACATAGGTAAAAAAAAATTTCAGATGTAATTTGATGGATAGAAGTAATTTCTTAAAATTTTATTAAAAAATAATTTCTTCAAATAATAAGACATAATTTGGGAAAGGATACATTATATTTTTTATATTTTTTGCTGAGATAAAGTGGACTGAGGAGATGGGAGCTCTCTTATTATGTAAGGTCACTTTCCATGTTAATATTGTTCTTGTTTGATACAGACGAGTATGAGCTCCCTGGGGACAAGGATGAACTCTGTCAGCTGAAAAATACAATGGTGATGGAGCTGATGTGGGTACAACAAGCCATCAACAGCCGCAAACATGTAAGGTTTTGTGCTTTATGTAGCTAGCTGTACAGTGGTGAAGCTAGCAGCACAGTGGTGAAGCTAGCAGCACAATGGTGAAGCTAGCTGCACAGTGGTGAAGCTAGCAGAACAGTGGTGAAGCTAGCAGAACAGTGGTGAAGCTAGCAGCACAGTGGTGAAGCAAAGTATTGTAGTGAAGCTCACAACTACGGCTATCCGCAGTGTAAAGAAGCTTGGTACACTGTGAATATTTGATACTCTTGACTTAGTCCTCTCTGTTCCTTATGGAACACAGGTCCTCCACCATTTCCTTCCATTTCATCCGATCCCCGGCTATTAATTTTGCTGTCTTCCAAGACATCCCTGTTGGCTTCAGTTCTTCTAGAAGACCCGCCCTCCAGGTCTGTCTTGGGCGCCCTCTTTTCCCCTTTCCCTGGGGGTTCCACTCAAGCGCTTGGTGTGTCACATTTGGGTGAGACTTTTGTAGCGTGTGTCCCACTCAGTGCCACTTCCTCCTTCTTTTTGCACTTTCATAGGCTCATTGGATACTCTAATAAACTAGTATTTTAAATAAACCTTTATACTCTAAACCTGAAATGTCTAGTTTTTTTAGCTTAAAATTTAACTTTGCTCAAAAAAAATTACAATTTACAAGGTTAGTTTCTTTTTCTAGAAAAGCCTAGAAATTTTACCTATTTTTTAATCAACATAAATGAAATTTTATTGTGAGCTTTTCAGAAGTTTTAAAGAATTTTAGAGCTATGTACAGTGGGGTTTTTTTTTGTATAAGAATCTTTACTGTCTGAATCATGAAACTTTTAATTTATTCTAATCTATCACAATACCTGTTGTTGGAACACGCTCACTAGACTGTAAAAATGTGTGTGTAAAATGTTTTTAATCAAATTTTTTTCTAATCCAAGTTTTTAATTGTTTATTATTTAGTATCTACGGATGAAGCATGAGTTGATGTAGACAACTTGTTGTGACCCAGATGAATGTGAAATGGCAAGAGCTCACAAGTTATCAAAATTATCTATTTTTGTACATTTGTATAAATAATTATTAATAAAATTTTATGTACATAATTAATACTAATAAATTGATTTAATGTTTGTGATAATAATTTGTTTAAAAAAAAAATTAAATAGATTCTGTTCATCATTTTTTTTTCAATACATGTTTATAATGCAGTAGTAATCAGGTCTGGATTGGTTTCTTCCTAAGACTAACCCCCTGTCATTTTTCCCTCATGGGAGAGTACAATAAACTTGTTCCACACAGAATAGTTCCTAACACCTAATCTCCTCTATAACCCTAGCCCTAACCATAGAGTTGGTTAGGATTAGTTGAGGTTTGTGGTCAATTTGTAGTCAACATGGTGATAATGTCCTCCTCTTCTTTTTGGGTTGAGGTTAATTTTTTTATTTTTTTTTTTTGGGGGGGGGGGTGGTATTTATCTGTACCCATAGTGATCATAGACTTAGTGTTTGTTGTACAGTCAATGTAAGCTTGGGGGGAGGGTTAACATAATGAATGGACTGGCAAATGCCCTCTCTTGGACTTGACGACAACCACCTGACCCCCTTCTCACACTGCTGTGCCTGCATGATCCCTCCGAGAGATGCCTGAGAAGAAAAGCACAGACCCTCACTGACACAGCGGGGCCCGTGTAGCGGGTTCCCTTAAATATTCCCTGACCTTGGAGCTGACCATCAAAACCAATCCCCGACCTTGAACCTAGCCATTGTAATACAACGAGGAACAACAGTAAGGAATCCGTCACTTATAATTAACAAAGAATACGAGTAGCGACCAGAAAATCTTGTCTTTACATAAGTATCAGGGATCATGTACATCTTGTATAATACAAAAAACATTTTAATGCACCACCAAATACTGCACAATATAATATAACAATTTCCCTCCTCCCCTACTATGTATTAAATGCAAAACCAGTACTCACAATGAGAGTTTCTTCTTCAACGAGATGGAATTTGTATAGAAACTTTACTTTTACCCCCCCCCCCCCCTTCCTCCCCGGAAAATTTAGCCCGTCCCCCGAAAATATCAAGTCGTCGCCCCCACCCCCCCACCCCCCCCCTGCACACAATTTTGATTACAGATAGCCCTAATGTAAGAAATGACACAATTTATTTGTCTCAACTTTAAACTCGGTGATAATAAACGAAAACTTAGTTGTTGTCTGTTTTTATGTGTATCTTTAAATATTTGGTAATAAGTAGGAATTTTTGCCAGATGTGTTAGTCACAAGGTGTGGGGGGAATGGCACCTTTTAGGGGTGAAACCACGACGAAAAATCATAACACTTACTGTAAAACCATGTTTTACTGAGTAAATATTTTAAAAAATAATAAAGGGAGAGGTGTGAGACCCTGAGTTCTCGCATTGAGTGGCACCCGACCTAGTGACGTCAATGCTTCTGGAATCCCCGAGAAGAATAATTACGAGTAAAGTCCCTGGGCATTCTGAAGGTATATATATATATATATATATATATATATATATATATATATATATATATATATATGCATAGGCGTATCGAGGGGGTGGGGGGTGCGGATCGCACCGGGTGACACCATTTAGGGGGTGACACCAAGGCAAAAAATAGTATAATATATAGAAAAAGATTTGAAGGGGGTGCAAATCGAAAGTTCGAGGGAGGGTGCAAATCGAAAATTGAAAGTTTGTCCCCGGGAAGAGTCGCTACGCCTCTGGGGGGGTGACACCATTAAGTGCCGCACCGGGTGACACCCGACCTCGCTACGCCACTGCATATTTGTGCATATGTATATATATGTATATATATATATATATATATATATATATATATATATATATATATATATATATATATATATATATATATATATATATATATAGCAGTGACGTAACATGACCGTTCTGATACAAAAGCTGAATATTACACCAGTGATATTTAGATAACCATTAATGTTCTATCAGCACTTTAGATTTTATCAACCAGGGCCTAAACGTACTCTCATTATTTCACTAATGCTGAAGTATTGACTCAGTGCCGGCGCCAGGTTATTTAGCGCCCTAGGCAAAACTTATAAAAATGCTTTCACAAAAATATTACAAAAACATATGTATAAGAAAACAATTCATTAGAAGTGACATATCAATTTATTATCAATGGCATACACGTTTGTAAGTAGACATCAAAATCAAATTTTACGTGCTTCCATCGTCTCAAAAGTCTGTACTCATTCCTTCAATTCCAGTGTGGAAGCGTAATCACATTTTATTGAAATTGTTGCTAAGTCCACGAGTGTAGTTTGTACTTTACGACATAGCCCCCCTACCCCCCTTAAAAAATCTTAAGTGCTTTCCCCCCCCCCCCCCCTCCCGGGGGGAAAAAGTCTGGAAAAAAAAACTAAAAAAAGTTCTTGCATTGTTGGACTCTCTTCAATCCTCCCAAGGTGAGTTCCAAAACGGAATTAAATGTCCTTAGTTATAATTGTAAAATGTCTATATTGTGTGATTATGTAACGATTTTTTTGTTTTTGAAAATTAAAAGGCTATAAATGTTATATATATATATATATATATATATATATATATATATATATATAACTTGTTATATATGAATCTTTTAGGAGAGGGTGAAAAATATGAAAAGACAATTAATTAGATGTTTAATTTACTACTAAGACTGTATGTCTACTAACATTAAGTATTGCAATCTACAACGGCTACTGATGTATTTGTTTTTCAACTTGATAATGCTAAAACAAACTACCAAACTATTTTGTTTAGAACTTAAGCTCTATATAATTTTTACAGTAGCAAATAATAGCTTAAAGTTGTATTTATATGTAAGGTGCAGGAATTTGAACTGAATGTAAAGTTAAGCAACGAATTATCTCCCATTTAAATATTCAAATAACAAAATTTAATTTATTCAAGGGAAATAACTTTCACAAGAATTGCTAAATTAACTAATAGTAACTAATACATGTTTGAAAAACACAAGGTAACGCTTTAAATTTCAAAACGTAATATTTATAACAAATATTTTGTATCTTTATCTATGTAGCCTTGCAAAAACAATATATTTTACCGATTAAATACTTAAACTGTAGGTTTTGTTTGAAAGTATAAAACCGGTAGCTTTATTATAACATACTTCTATTCAATTTTGATGACGCTTATAATTTTGCACGAAGTACAAAACGTAGAATCTAGATATAAAATTTTGGGTCCCTAATATAAAGGGACGTCTTTCAAAAAATCAAAAACGGGTAACTGTTTCAGACATGGTTAGTATTACTGATTAAATATTAAAAAAAAAACTATAATTTGAAAAAAAAAAGTTTACAGTTTGTTATAAATTCTATCCTATTTAATAAATATCAATACTTTAAGAGTGGTAATAAAGATTCCTAAAAAAATTAAGATTTTTCAACTAGAGAACGCCTACCTTTCTTTGTAGTGTGTTCCGTCCTGAATTTAAATAATTTAACTTACGATGAACTCGACTACTCGATATGCTCTACTACATTCACAACACATATCAGACTTCGATATCTAAACATAACTAGACTCGATGCTCCAGAACTATGACACCAACTCGTTTAACTTCACCAAGCTCTACAAACGATACTCCCAATCAACAACGATTTTACTGGACCTACTACTACAATTTAACAGTCAATATAATTCGATACCACAAGAATCGATACTCCCGAACTCCAGAACTACAATACTTCATCACCTGCATTCTCATTTCTCTACTATTCCACTAGACCTTCAACTACACAACAGCCAAATAAAAAATACGACACTAATTTAACACTTACATATTTTATACCTACGAAACCATTAGTGTATCCTCCAGACCTTTTTCTCCCCGAAGAGATGCCTGCAAGAAACCCTGGAAACCATATCAGCAACAGCCTTCCGCCGTTACTCCCAAATCTAAACGAGTCATCTTCTTCTTCTTCTACGTTCTTAATTTTTAGTGTTGGGAGGGATCGAGCCTTATCTACCAGAGGGTTTGAACTCGATACTTTTTTTTCGAATTTATCAACCATGAGCTTTGCCGACTCGACCATGCTTCCATCACAATTAAGGATTACGTGTCAACTGGTTATGCGCCATTGACTCCGATTTCAGCCTGCTTTTCTTTTTGGATTTGCTTCCATAGCCTTTGTCCAACCAAGAATAAACTACAAGGCAGCAGTTGTTTGATTTTGGAGTTGTCTCTCCTAAAAGAGTGGCTGTCCCCAGCTAACGAGCCTCAACTGCCCGAGTGTTCGAACTCGAGACTTTCGGTTTAGCAACCATGAGCTTTACCGACTCGACCACGCCGACCCCCAAACGAGTCATCAAAACTTACCAAACAAGTGACAATACTTTGAACACCCCGGTCAAAGTGACTGGTAAAAAGCGCCCCGACCTTTCCAAATTAGAGAGGAGGGGTTGCATTTTCACCAGCGCGAATAAATATAGACTTATATAGACCTAATTTTGGGGTGGAGGTGCAAAATTGATAGTTCGTCCTCGGTGCCGAAATAGATCGCTACTCCTTTATAAAAGATATTAATTATTAAGTAGTTTTCGATAATAGCGATTAAAACTTTTGCGCCCCCCTAGGGATGGCGCCCTAGGCGACCGCCTAGTTTGCCTTATAGGTAGCGCCGGCCCTGTATTGACTAGACAAATGTGTTATCATTATGTTTTTCTAACATTGTATTAGCAGCGGTATACAGAGGCGTAGCGAGTGGGGGGGGATAACATATGTCCCCGGGCGCCGACCTTAGGGGGGGCGCCAAAATGGATTGGAAAAACAAATCAAAAGTTCAAGGGGGGGGGTGCAAATCGACAATTTGTCCCCGGGCGCCGGGAAGGGTCGCTACGCCTCTGGCGATATACGGTGGAGGTACTCCGGGGATGGGGGGGGGGGGGCTTTGAGATGTCTGAAAGAAGCTCTGCATCGACGTTCCGCAAGTTTATAAATAGCTTTCATCCTTTACTATTTCTCGCATGTGCCACAAACGAGGAAGTTAAATTAAAACTACGTCACCAGTGCTATAATGGGAGTTGTTCCACGCAACATACATTGTCAGCAAAGTTTTAGTTCGTATGCAGTTTCCCTCCCCTCCCCACCCACACACAAACACTCTTGGGATTTAGTTTGCGGTGTTTCTTTCAGACATATTTATCCGAGGGGATGGGACGGACATTTGAAAATTTTGGGGGATGGGAGGTATTAAACATTCCGAGGAAGGGGAGGATGGGGGGGGGGAGGGCAGGCACTAGGACCTCTGAAGAGATGCGTTGTAGAAACTGTGAAAAACTAGTCGATATCTACACACATTAATTGATAGGGTTATAGATAGGGTTTAACCTATTATTGTTATGTAGGGTGTGAGTTGATATTAGCTTTGTTAAACATGTGCGTAAACAATTAGTTTATAATGAGTTTGGGTTAGTAGAGAGAAGAAAAATAATCACTTTTTTACTGATTATTTCTCTATAAAATTTAGAAAAATGCAGGTCATTGTATGCAGTTTGATAGGATATTTTTAATGCAATAAATAGGTTGAAGGTTAAAGGTAAAAAAGTAGAACAATGTAACGTTTGTTTGAATAGAGCGTTCGGCTTGCAGAGAGAAAAGTTTTTTTTCTTCTCTACAAGTACCAGGTCCAGTTTACCTGCTGGTTCCAGGTAGGTTCAATAGGGGGGTGGGGGGGGGGGGGGTGAGGCCGATTTTGTTTCTTCAGCTGAACTTTGGCCCGACTGGTTAAAACTAAGTGCTGGGGGGTGGGAGGAGGTTAGGTCATACCGCGTGACGTCACTGCTAGGAAATATATAGCCTACGGGAACACAGCTTGAGCGTCGTGTGTTGGGGAAATCTAGGTCATCAACGTGTGTGTTTTTATCAGTTACCTACTTTTGTTATCGGATAACAAAACTAAGGGTATGACAAAAAAAATTTGGGTTTCGCTAGTTCGATGTCGTAACGTCATTACTAGATCAGAGAGGTGTGGAGTGGTAAGTACTACTTTTAAAATATGTAACTTCACAATTATATTAGTCTTATTTCGATTTAGATATGTATTTTTAAAAAGTAATGTGTACGGTGATTTTTTTTCCTTTCATAATCCGTTATTTATGAGCGAATCCGCATGCAGATGTGTTTATCCGCTTAATCAATACGCTAACCCGTTAATCTACTGAAAAGTGCTGTAATGTGAACGGGAAAACCCGATGCACAGTTGTCGAACCTCGAGCGACGCCGTGTTGAAGCATGGTGGACCAACTGCTAGCAGTTCTGTTCTGGGTCATTTTAAACTGCTAGCGATCTTTCTGCCTCGTCTTGCTGTAGAATCTATACGACGTAAGATAAACCTCATTATTTGATTTATAATTATAGTTATAAGTTAAAGTGATTTTTTTTTTAAATTATTTTTTAATTTGTATCTACTTTGCTGGGGTGATCAATATCATGCGTCTCGGTGTTTAAACAAGATGTTTGGTATTTACTTTACGTAGGCCACGCCCTCGTCGGCGCATGCGCGATTGATCAGTAAAATCCTCGCCATCTGGGCAATATTATCCACACACAGTGGCGTAGCGAGGTCGGGTGTCACCCGGTGCGGCACTTCATGGTGTCACACCCCCCCCCCAGAGGCGTAGCGACGCTTCCCAGCGCCCGGAGACAAACTTTCAATTTTCGATTTGCGACCCCCCCCCCCTCCAACTTTCGATTTGCACCCCCCCCCCCCCCCCCCACCACCACCACCACCACTCTTGTCGGGATTTGTCAAATTTGCTCTTAAAAGACTTTTTAACACTCGAATTAATCACTTAATCAAGTGGAATTATCATTTTTCTCTCCCCGTAAATGGGGATGGATCGGACACACATTAAGAAAAGAAAAAGAAAACATCGCAAAACATGCTTTGGAATGGAATCCCCAGGGAAAAAGGAGGGTGGGCCGGCCAAGGAAGACATGGAGAAGAACGGTTGAAGAAGAGGCGAAAACAGCTGGGCACACATGGGCACAGATTAGGGGAGCAGATCAAAACCGAGTCCGCTGGAGATGTGTGGTTGCAGCCCTTTGCACCCCCCACCCTTCAAGTTTTTCTCTATAAATTTTGCTATTTTTTGCCTTGGTGTCACCCCCCTAAATGGTGTCACCCGGTGCGGTCCGTACCCCCCCCCCCCCCCCCCGTCCCCCCGTCCCTCCCTCGCTACGCCACTGTCCACACAGCAACTAAATTATCACCAAATTACTTGGACAATATGCTCAGTAAGCTCAGTGATTGGTATTGATCAATTGGACCGTCAATGAAAAGACGAAGCAGAGTTCTGTGGTCAATTGCTACAAAAATCACTCTACATCCATGCCCAGCATCAGCCATCATAGCCTGGGTTCCACTCATTAGTCAGTAAGGCGTTCCTGAGTCCACCCAACTCTGATGGGTACCTGATTGGGGTAGAGTAATGTAGTAATCGGCTGACCACATGATCCCTTCACATGGCCAGGGATAAGGACTACTCGATTTGTCCCTTTGAATGTCTTATGTGTAGTGTTTCTTCCAGACTTTTTTTCTCCGGGGGGGGGGGGGGGGGGCGCCACTTGATATTTCGGGGGAGGGGGGGGGGGGGGGGCGGACACTGGTATAAGTATATGTTTTCTATATAAATTGCATTTCGTTAGACTTTCTTCTGGGGGAGGGGGGTTCCAAGAGATGCCTGGAGTAAACTCTGCTCATCTGCGTCACTTTCCTTTTTTTAAGACCCTAATTACTATCATTATAGACCTTGCCTGACTCTTGCATTGTAGAATACATCTTGCCTCAGTTGCCTGACCCCCCTCCTTGTATTAAGGATCGTGTGAACCCCCTCCTTGTATTAAGGATCTTGTTGAACCCCCCTCCTTGTATTAAGGATTTTGTTGAACCCCCCCCCCCCCCCCCCCTCGTATTAAGGATCTTGCCGGATGATCCCCAACTAGTATTGAATATTTTTTTACATTCCACTTTTGGTTTCAAGTGTTACCACTCCAGTGCAAGTTATCAGGCCGTAACCGAAATAAGAAAGTTTGATCTAGTGATCGATATCGATCAGTAGCTGATCGGAGAGCAGTCTGAATAGGCTAAGTAACATAATTGGTAGCGTTTTAAACAGGTTATGGTACACTCGATGAGTCGGTGATGATCGTAAGGTGAAACACTGTCAGTGTCACACTAGACAGGCGAGACACTGTCAAAGTAGGTAGTTGGGTGAGACACTGTCAAAGTAGACAGGTGAGACACTGTCAAAATAGACAGGTGACACTATCAGTGTCACACTAAATAGTTGGGTGAGAGACTGTCAGTGTCACACTAGAAAGTTAGGTGAGACACTAGTTAAGTGGTAGCAGATGGTGAGACTCAATGGCAGTGATGGTAGTTAGATGAGACATAACCGTTTCTTTCGACTCTACTGTTAGGCTATAGCAGCTATATGAAATTGCGATAATTAAAAATTAACGGAGGTTTTGTTATATGTGTTGCAGTGCAATAACCTGCCAGGATATGTCAACAAATAGAGGACAAGTTGCGGGGTTTTAAGCAGTAAAACAGCAGGGTGTGAGATTTAAAGAACTATCAAGGTGAGATAGAGAGGGGGGGGGGGGGCTATAACAAGCAAGAAATTAATTTTGGATATAGGTACATTAAAGAATATCAAAGCTAAAATACTTGAAGCATCCTTGAGATTTTTTTTTTTTAAAGGTAAGTTTGCGCTAAGACATCAACAGAGTTTCTTCCAGGCATCCTTTCGGGGGGGGGGGGGGGCGCGAACGAAATGAAATGTATATAAAAAATATATACTTTTAACTATGTCCGCCCCGTCCCCCACCCCGGAAATTTTAGTCCGCCCCCCGAAAATTTCAAGCCCCCCCCCCCCCCCCGGAGAAAAATACTGGAAGAAACAATGCACCCCCTCCCTTGGACGAATTCGATAAAATGTATAATGTAGGCCTATACAGAAAAAAAAAATTACTTTAACCAGTATCCGTCCCCAACCCCCACCCATCCAGCGAAAGGAAAGTTTCCCTTTCGAACCTGACAGTCCATGTGGAAAGTCTTTCTTCTTCTTCTACTTCGTTCTTTATTCTAGAGATCGAAGGGATTCCTTCCAACACAATTAAGAATTACATGTTAACTTGTTATGCGCTATGTGGCAAGTGAATTAGAGTTTACTTGTTTCTGTAACCTCGGCATATGAAGGTCAATGAAGGATATTGTGGTCAGTGGTCAGCACTATGCCCAGTTTTTTTTTAGCGCTGACTTATAATAATCTTTTGTTTTGTTTTTTATTTCAGAAAGTGTGTGAGTAGGATCACCGTTTGGGGCTTGTTGGACTAAGAACAAGTTTCACAACGTGAAGAAAAAAGTAACCGAAAAGATGCCTAGATCCCAGCCAATCGAAAGACAGGTCATTTCTAATTATAGCCTGAAGACAGTTCTAGGTCTGCTCCTGACCTACTTTGTACTGTACTTCGCCATCCCCATCCCCATACCACGCCTACCAGGGATGATTGACAGGCTAGTCTACACGCTCCGCCTACAAAGCTTTTCCTGCCTCACGCTGATTGGTGGGATAATTGACGTCGCACACACGCGCTTTCACACCATCGCGATTGATCCAATCAACGGCCGAGGCGAACACCACGTGGCCGTGAGTGTCAGGTACTTGACCAATACGGTGGAGCAGTTCATCGTCAGCTTTGTAGGTCAGATGATCCTGGCGACCTACTTAACAGAACCGCAAATGAAAAACATTCCAATTCTCGTAGCGTTCTTCGTCTTCGGACGCATTGCGTTTTATTTCGGCTACAAGATCAACTATTTGAAAAGAGCCGTTGGTTTTGCGGCTACTTTCACTGTCAACATGGCTATATGGATAGTGGTGATGTTCTGTGTTTTGTCCGAAATGTTGTCTTGATAAATCGCTGCTGGAATCAACACCAAAACAGAACTTCCGGCAACACGGAATTTTGGGATCGTCCATCGAAAAGCTCCAAGTAGATAAGGGATAAACTTTGATACAGACCTATCTTTGAACAAAAGCTATAGTTCATTGATGTTCAGTGTGGCGAACATTAAAAAGACAGTTTTTATTTTTAAAAGTATGTATGTAAAGAACTGCATAAAAAACCTTGGCATTATTGAAAATACCGATGTCCGATAATAGACTCTTCCAAAAATAGGTATGTTAGGTTATTAGTAGTATTGTAATCTGGATAATTTTTATGGTTAGAAATTAGGTTTAGTCGTATAGGAGGACTAGGATTGGGATAAGGGTTAGGGATAGGGTTGGCATTGACATTAGCAAGCCATGTGTGTATTTTAGGGCACCCCGTCAAAAGAGCGCACGACAAAAGAGCGCCGACATAAGAGCACAGACAAAAGAGCGCCGACATAAAAGCGCAATCAATTAAAAAAACACATGTTGTACGCTAAACGAATATGACATGGTTAACACTTGTTTTAATTAAACAATCGGCAGTACGATAAAACGACATGTGTTTATTTATATATTATGGTTAATATGTTATGAATGCAATTTGAAAATATTTCTAACCCAAGTAACGTGGAGAAGATATTGGTCGAAGGCTACAGATATCGAAAGGACAGATCAAATGCTGATGGAAGTACGACACGGAGATGCTGCAAGAAAGATGGCTGCCGAGGACGGATGAAAATGTTGAACGATGATGTTCTGTCAAGGGTTGGAAAAACAAGGCAGATTATACAACAAGCCAGAGCAGGAATTTTGATGGAAGTAGCACCTCATTTGCCGGCATACGTCGCTTCACAACGTGCAATAGAAAGACAGAGAAAACGAAGCAGCTACCATAACCAAATCTGCAGAACGTTTCAAAGATAACAATTCCTAAACCTCTTCAAACGAGAACAAGTGGGATTCCGGACCGACTGACGTTTACAGAATGATGATGTTCGTAACAATAGATAATATCAATCGTCAATACCAGTTTTTTTTGGTTAAATAAACAGAACAATTATTTTTTTAATGAAACAATAAAGAGTTAACATCAAACAATGCCTTCTGATCTGAGTTAATTTTCTTGTTCCTATTTATTGAATATGGTATGTCGGCGCTCTTTTGTCGGCAAATTAGTGCGCTCTTATGTCGGCGCTGGTATGTCGGCGCTCTTTTGTCTGCGCTCTTGTGTCGGCGCTCTTTTGTCTGCGCTCTTATGTCGGCGCTCTTTTGTCGTGCGCTCTTTTGACGGGTCACCGTATTTTAGTCAACTACCAAGTAACTTGACATCCCTTTTTTTAAGAAGATGTTATTATCGGACACTGGTATAAAAAAAATCCCCACGTAGGCCTATATAAGGTATTACTTGTTGTGAACAGCCTTCGTGTAGGTACTGATAGAATCCCCTACAGCTGACCGCAAATGCCCGTAAACCGTGGTCCCGAAAACAAATGCGGTTCTTCGAAATAGTTGAATGACAGACTTTATGCTGCTTTTTGAATGACTAAATGTTCTTAAACTGAATGGCTGGCCTCAATACGGTTCTTTATTTGGTAGCGTGTAATTTGTAAATAGTAAAGAGTGTGTGTAGTATTGCGGTGCTAGTTTCAATATCAGTTGTCAGTGCTTCTTACGGTATACCAGTTATTCCTGGAACCTTCCCCTTTTTTTCATCTGTTTTACAGAGTTTCTTCCAGGCATCTCTTCGCCCCCCGAAAAAATTTTACCGCCCCCCCCCCCCCCCCGAACGAAATGAAATTTATATAATTTATATAGAAAATATATACTTTTAACAGTGTCCGCCCCCCCCCCCCCCCCCCCCCCCGAAGAAAGTTTACCGCCCCCCCCCCCCCCGGAGAAAAAAGTCTGGAAGAAACACTGCTGTTTTATGGCTTCGTGTATCTCTTCCTTTGAAGAGTGGGTTACAGTCTTAAGACAGTCTCTTGCTGCTGGTGATATATCTTGAAGACAAAAGTCTGAAAGAAACATTGTGCAAATCTCTTCTTCTGTCCTTTTACATCTTTGGCCTTCACTACCTGTTTGGCTTTCCAGACATTTTATAAATTATTCTGTAAAGGTCCCGAGTATTCCCATAGTACATTGCTTCTTCCTGTTTTACTTGCCAGCAATTCTATAATATAAATATAAATTATATTATAATTCTGTTTGTTGTGCTACCAAATACTTCATCAAGGGAGTATACTCTAAAGCACTAACACTTAGATAATATATCTTGCCTAACCTCCCTTTGACCATATTATTAGAGAATCATCCTTTAAAAAGGATTTTACCTCTGTTTTATTTAATAAATTTTTATTTCCATAGTGTAATTAATTTGACTTATCATCCGCCGTATTTTGTTATGAAATTAAAATGATACATTATTTACTTTTACTGACAGCGGGGCTAATGGGAACTTTTACCAAAGTTTTTAAAGTTATTAAATGTATTTTTTTAAATTGCACTAAGGGAGGCAATTTATTCAATTGCTAAGGCCAACAAAAATCAACAGCAATCTAATGAAAAAAAGGTAATCAAGACAAATCTGATTGTATGTTAACATACAGATAAATCTACTTTCATTATATAAATTGTGTAAAAATAATAATATTTCAAGCCACGTTTTAAAATCCTGCTTTAACCTAAAGCTAAGAGCTTTAGCTTTATTTTAAAAAGGTTTCAAACACTTGAGATCACAGCATGCCTTTAACGAAGCATAATCATTGCAAAAATGGAAATTTTGGATCTCCTAATTCAGGGGACAACGATGAATTAATAAAACAAAGTCTCAGGATAACTCACCCGGGGCGTGTTCGGAGTTCGGACGCACCTGTTAATGTATTGTGAACTACTATAATACTTCTTCTTGTCCATATTCTATCAAACTCTTTAAAACGAACTTACGCGCTATATCGCTACCGGGTTAGCCCTGGGCGCCAAATTGCACCGTGTCGGGCGCCGGCAAACTCGCCCGATTCAGAGTACGACCAAACGCCCCATCTTATTCATAGTCTATCGCACAGTTTAAAACGAACGAAGTCGCCATAGCGCTCACGGGATAACACCTGGCGCCAGATTGCACCTGCCGGGGCGCCGCCAGTACGAAATCGTAGTAGTATTCTGAACAACTTCCCAAAGTTTCGTGGCCATCGGACGAAAGGTGTAGTAGTAATGCATAAAAGACAGACATGCAAAAAAAAAAAAAACATTGCTTTTTATTTATATATATGGACAGCAGTCAGGATATGGACAGAGGTCAGGATATGGAGAGAGGTCAGGATATGGGAGGTCAGGATATGGGAGGTCAGGATATGGGAGGTCAGGATATGGACAGAGGTCAGAATATGGACAAAGGTCAGGATATGGACAGAGGTCAGGATATGGACAGAGGTCAGGATATGGACAGAGGTCAGGATATGGACAGAGGTCACGATATGTACAGAGGTCAGGATATGGACAGAGGTCAGGGTATAGACAGAGGTCAGGATATGGACAGAGGTCAGGATATGGACAGAGGTCAGGATATGGACAGAGGTCAGGATATGGACAGAGGTCACGATATGTACAGAGGTCAGGATATGGACAGAGGTCAGGGTATAGACAGAGGTCAGGATATGGACAGAGGTCAGGATATGGACAGAGGTCAGGATATGGACAGAGGTCAGGATATGGACAGAGGTCAGGATATGGACAGAGGTCAGGATATAGACAGAGGTCAGGTTGGCGTACAAGAGTCGAGTCGCCATGCCTCTTATTTTATTTATATAAGCGACTTGACCTATGAGATTTATTGTTTGGGTTAGATTTATCGCAGTCCCTAGAATTAAGTTATTCATTGACAAATGGTTCCTACACTAGGTTTGTGTCTACTTCAGTCTACAGTGACTGAGGCAGAGGTGTGTCAGTGGGTTAGAACGACCCCCCCCCCAGACACACACAAATAAATTGTCTCCCAAAACTGATTTGGGGTTAAGATACAGCTATCAGCGACTCCTTGATCAAATCACTTGCAACGTTTACAATTTCCAATTGCTGAGTGTCTTAAAACCACATCTGTTGTATATATATATATATATATATATATATATATATATATATATATATATATATTAAATATGTGTGTATATGTGTGAGTATATATATATATATATATATATATATATATATATATATATATATATATATATATATATATATATATATATATATATATATATATATATATATATATATATATATATATATATATATATATATATATATATATATATATACATATTATAAGACTATATATATATATAGTCTTATAATATGTGTGTGTGTATATATATATATATATATATATATATATATATATATATATATATATATATATATATATATATATATATATATATATATATATATATATATATATATATATATATATATATATATAAATTGCCTCCCTTAGTGCAATTTAAAAAAATACATTTAATAACTTTAAAAACTTTGGTAAAAGTTCCCATTAGCCCCGCTGTCAGTAAAAGTAAATAATGTATCATTTTAATTTCATAACAAAATACGGCGGATGATAAGTCAAATTAATTACACTATGGAAATAAAAATTTATTAAATAAAACAGAGGTAAAATCCTTTTTAAAGGATGATTCTCTAATAATATGGTCAAAGGGAGGTTAGGCAAGATATATTATCCTTTTTATTGAATTAAAAAATATATATTTGTTGTAGTTCTGTCAAAATCTTTAATTTTTTGTACACACGATTAAATGCTGCAAAAATAAATTAAAAACTTAAATCAGTAAAAAAAAAATAGAACGTGTGTGCCAACCACCTATAATCGAAACACCTGCGGTAAAATCATGTATTTGTGTACCTTATAGGAAAATCGTTGTAGTCCAATCAAATTGATAATTTTTGTATAAGAGCCCAAAATCCTAGCTACGCGACTTGTGATAATGGTCTACGACAGGGGTCGGCAACCTGCGGCTCGCGAGCCGCATGCGGCTCTTTTAGTGTCCAGTTGCGGCTCTTCAGCTCCATGCACAAATTTTAATAATTAATTTATTTTCAAAACTCATAAAAATATTAGTCTGCAACATTCGGTAATAAACGATATAACATAAGATATAAACAATAAACATTCACTATTCTATTAGAATATTTAGTTACTCCCTATCTCAATGTACTTCCTATTACATTGTCCATTCCGAATTGAAACATTCAACTCCATAGTGGATATCGCAATAAACTAAACGAGCTAAGTGTAAAACTGAAATGAAAACCCAGTCTATGTCTTGCTTGAAGAAGTAGTTTGGTTCGAAAAAAAGAATACTTTTTGTTGAATACATGGTTAGCGGTAAATTACTTAATTATGAAAAATCTGAAAAAAAATATCGTTATGAAACCAATGCTAGTATTCAATCACTTCAGCATGAATATAAACAAAATGAAGGGTGTTTTCACTAAGAGATATGAGCTGTTCAAAACAAATGCAAGTACTCTGACTTACATAGTAGATCCTCTCAAAACAAATTCAAATGAGATTATTTCATATATTCAAAGCTATTTATTTTAAATTATATATATAGTATGATATTTGTTTAGAATTATATATAAATATAAATATAAATATATATATATATATATATATATATATATATATATATATATATATATATATATATATATATATATACTCCTAAACAAATATACTATTGACATAAAAAAATGTTAGTGGCTCTTTAAAAACCGGGTAATGTTGTAAATTGTAAATGTGGCTCTTTCGGCTCAAAAGGTTGCCGACCCCTGGTCTACGATATTACTATACACATGAAAAATTGAACAAGCTCCCTTCACATCTAGCGGGAATTTCCCTTCACATCTAACGGAAATTCCCCATACTCACACCAAAAACTCACCGCCACAGATATGCGCAAGTTCTTTATGTTTACACAATTTGTACGAAAATAAACCATTCGTCTGTCTCAATCGCTGGATGGGATTTACTCCAAGGCAAACATCAACTGAACTAGGTTTACTTTTTCTTTTAAATATATTTCCTTCTCATACAGAGGTAATTATAATGTTTTAAACGCTTGGACAAGATTCATATATTCTAAAACTGTAATTACAATAATTATTAATTTAATATTAGACTAGATCTAGAATCTATTATTTAAATACTTTATTTTTTTAATTTTTACAGATCTAGATTAGAATCTAGATCTAGATCCAACTTCAATTTTAATATTAATTAAAAAGTACAGCTACTTAGAAAACGAAATGTAAAAAAAACCATATTTTTCGTTGTTGTAAGACAATGATCAGTGGCGTATGCAGGGGGGGGGGGGGGGGGTAGGGGGGGGGTCATAACCCCCCCCCATAGACCCCTCGGAATATATATAAAGTATGAGGGGGGGGGGCAAATCGAAAGTTTGAGGGGGGGGTGCAAATCGAAAGTTTGAGGGTGGGGGGGAGGGTGCAAATCGAAAGTTTGTCCCCGGGTAAAAATTGGACCCCCCCCCTCCTGAGACGATCCTGGCAACGCCACTGACAATGATGATCGGGTCCCTTACTCACATTACAATCAATCCGTCAGGTGCCATAACTCAACCCTGACCTAACAACAAGCGCAATCTAATCCATATCCATTACCAAAGAACTAATCAAGAGCCTGAGCCCTACTATACATTAGTGCGTCAGTGGTTTTTGCCGGTCCCTGATTCACGAATACACGAAGGTGGTAAACAGTACAGTGGTACCCACAAGTGCCAGTGTAGGATGTCAGTAATCAAACAGACCGACACGACGTTCGTCCTCATGTTATATTTATACTTGCTATCAAACATGCCAGGTAAGTTTGTGAGCGTCGTGCGATTTTGAGACATCAACAAAGCACAGTACTGACTGTTTTTCACACTATATATATATATATATATATATATATATATATATATATATATATATATATATATATATATATATATATATATATATATTGACTCGTTCTTAAATAAAGTCAGACAATTTTGGCCAATATTTGTCGTTTCGTTTTTAATTTGTGTATGCAAGGGGAAACAACTCAAATAATATTATTAAATAAATCAACCTTGCTCGGTTATTTCCCCTTAAATAAATTAGCTAGATTTATTTATAAATTAGATTTATCTCAAAAAAATTCAGTTGCCTTATATTCCGAAAGGTTTTTTTAAATATTTTAATACAAAATTACATAAAACCATGCTCTCTCTCTCTCTCTCTCCTCTCTCTCTCTCTCTCTCTCTCTCTCTCTCTCTCTCTCTCTCTCTCTCTCTCTCTCTCTCTATTACTGTTTAAAAAATAAAAAATGTAGTGTCTCTTTTTTTTTCTCGAATATTCCAAGCCTTGGTCGATGCGGCCTCCGTTACCTACAGGATGAACCTGGGGGGTTATGAGAAAAGCTGCGACCCCAGAGGCTGTCGGTACACTGGCGAAATGACAGGAGAGGTATGGCACTCGGCCATGACAGCCCAAGAGTGTTCGGATCCCGACTGGGCTACCCACTCGTCTATCAGACTTGAGTACTGCTCTACAGACTCGGAGTGTTCACACAATAGGTCATGGATGAATGTAGGTCCACCTTTTAGTAGAGTTACAATGTTCACATAATAGGTCATGGATGAATGTAGGTCCACCTTTTAGTAGAGTTACAATGTTCACGCAATAGGTCATGGATGAATATAGGTCCACCTTTTAGTAGAGTTACAATGTTCACATAATAGGTCATGGATGAATGTAGGTCCACCTTTTAGTAGAGTTACAATGTACACACAATAGGTCCTGTATGAATGTAGGTCCACCTTTTTAGTTTCCATTGATTAGCTATTATGTTTTAGTAAACTTAGTTACACGTTGTGATTAGTTCTCATTATTTAAGATTAGTTAGCCTTTTAGAAAAATGGATAACTTTTAAATATTTTAAGAGAAAAAAATTGACAAACTTTTTTTTGACGGGGTGGTCAAATGGTAGAGAATTCGATAGCTGGACCGAAGATTTCGAGTTCGGATCTTGGTTCGGACTGGTGGCTGTAGGATGTCACTGAGTCCACCCAGCTATGAAGGATACCTGACTTACGTAGGGGAAAGTAAAGGAGGGCTGGGCATAGTGCTGACCACACCATCCCTTCATATGCCGTGACCAAGAAACATATGTACTTCATCTGCCCACAGATCGCTAGGTTCTAAAGAGGAGCTTTACTATTACTATATTCACGATCATTTTCTTAGTTCAGAACGCTCGTGCGTGTGTGTGTGTGTGTGTGTGTGTGTGTGTGTGTGTGTGTGTGTGTGTGTGTGTGTGTGTGTGTGTGTGCTTGTGCGTGTGGTGGGGTGGGGTGGGGTGGACCATTTATATTCACGATCATTTTCTTAGTTCAGAACGCTCGTGCGTATGTGTGTGCGGGTGTGTGCGTGCGTGCGTGTGTGTGTGTGTGTATGTGTGTGTGCGTGCGTGCGTGCGCGTGGTGGGGTGGGGGGGGGGGGCGTATAATATCTTAGCTCTATACCAAAAAAAAATTAATTTCATCAAATTTCCTGAAAGAAAAAAGCCCACCCACAAAAAACTATTTACTGAGTTAAAATTAAAACCTACAACTCACTTGTTTATCATTATTCTTCAAATTTTTTTTCAGTTCTGCTACCTAGAGTTGAATCCTTGTCTTGACGACGGATGTTTGCCGGATGCTCACTGCTCATGCGCCAAGGGAAACCCCAGCGTCATCCGGTTTCTGCCGACTAAACTGAACGCGAAGTACCGATTGGCCGAATATAAATTGGTCGACGCGACAGCTAAAGATGACATGGAGATTGTCTCCAGGAGCAATGTTGTTGACTCTTCAGAGAAGTCTGGTGATTCTCTTCTGTTCCTTGCACTAACTGAATTCTTTATATATATATATATATATATATATATATATATATATATATATATATATATATATATATATATATATTTATATATATATATATATATATCGACAGAGAACTTTACTGTTGACGTCACTGTTTCCATCTTATATCGACAGAGAACTTTACTGTTGACGCCACTGTTTGCGTCTTATATCGACAGAGAACTTTACTGTTGACGCCACTGTTTCCATCTTATATCGACAGAGAACTTTACTGTTGACGCCACTGTTTCCGTCTTATATCGACAGAGAACTTTACTGTTGACGCCACTGTTTCCATCTTATATCGACAGAGAACTTTACTGTTGACGCCACTGTTTCCGTCTTATATCGACAGAGAACTTTACTGTTGACGCCACTGTTTCCATCTTATATCGACAGAGAACTTTACTGTTGACGCCACTGTTTCCGTCTTATATCGACAGAGAACTTTACTGTTGACGCCACTGTTTCCGTCTTATATCGACAGAGAACTTTACTGTTGACGCCACTGTTTCCGTCTTATATCGACAGAGAATTTTACTGTTGACGTCACTGTTTCCGTCTTATATCGACAGAGAACTCTACTGTTGACGTCACTGTTTCCGTCTTATATCGACAGAGAATTTTACTGTTGACGTCACTGTTTCCGTCTTATATCGACAGAGAACTTTACTGTTGACGTCACTGTTTCCGTCTTATATCGACAGAGAACTTTACTGTTGACGTCACTGTTTCCATCTTATATCGACAGAGAACTTTACTGTTGACGTCACTGTTTCCGTCTTATATCGACAGAGAACTTTACTGTTGACGCCACTGTTTCCGTCTTATATCGACAGAGAACTTTACTGTTGACGCCACTGTTTCCGTCTTATATCGACAGAGAATTTTACTGTTGACGTCACTGTTTCCGTCTTATATCGACAGAGAACTTTACTGTTGACGTCATTGTTTCCGTCTTATATGGACAGAGAACTTTACTGTTGACGTCATTGTTTCCGTCTTATATGGACAGAGAACTTTACTGTTGACGTCATTGTTTCCGTCTTATATGGACAGAGAACTTTACTGTTGACGTCAGCGTTACCAAGCGACGACTTGAGCAGTCAATGAACAGAAGCTGGCAGACTCGTGCAGGTAACCTGTCTACCTGACGTCATGTCCATGTGACGTCATGTCTACCTGACGTCATGTCTACCTGACGTTATGTCTACATGACGTCATGTTTACCTGACGTCCAGTCTATCCTGACGTCACTTCTACCTCATGTCATATGTACCCTGACATCAGGTCTACCTGACATCACGCCGTGACGTCACTTAATTCTAACAATGCATATACTTCGCAGGAACCGCCGCCATCTTGATAGGAAGTTTATCCGCCATCTTGGTTAGGTGCGACCAGCTGATTACAGAATTCTGAGGACAAATTGTTCAGTGATTTCTCTGCTCCCCCACCCCACACGGGACTCTCCCCCACCCCACACGGGACTCTCCCCCACCCCACACGGGACTCTCCCCCACCCCACACGGGACTCTCCCCCACCCCACACGGGACTCTCCCCCACCCCACACGGGACTCTCCCCCACCCCACACGGGACTCTCCCCCACCCCACACGGGACTCTCCCCCACCCCACACGGGACTCTCCCCCACCCCACACGGGACTCTCCCCCACCCCACACGGGACTCTCCCCCACACCACACGGGACTCTCCCCCACCCCACACGGGACTCTCCCCCACCCCACACGGGACTCTCCCCCCCCCCCCCACACAGGACTCTTCCCCCCCCCCCCCCACACGGGACTCTCCCCCACAGCACACAGGACTCTCCCCCACCCCACACGGGACTCTCCCCCACCCCACACGGGACTCTCCCCCACCCCACACGGGACTATCCCCCACCCCACACTGGACCCTGTCCCACCTACACGGGACTCTCCCCCACCCCACACACGGCTCTCCCCCACCCCACACATGACCCCCACCCTCACCTCCTCCAACAAACAGCACTACTCGACTCAGGCTAATCCGATTCCCAGCCCATGAAACAATAACCTGAATAAACAAGACAAAAGATGTCTCATGCTTGTTTTTATTAGCAACAGATTTCATTTTATAAGATGCTGAATGAATGGTGAAATGTAAAGGTTATACTTCTTTAGTGCGTGATTATCTGTTCTGTGATAACCTTGACTGTGTATTAAGTTTGGTCACTGAAGTCATCTCTCACATGTATATGACTGAAGTCATCTCTCACATGTATATGACTAAAGTCATCTCTCACACGTATATGACTAAAGTCATCTCTCACACGTATATGACTAAAGTCATCTCTCACACGTATATGACTCAAGTCATCTCTCACAAGTATATGACTCAAGTCATCTATCTCTGCTGCCTATCCCCAGCAAGGATGCAACGATACATTTCTTTAAAAAAGCCATCAATTCTTGTTCAGCTCAGATTTTTAAAAATTACGATCCTAACTAGGAGTATGATCGCTAAATTAGCGAAAAGAACACATCTAACCCACACTACACTCCACACACACACACACACACACACACACACACACGTTTCGAAAAACAAGTTAACATGTGTGAAAACATAAACTAAAATCTTCATTTAGGACAGACGGTGAAAAAAAAATGGAACTATTGTGTTTTTGTTGTTTTTTTATTTTAATTTGTATTTATATCAGTCAAAGAATACGTACGCACATTCAAAACAGTAACGTATTTTGTTTCGTAACAATCTCATACCAAATGGCTTCACGGGTCAAGGGGTTATGACGTTAAACTATATGATGCTCTTTAAAAAAAAACGTGTTTACTTAACATTTAAAAGAAAGTTTAAAAATAATTGAAATGTAAGACTTAGATCAAATAACCTTAATGAGTTTAAAATTCGATTTTTTTTTTTTAAATGTTTTAAACGAACGAAAAAAAAATTGGTTTTGTCGCGAAATTTGAATTTAAGTTACAGACCATAATTGCATGGAATTTGGAAAGCATAACTAAGTATAAGTGCTTGGAATCATAATAACATCATACACTCACGCACACACATACATACACACACACAAGCACACAGTTACATTCAATAAAAATTTTATCCCTAGCAAATTGGAGGGTAGCGATTTATCCCCCTTGACATTTTCATGATAAGAAAAAATAACTATCTCAAACATTTTGAGTCAACAATCTACAGTCCAGACAATATATCTTATAATTCAAGCTAACAATATACTGCCCAGACAATATAGCTTATAATTCAAGCTAACAATATACTGTCCAGACAATATAGCGTATATTTCAAGTCAACAGTATACTACCAGTAATATACAGCTTATAATTCAAGCTAAAAATATACTGCCCAGACAATATAGCGTATATTTCAAGTCAACAGTATACTACCAGTAATATAGCGTATATTTCAAGTCAACAGTATACTACTAGTAATATAGCGTATATTTCAAGTCAACAGTATACTACCAGTAATATACAGCTTATAATTCAAGCTAACAATATACTGCCCAGACAATATAGCGTATATTTCAAGTCAACAGTATACTACCAGTAATATACAGCTTATAATTCAAACTAACAATATACTGCCCAGACAATATAGCGTATATTTCAAGTCAACAGTATACTACCAGTAATATACAGCTTATAATTCAACTGAACTCATACGAATTCTATTCTATCGCTTGACTTGGTCGAATTGACTTGACTTGGAAGAATTGACTTGACTTGGACGAATTGACTTGACTTGGACGAATTGACCTGACTTGGACGAATTGACTTGACTTGGACGAATTGACTTGACTTGGACGAATTGACCTGACTTGGACGAATTGACTTGACTTGGACGAATTGACTTGACTTGGACGAATTGACTTGACTTGGACGAATTGACCTGACTTGGACGAATTGACTTGACTTGGACGAAGTATTGACATAAATTGTCTGCTGATACCCTTTATTTGACATGCTGGACGATTCACTTCCGGCAGTTGAAGTCTGCTATAAAAAGGCGGGAAACACGACTTGCTGGACCATGACGGATATAACACAGAGAGCGATCCAGACGGCGACTGATCTTGTAAAATAAGAGTTCAATTACCATGTACTAATATCAATGTCTAAATGATATATATATATATATATATATATATATATATATATATATATATAGTAAGTGGAGTGTGTATGTATGTTTATGTATATATATATATATATATATATATATATATATATATATATATATATATATATATATATATATATATATATATATTTATTTATTTATTTATATATTTATATATTTATATATATATATATATATATATATATATATATATATATATATATATATATATATATATATATATATATATATATATATATATATAGGCCCTATATGTATATATAGGCCCTATATGTATATATGTACCTGCTTGTATGTACCAGTATATGTAAGTTAATACCTGCTTGTATGTGCACATTTCCATTACTTGAAAAATCGATCTTAGAATCGATAGAATCGACATCGTTTGCATTGAAGTCCTCTGAAACATTTAAGAAAATTTGTTTTAAAAAATGGGAATGTAGAGTCAAAGATGGCGGATTTTTCCCCAGGTTACTGGAATAGGCCTACTCTAATCCATCCCCAGTAACAAACGATATGGTGCTGACAAAAATCACTCTACTTTGTCAATAAATACATTTTGTGCGTTAAACTTTGTTAATATATAAAAATATATACCTTATAACAGACTTATAACATTTCCGATTATTCTATCATATATCTAATATAAAGGCCTAATATATATACCTCATAACAGACTCGATAAGGGGTCATCAATAAATGAAGTCACACTCGTAGGAAGGAGGGGTGGTCCGTAATTTTGTGACGATGTGTGATGAGGGGGATGGGGGGGGGGGGGGGGGGGGGTTCAGATGTTGCGACGTCACATTTTTGCATTATAAAAAAGCAATGTTAGAAAACGAATTTTAGACGTTTTTTCGCGTTTTAGATAACTGTTTTAATAAATTGTAATAGTTTAGACATAATTTTGGAAAAATATGGATGTTTTTAAAAATTCAACTGCTATGTTGAGGGAGGGGGGGTTGTAGATTAAGGTGTGACGTCATTTTAGGGGGGGGGGTCTGGCTTTTTGTGACGACATATGACGGAGGGGAGGGGGGAGGTAAAAACCGTTTAAAAAAGCGTGACGTCATTTATGGATGACCCCTAATGATGGACCGAAAACAAAAAATGTATCTCATCTTAAAACTACATTTACTATCAACAATGCGCCAATCAAAATAAACATAATAACAGCACAATAGCATCTGTCGCGTCAAGCCCACATTCTCCTCTTCTACCCCCTCCCCCCCCCCCCACACACACACAATGACGAGCTAAAGCACTCTCCCAGTCGAGCGACACACACACACACACAATGACGAGCTAAAACACTCCCTAGTCAAGCGACACACACACACACACACACAATGACGAGCTAAAGCACTCCCTAGTCAAGATACACACACACAATGACGAGCTAAAACACTCCCTAGTCAAGCGACACACACACACACACACACAATGACGAGCTAGAGCACCCCCTAGTCGAGCGACACACATACACATACACACACAATGACGAGCTATAGCACTCCCTAGTCAAGCGACACACACACACAATGACGAGCTAAAACACTCCCTAGTCAAGCGACACACACACACACACACAATGACGAGCTAAAGCACTCCCTAGTCAAGCGACACACACACACAATGACGAGCTAAAACACTCCCTAGTCAAGCGACACACACACACACACACAATGACGAGCTAAAGCACTCCCTAGTCGAGCGACACACACACACACAATGACGAGCTAAAGCACTCCCTAGTCAAGCGACACACACACACACACAATGACGAGCTAAAGCACTCCCTAGTTGAGCGACACACACACACACACACAATGACGAGCTAAAGCACTCCCTAGTCGAGCGACACACACACACACAATGACGAGCTAAAGCACTCCCTAGTCAAGCGACACACACACACACACAATGACGAGCTAAAGCACTCCCTAGTCGAGCGACACACACACACACAATGACGAGCTAAAGCACTCCCTAGTCAAGCGACACACACACAATGACGAGCTAAAGAACTCCCTAGTCAAGCGACACACACACAATGACGAGCTAAAGCACTCCCTAGTCAAGCGACACACACACACAATGACGAGCTAAAGAACTCCCTAGTCAAGCGACACACACACAATGACGAGCTAAAGCACTCCCTAGTCGAGCGACACACACACACACAATGACGAGCTAAAGCACTCCCTAGTCAAGCGACACACACACACACACACACACAATGACGAGCTAAAGCACTCCCTAGTCAAGTGACACACACACACACACACACACACAATGACGAGCTAAGCACTCCCTAGTCGAGCGACACACACACACACAATGACGAGCTAAAGCACTCCCTAGTCAAGCGACACACACACACAATGACGAGCTAAAGCACTCCCTAGTCAAGCGACACACACACACACACACACACAATGAGAAGCTAATGCACTCCCTAGTCGAACGACACACACACACACAATGACGAGCTAAAGCACTCCCTAGTCAAGCGACACACACACACACACACAATGACGAGCTAAAGCACTCCCTAGTCAAGCGACACACACACACACACACACAATGAAGATTTAAAGCACTCCCTAGTCGAGCGACACACACACACACAATGAGAAGCTAATGCACTCCCTAGTCGAGCGACACACACACACACAATGACGAGCTAAAGCACTCCCTAGTCGAGCGACACACACACACACAATGACGAGCTAAAGCACTCCCTAGTCGAGCGACACACACACACACAATGACGAGCTAAAGCACTCCCTAGTCGAGCGACACACACACACACACAATGACGAGCTAAAGCACTCCCTAGTCAAGCGACCCACACACACACAATGACGAGCTAAAGCACTCTCCCAGTCGAGCGACACACACACACACGCACACAATGACGAGCTAAAGCACTCCCTAGTCAAGCGACACACACACACACAATGACGAGCTAAAGCACTCCCTAGTCAAGCGACACACACACACACACAATGACGATTTAAAGCACTCCCTAGTTGAGCGACACACACACACAATGACGATTTAAAGCACTCCCTAGTCAAGCGACACACACACACAATGACGAGCTAAAGCACTCCCTAGTCAAGCGACACACACACACACACAATGACGATTTAAAGCACTCCCTAGTTGAGCGACACACACACACAATGACGATTTAAAGCACTCCCTAGTCAAGCGACACACACACACACACACACACACACACAATGACGAGCTAAAGCACTCCCTAGTCAAGCGACACACACACACACACACACACACACAATGACGAGCTAAAGCACTCCCTAGTCAAGCGACACACACACACACAATGACGAGCTAAAGCACTCCCTAGTCAAGCGACACACACACACACACACAATGACGAGCTAAAGCACTCCCTAGTCAAGCGACACACACACACACAATGACGAGCTAAAGCACTCCTTAGTCAAGCGACACACACACACACAATGACGAGCTAAAGAACTCCCTAGTCAAGCGACACACACACACACACACACACACAATGACGAGCTAAAGCACTCCCTAGTCGAGCGACACACACACACAATGACGAGCTAAAGCATTCCCTAGTCAAGCGACACACACACACACACACAATGACGAGCTAAAGCACTCCCTAGTCAAGCGACACACACACACACAATGACGAGCTAAAGAACTCCCTAGTCAAGCGACACACACACACACACACACAATGACGAGCTAAAGCACTCCCTAGTCGAGCGACACACACACACAATGACGAGCTAAAGCATTCCCTAGTCAAGCGACACACACACACACACACAATGACGAGCTAAAGCACTCCCTAGTCAAGCGACACACACACACACAATGACGATTTAAAGCACTCCCGAGTCGAGCGACACACACTTACACTGACGAGCTAAAGCACTCCCTACTCAAGCGACACACACACACACAATGACGAGCTAAAGCACTCCCTAGTCGAGCGACACACACACACACAATGACGAGCTAAAGCACTCCCTAGTCAAGCGACACACACACACACACAATGACGAGCTAAAGCACTCCCTAGTCGAGCGACACACACACACACAATGACGAGCTAAAGCACTCCCTAGTCAAGCGACACACACACAATGACGAGCTAAAGAACTCCCTAGTCAAGCGACACACACACAATGACGAGCTAAAGCACTCCCTAGTCAAGCGACACACACACACAATGACGAGCTAAAGAACTCCCTAGTCAAGCGACACACACACAATGACGAGCTAAAGCACTCCCTAGTCGAGCGACACACACACACACAATGACGAGCTAAAGCACTCCCTAGTCAAGCGACACACACACACACACACACAATGACGAGCTAAAGCACTCCCTAGTCAAGTGACACACACACACACACACACACAATGACGAGCTAAAGCACTCCCTAGTCGAGCGACACACACACACACAATGACGAGCTAAAGCACTCCCTAGTCAAGCGACACACACACACAATGACGAGCTAAAGCACTCCCTAGTCAAGCGACACACACACACACACACACACACACAATGAGAAGCTAATGCACTCCCTAGTCGAACGACACACACACACACAATGACGAGCTAAAGCACTCCCTAGTCAAGCGACACACACACACACACAATGACGAGCTAAAGCACTCCCTAGTCAAGCGACACACACACACACACACACAATGAAGATTTAAAGCACTCCCTAGTCGAGCGACACACACACACACAATGAGAAGCTAATGCACTCCCTAGTCGAGCGACACACACACACACAATGACGAGCTAAAGCACTCCCTAGTCGAGCGACACACACACACACAATGACGAGCTAAAGCACTCCCTAGTCGAGCGACACACACACACACACAATGACGAGCTAAAGCACTCCCTAGTCAAGCGACCCACACACACACAATGACGAGCTAAAGCACTCTCCCAGTCGAGCGACACACACACACACGCACACAATGACGAGCTAAAGCACTCCCTAGTCAAGCGACACACACACACACAATGACGAGCTAAAGCACTCCCTAGTCAAGCGACACACACACACACACAATGACGATTTAAAGCACTCCCTAGTTGAGCGACACACACACACAATGACGATTTAAAGCACTCCCTAGTCAAGCGACACACACACACAATGACGAGCTAAAGCACTCCCTAGTCAAGCGACACACACACACACAATGACGAGCTAAAGCACTCCCTAGTCAAGCGACACACACACACACAATGACGAGCTAAAGCACTCCCTAGTCAAGCGACACACACACACACACAATGACGATTTAAAGCACTCCCTAGTTGAGCGACACACACACACAATGACGATTTAAAGCACTCCCTAGTCAAGCGACACACACACACACACACACACACACAATGACGAGCTAAAGCACTCCCTAGTCAAGCGACACACACACACACACACACACAATGACGAGCTAAAGCACTCCCTAGTCAAGCGACACACACACACACAATGACGAGCTAAAGCACTCCCTAGTCAAGCGACACACACACACACACACACAATGACGAGCTAAAGCACTCCCTAGTCAAGCGACACACACACACACAATGACGAGCTAAAGCACTCCTTAGTCAAGCGACACACACACACACAATGACGAGCTAAAGAACTCCCTAGTCAAGCGACACACACACACACACACACAATGACGAGCTAAAGCACTCCCTAGTCGAGCGACACACACACACAATGACGAGCTAAAGCATTCCCTAGTCAAGCGACACACACACACACACACAATGACGAGCTAAAGCACTCCCTAGTCAAGCGACACACACACACACAATGACGAGCTAAAGAACTCCCTAGTCAAGCGACACACACACACACACACACAATGACGAGCTAAAGCACTCCCTAGTCGAGCGACACACACACACAATGACGAGCTAAAGCATTCCCTAGTCAAGCGACACACACACACACACACAATGACGAGCTAAAGCACTCCCTAGTCAAGCGACACACACACACACACACACAATGACGAGCTAAAGCACTCCCTAGTCAAGCGACACACACACACACAATGACGATTTAAAGCACTCCCCAGTCGAGCGACACACACACACACACTGACGAGCTAAAGCACTCCCTACTCAAGCGACACACACACACACAATGACGAGCTAAAGCACTCCCTAGTCGAGCGACACACACACACACAATGACGAGCTAAAGCATTCCCTAGTCAAGCGACACACACACACACACACAAGGACGAGCTAAAGCACTCCTTAGTCAAGCGACACACACACACACAATGACGAGCTAAAGAACTCCCTAGTCAAGCGACACACACACACACACACACAATGACGAGCTAAAGCACTCCCTAGTCGAGCGACACACACACACAATGACGAGCTAAAGCATTCCCTAGTCAAGCGACACACACACACACACACAATGACGAGCTAAAGCACTCCCTAGTCAAGCGACACACACACACACAATGACGAGCTAAAGAACTCCCTAGTCAAGCGACACACACACACACACACACAATGACGAGCTAAAGCACTCCCTAGTCGAGCGACACACACACACAATGACGAGCTAAAGCATTCCCTAGTCAAGCGACACACACACACACACACAATGACGAGCTAAAGCACTCCCTAGTCAAGCGACACACACACACACACACACAATGACGAGCTAAAGCACTCCCTAGTCAAGCGACACACACACACACAATGACGATTTAAAGCACTCCCCAGTCGAGCGACACACACACACACACTGACGAGCTAAAGCACTCCCTACTCAAGCGACACACACACACACAATGACGAGCTAAAGCACTCCCTAGTCGAGCGACACACACACACACAATGACGAGCTAAAGCATTCCCTAGTCAAGCGACACACACACACACACACAAGGACGAGCTAAAGCACTCCCTAGTCAAGCGACACACACACACACAATGACGAGCTAAAGCACTCCCTAGTCAAGCGACACACACACACACACACAAGGACGAGCTAAAGCACTCTCCCAGTCAAGCGAACATCTGAGACTCACCAGGTGGGCTGGCACTGACCACATTGCTGAGGGCGATATAGCCCAGGTCCAGGATGCTCTCCAGCTTGATACGGTAGCTGTGGCTGGTGGCCCGAGGGGTAAAACGGATCACGCTCGGCGACTCGGACGTACAGGAGCACTCTTTGCTGATATTTAAGCACCCAGCCGTGCACGGGACCGCTTTCAAAAAACAAAACTGAGATTGAAGAATAGAATTAATTGCAGTTGATATGTCCAATGGATAGTTTAGGTTAAGGTTACTCTAATTAAAAAGGTTAAGGTTACTCTAATTAAAAATTACAAATCACTTTCGAAAATATTTTGGGTGTCATTCATGAAAGACGTCACACTTTTTTTTTACGATTTACCCCCCCCCCCCCACCCATTTCCTCACTATCAGACATCGTCACAAAAACCCTACCATCCCCCCCCCCCCTGAATGACGTCACACATCAACCTACAACTCCCTCAAAATAGCAATTTTATTTATTTTTACAAGCTTTTATTTAATTTGCTCCCCCTGTCTGTCCTAATTTTGTTTTTAAAATGTATTAATTTCCAAAATAGTTACTGATTTTGGCCAAGATAGCGCGATTTCTATTACAATTTACAAAAACTGCTTCCTAACCGCTAAAGTTCAGCTTCTAACAGTGGTGTAGCTAGGTCGGGCGTCACACGGTTCGGAACCTGATGGTGTCACCCCCCCCCCCCCCTCCCCCCGTTAGAAAAAAAAATATATATAGGCCTATAAATTATATATATATATATATATATATATATATATATATATATATATATATATATATATATATATATATGTGTGTGTGTGTGTGTATATATTCTATATACACTTGTAAGTATGTGTATATGTGTCTATTTTTCTGCTGGATGTATTTAATTTTTTTTTTTTTGCTAGTTTTTGCCTTGGTGTCACCCCCCTAAATGGTGTCACACGGTGCGATCCTCAATGAAATCTAAAATGGAGAACCCTATCATGTTAGAGATATATTTGTCGGTCTAGAATTTAGGTCACATTACTGCTCTATCCTACTGTTGCAAAAAAATAGCCACACTATATTCTTGTTGGTCGCTAAAGACGTGAATAATAAAGTGTAGAATCTCTGTCTTCGGATGTTGATATTTCATGATAATGCAGTAGTGTTCACCTGTGTTTTTGAACTGTTACAAGTATAGCATCTAAGCAACCGGATGTTGATGTTTCATAACAGTGACGATTTTCCTCCGAAGACTTTGAACATTTCTTATTTGTGATCGGGCTCACAAAGTTCAAGTAGAGCGTCCTCTAACAGCTATTTCTCTATGTATGTGAACGTGAATGCTAAGAGTTTTTTTTACATAGATCTTTTTGTTGATATGTTTCATTTTTTAGCAGTCATTTTTTTTTTAATTCTCAATCTTTTATGAGGAGATGAAATCATAAATTTTTTAATAAATATTTTGTTTGACTTAATCACCATGTACGATGTCCAAATGAATATCTTGATCATTGATCAATCTGCTTAATTGCGTTTTGAATTCGGTGTTTCGCACTGTTGTCAACTACCTACCGCGTGTAATCGTTACTTCAACTTTTCTGTTACTAATGATGTACTTTGGTCTTACGTTTCCTATAAAGTACATAACATCACTAAACAGTACTTGGTCGTTTGTTTGTATTCTTGGGACGATTCTTGCATTTGAACAATCGTCAGTTGAGGTATCGTAGATAGCTGTAGTCTATGTCGTTGATGGTAGATTTGATCCTAGGAAATGTTGCTTGGAACTATTTTCGATTTTTCAGCTAAATAACGCCTACCTAGGAGCAATCCTAGGTAGGATGATCCGTCACGACACCATCGAACTTACGAATCTCGACGAACTATACTCAACGACCAACTCGACTACATAAATTTATTAATCTCTCTACAACTTAAACAATATTATCTCAATAAACTATTCTAAAAAAACGTTACTACCCGACATTCTCAACATGCGATTTCCAACACACGATTACTCAACCGCATTTACCAATCAACAATGAATCAACTCTCGGCCACGCTAAAATTATTTACTTTCAACGCGTCTCCCTAACTCAAGGATTATCCAACCCTTAAGCATTACGCTCTCCTCACATACTCAAACACTTAAATCTTGTCCCTTGATTTCAAGGGATCCAAAATTGGAAAATAGCTTATTTAATTGTCACGCAGATAATGCGGTAATTTCCCTTCTTGAAAAATTCAGCCGACCATTGATTTAATGCTTTTTTACATATTTTAGTGCAAATTAATTATTCAGAAATCCAAAAAACTATCAAGACTGGACAGAATACTACCAAGAACACAAATAGCTGTGTTGATTATAATAAATAAAACAATACTTTTGGTTTATATTGTATTAATACGTTTGTTCTTGTGCAAAAATTCATGAATATTTCTTGCTTCCCCTAGTTGCTCTGAATTTTGAAATGGGAAACAACTAATACAAAGAAATATATGTAAATCGATTCAATTTGCAACAACCAGCCATTGGTACCCGTTACACGTGAATTATAGGCATAGGTATTTTAATGACGAGAAAAATGGCCCGTTGAGGAAGGGTACAACGGGCGCTAGGCTGATAGTGCTGTCTCTTTTCTCTAAACTAAAACCAACCCCCCCCCCCCACACACACCACCCCCACCCCACCCCCACACACCACCCCCACCCCCACCCCCCACCACACACCACCCCCAACCCAACCCCTCAACCCCACACACCACCCCCACCCCCCACCACACACCACCCCCACCCCCACCCCCACACACCACCCCCTCCACACACCGCCCCCCCACCCCCCCACCCCCCCCCCCCCCAAAAAAAACATGTCTACCGTCCCATTCAACGAAATATAATTATATACTTTTTCCAGTGTCCGCCCCCTCCCAGAAAATTCTACCCCCGCCCCCGAAAATTTCAAGTACCCCCACCCCTCTCCGGGGAGGAAAAAGTCTGAAAGAAACACTGAAACCAACCCACACACCACACACCCCCCCCACCCCCCCCCACCCCCACACACCACCCCAACCCCCCCCCCCCCCCCCACACCCCCCCCCCCACACCCACCCCTCCACCCCCCCCCCCCCCCCAAAAAAAACATGTCTACCGTCCCATTGCAAGAAAACCACTTTTTAGATTAGACACATTAATTAGGCGGTAATTTTATTATAGAGTATCGATGAGGAAATTTCTTTTGAGTTGTGGAGGGGGGGGGGGGGCTCAGACGTTCTTACGCGGGGGGTGGGGCTTCGCCCCTACCCGAAGAATTGTATGCAAGAAACTCTTCACGCAAACCATTTAGATTAGACAACATTTCCTTTTTTTCAATGTTTACGCGATAATCAATGACGTCATTTTACTGTGTGCACTCTCTGGTTTGAGATTATGTTCTACTCTACGCTAAATGTGGCGACGTCATATTTCGTTTTTCGAATTACTGTGCATGTTTTTATTTTGCTTGTGTTTTCTCTAGAGCGTTCTTGTCAGACAAAGCGTTCTTGTCAGACAGAGCGTTCTTGTCAGATAGACAGACAGCGAAACTATTAGTATTAATATAATTTGTTTTTGAGATGTATGTATATATATGTGTATATATGTATATATATATATATATATATATATATATATATATATATATATATATATATATATATATATATATATATATATATATATATATATATATATATATATATATATATATATATATATGTATGTGTGTGTGTCGGCCTAAATAAGCCTTAATTTAAATATATATGCCACATAGGCGTACATGTATGTGTATAAGCTTTAATCGCTGCAGAATTAATAGTAAAGACTGTATCTATAGTCTGTTAATAATACAGTTTGATTTTGAACATTTTGCAATTTCTTGCCTTGGTGTCTCCCCTCTAAATGTTGTCACACCAGAGGCGTAGCGAGGTAACGGGGGGGCGAGGGCGCCGACCTTAGGGGGCGCCAAAATGGGTTGGAAAAAAATTAAAATCTGACTTTAGCTGCAGTTTTGCATTACAGTTTTTTTTAAATGGTGACGGGGTGCAAATTGAAAGTTTGAGGGGGGGAGGGGGAGCAAATTGAAAGTTTGAGGTATGGTGCAAATTGAAAGTTTTTGGGAGTGCAAATTGAAAGTTTGAGGAGGGGTGCAAATTGAAAATTGAAAGGTTGCCCCCGAGGGGTTCCCCGAATTGAAAGTTTATCTCCGGGCGCCAGGAAGGGTCGCAACGCCCCTGTGTTACCCGGTGCGGTCTGCACCCCCCGCCCCGCCCTCGCTACGCCTCTGGCTTCTAACATTACTTTTAAAACATGCAAAAGTGTGACGTCACACTTTCTGAACCCCTCTCGCTTAATACACATCGTTACAAAATTCCGAAACCCCCCTCCCACACACCTCCTTCTTTAAGCGTAACGTTATTTATTACGACCTCTTTGTAGAATGTAAATATCATTAAATAATTAATATCATGTACGACGTGCAGTAATGACCCAGGTAAAAAAAAACGCGCATGAGAAAAGTGCCCCCAATTGAAACTTAAAACTTTAGAACAGCGAACATAAAATACGCCCCTGATCTTTCTACTTATCTGGATAGATACGCCCTTGATTTATATTGACGTCATAATATACATGGACAATCACGCCCTTGATTAATATTTCAATTGATATGCATGGAACCGACCCAGTAATATATTTCAATTGATATGCATGGAACCGACCCAGTAATATATTTCAATTGATATAAATGTGCCCTACTTACCACACCCCAGGAACTATTACGGGAACAATTATCCGGACAGAACTCGACCAAGAGCATTTTCATTTGACGATTATCGTAATAGTGACACTCGTATTCGCTTAAAACTGTAAACAAGAATTCTCCTTTCATTTTTCCGGTGTAGTGGCAAGTTGTGTCGACGCAGTTTTTTTCATAGCCATCTAGATGGACCGCATACCTCTCTACAGAGGTGGGATCTGAAGAAGAATTGGTGTAAGGTCCTAGAACCAGACTGTTCTAACTCCATTTTTTTTTAATGTTGACAACAAAGCTTTTAAGTTTTGTTTTTCTTAATATTTCCATATAAAGAACTTGGTAAAATTGTTGTGAGGCACGGCCATGAACTTTTTTTGTTGCCATAATGCCTAGATCTAGATCTAGGTGGATTTAAAACTCACCGGTATATAAATCTCGAAAAAAAACATTTTAAAATATTGAGTTAGAAAGTCTGGTTCTAGGGAAGCTATATATATATATACATATATATATACATATACATATATATATATACATATATATATACATATATATATACATATATATATACATATATATATACATATATATATACATATATATATACATATACATATATACATATACATATACATATATATATATATACATATACATATACATATGCATATACATATACATATATATATATACATATACATATACATATACATATACATATACATATACATATACATATACATATACATATATATATATACATATACATATACATATACATATATATATATATATACATATACATATATATATATATATATATATATATATATATATATATATATATATATATATATATATATATATATAATTGAAGATATTTCAATAATTTTTTATCGCAAAATTGTGTTTAAATAAATAGCATCGTGGATTGTTACGGGTGGGTGGGGTGGGGGGGGCGCTGGAGATGATATATAAGGGGTGGGGTAGTTTTTTGTTACATAATGTACGCATTATCCATTAGCTATAACGTAACCCTTGCCTAATCAGTAACCCTAATATAACCCTTGCCTAATCAGTAACCCTAATATAACCCTTGCCTAATCAGTAACCCTAATATACCCCTTGCCTAATCAGTAACCCTAATATAACCCTTGCCTAATCAGTAACCCTAATATACCCCTTGCCTAATCAGTAACCCTAATATAACCCTTGCCTAATCAGTAACCCTAATATACCCCTTGCCTAATCAGTAACCCTAATATAACCCTTGCCTAATCAGTAACCCTAATATACCCCTTGCCTAATCAGTAACCCTAATATACCCCTTGCCTAATCAGTAACCCTAATATAACCCTTGTTTAATCACTGAGCCTAATATAACCCTTACCTAGTCACCGCGCCTAATAATCCTGCGGTATCTATCGTTCGAGGCCTACCTAGCAATGTATTGTATTACTTTTAAGGTACATTTCTAGGATTCAAACCCTCACCTGCTCGCGACAAAGCTGTACAACAGACCAACACAAATTTTAAACAGGTCTCCATGGTTACTGACATTTTGATTTTAGAGTTTCCTGAAAAGGGAAACAAAAATCGTTCTATTATTTTTAAGTCGTGGAGTCTTAAGTCTGGTCTGTCTGGTCTGTCTGGTCTGTCTGGTCTGTCTAGTCTGTCTGGTCTGTGTTGTCTGTCTGGTCTGTCTAGTCTGTCTGGTCTGTGTTGTCTGTTTGGTCTGTCTGGTCTGTCTGGTCTGCCTGGTCTGCCTGGTCTGTCTGTATGTCTAGCCTGACTACCATGTCTGGTCTGACTACCATGTCTGGTCTGACTACCATGTCTGGTCTGTCTGGTCTGACTACCATGACTGGTCTGTCTGGTCTGTCTGGTCTGTCTGGTCTGTCTGGTCTGTCTGGTCTGTCTGGTCTGTCTGGTCTGTCTGGTCTGTCTGGTCTGTCTGGTCTGTCTGGTCTGTCTGTATGTCTAGCCTGACTACCATGTCTGGTCTGACTACCATGTCTGGTCTGTCTGTATGTCTAGCCTGACTACCATGTCTGGTCTGACTACCATGTCTGGTCTGACTACCATGTCTGGTCTAACTACCATGTCTGGTCTGACTACCATGACTGGTCTGTCTGGTCTGTCTGGTCTGTCTGTCTGGTCTGTCTGTCTGGTGTGTCTGTCTGGTCTGTCTGGTGTGTCTGTCTGGTCTGTCTGTCTGGTGTGTCTGTCTGGTGTGTCTGTCTGGTGTGTCTGTCTGGTGTGTCTGTCTGGTCTGTCTGTCTGGTGTGTCTGTCTGGTGTGTCTGTCTGGTGTGTCTGTCTGGTCTGGTCTGTCTGTCTGGTCTGGTCTGGTCTGTCTGTCTGGTCTGTCTGTCTGGTCTGTCTGGTCTGTCTGGTGTGTCTGTCTGGTGTGTCTGTCTGGTCTGGTCTGTCTGTCTGGTCTGGTCTGGTCTGTCTGTCTGGTCTGTCTGTCTGGTCTGTCTGGTCTGTCTGGTCTGTCTGGTCTGTCTGTCTGGTCTGTCTGGTCTGTCTGTCTGGTCTGTCTGTCTGGTCTGTCTGTCTGGTCTGTCTGTCTGGTCTGTCTGTCTGGTCTGTCTGTCTGGTCTGTCTGTCTGGTCTGTCTGGTCTGTCTGTCTGGTCTGTCTGGTCTGTCTGGTCTGTCTGGTCTGTCTGGTCTGTCTGGTCTGTCTGGTCTGTCTGGTCTGTCTGGTCTGTCTGGTCTGTCTGGTCTGTCTGGTCTGTCTGGTCTGTCTGGTCTGTCTGGTCTGTCTGGTCTGTCTGGTCTGTCTGGTCTGTCTGGTCTGTCTGGTCTGTCTGTCTGGTCTGTCTGGTCTGTCTGTCTGGTCTGTCTGGTCTGTCTGTCTGGTCTGTCTGTCTGGTCTGTCTGTCTGGTCTGTCTGTCTGGTCTGTCTGTCTGGTCTGTCTGTCTGTCTGGTCTGTCTGTCTGTCTGGTCTGTCTGTCTGGTCTGTCTGTCTGGTCTGTCTGTCTGGTCTGTCTGTCTGGTCTGTCTGTCTGGTCTGTCTGTCTGGTCTGTCTGTCTGGTCTGTCTGTCTGGTCTGTCTGTCTGGTCTGTCTGTCTGTCTGGTCTGTCTGTCTGGTCTGTCTGTCTGGTCTGTCTGTCTGGTCTGTCTGTCTGGTCTGTCTGTCTGTCTGTCTGTCCTGTCTGTCTGGTCTGTCTGTCTGGTCTGTCTGTCTGGTCTGTCTGTCTGTCTGTCTGGTCTGTCTGTCTGTCTGTCCTGTCTGTCTGGTCTGTCTGTCTGGTCTGTCTGTCTGGTCTGTCTGTCTGTCTGGTCTGTCTGTCTGGTCTGTCTGTCTGGTCTGTCTGTCTGGTCTGTCTGTCTGGTCTGTCTGTCTGGTCTGTCTGTCTGTCTGGTCTGTCTGTCTGGTCTGTCTGTCTGTCTGGTCTGTCTGTCTGGTCTGTCTGTCTGGTCTGTCTGTCTGGTCTGTCTGTCTAGTCTGTCTGTCTGGTCTGTCTGTCTGTCTGGTCTGTCTGTCTGGTCTGTCTGTCTGGTCTGTCTGTCTGGTCTGTCTGTCTGGTCTGTCTGTCTGTCTGGTCTGTCTGTCTGTCTGGTCTGTCTGTCTGTCTGGTCTGTCTGTCTGGTCTGTCTGTCTGGTCTGTCTGTCTGGTCTGTCTGCCTGGTCTGTCTGGTCTGTCTGGTCTGTCTGGTCTGTCTGGTATGTCGCGTCTTTCTGTCTGGTCTGTCTGGTCTGTCTGGTGTGTCTGTCTGGTCTGTCTGGTCTGTCTGGTCTGTCTGTCTGTCTGGTCTGTCTGTCTGGTCTGTCTGTCTGGTCTGTCTGTCTGGTCTGCCTGGTCTGTCTGGTCTGTCTGGTCTGTCTGGTCTGTCTGGTCTGTCTGGTCTGTCTGTCTGTCTGGTCTGTCTGTCTGTCTAGTCTAGTCTGTCTGGTCTGTCTGTCTGGTCTGTCTGTCTGTCTGGTCTGGTCTGGTCTGTCTGTCTGTCTGTCTGGTCTGTCTGGTCTGTCTGGTCTGTCTGGTCTGTCTGTCTGGTCTGTCTGGTCTGTCTGGTCTGTCTGGTCTGTCTGGTCTGCCTGGTCTGTCTGGTCTGTCTGGTCTGTCTGTCTGGTCTGTCTGGTCTGTCTGGTCTGTCTGTCTTGTCTGTCTTGTCTGTCTGGTCTGCCTGGTCTGCCTGGTCTGTCTGGTCTGTCTGGTCTGTCTAAATTGTCTGTCTGACCTAAGATATACCTGTACGATATGATTAGATACATCTTGTAGATAAACCTTGAACTACGTCACTGTTACGTCCAGGTTAGTTTCAGATAAACAACAACGCTTCGTGACTACGTTCACTACTTTTATTTCGTCTCAAATATATACATTCCAGCATAGCCCTCGTCCTAACCGCTATCAACTAACCCCTGACAACCATTCACTTCTGCTTTTATACCGCATTCGCCTTGGGATAACAATACATAAAAACACCGGGGTTAACAATACTCTAGGGTAAACTCAACTCACACTCTCCCCTAGTTCTAGATTATTCTAACCTATTTCTATCTAACCTACAACTGACCCGTAACAGTCACCTGTGCCTCTGGCGAGAAGCGACGTGTCCTTTTTCTTGGTCAACCATTCCACAACAACACAGTATACGATACTTTGAGTTTTAAAAAAAAATCACTTCAAACCACAATTTTTTTTTAATGTACTGTATTATTTTTTAAAATGTGTCTTTGTTCAATCTTGGCGCCTTTGTTTTGTTTGTGTTGAGATGTTTGGGAATTCCCACTTGGCGTGAACCAACAAAGTGAGAAAACCGAAGCAAGTCTGCGCGACTTTCAGACTTTCGAACCTCACTCATCGTCAGAAAGTTGAAGTCAACCAGACAACAACCACTTACTGTGAAGAGATAGTGTGGTCAGCAAGTAGCGTAGCGAGGGGGGGGGGGGACATATGTCCCCGGGCGGTGACCTTAGGGGGCGCCAAAATGGGTTGGAAAAATAAATTAAAAGGTTGAGGGGGGTGCAAATCGAAAGTTTGAGGGGAGGGGTCCAAATCGAAATCTCGGGGGGGGGGGGGGGGTGCAAATCGAAAGTTTGAGGGGGGGTGCAAATCGAAATCTCGAGGGGGGGTGCAAATCGAAAAGTTTGTCCCCGGGCGCCGGGAAGGGTCGCTACGCCTCTGCCCCCCCCCCCCCCCCCCCCCCCACCCCCCTCCCGAGAAAAAAGTCCGGAATGAGTAAAAAAAAAAATACATGGGTATACAAGGGAGACAACCTAAATTACTCTCGGTCATTTATAAATCGACCGTTACTTCCCTTGATTGAATATCTGAGACTCTAAGTTGCCTTCAGTTTTCTGGTTCAGTCTTTTGATAAAACTACAAAGGTCAATATTGCTTGCTTACAATTAATCGAGGTGAAAATTACTAAATACCCAAAGAATGAACTATTTTAACAAGTGTTGATGATTTTGGGTTTTGGTTCACTACTTGTGTTCAAATACTTTCTTTGAAGTTGAAGACTAATTTAGATAAATTAATATATCTGTCTACTCTTTGACAAGTGTTATAATTTAGAACAAATGTGTGTAGGTGTACAATTAATGTTTGCAACACAACGTACCTATGCTTGGATGTAGTCTCAATATATACAAGACATTATACCTTTGTGTGGGTATACATTATATATATATATATATATATATATATATATATATATATATATATATATATATATATATATATATATATATATATATAACATAGCGTTGTGTGGGTATACATTCAATGTATACAAGACAAACCTTTGTGTGAAGCATTAGACGCTTGTATAGGAGAACACAACATACATTTTGTGTTCATACACTCTCACATAGGTTTGTGTGGATATAAAGAACACAACATACATTTTGTGTTCATACACTCTCACATAGGTTTGTGTGGATAACAAGAACACAACATACATTTTGTGTTCATACACTCTCACATAGGTTTGTATGGATAACAAGAAGACAACATATATTTTGTTCATACACTCTCACATAGGTTTGTGGGGATAACAAGAAGACAACATACATTTTGTGTTCATACACCCTCACATAGGTTTGTGTGGATAACAAAAAAACATGCAGGTTCCACCATACTGTACCATAACCAATCAAAGACATAATCTGATGATTATGTGGCACAATATAGCATTACCAGGTGGCACAAAACCTTGGACTAAAGCAAAACATTACAGTTACAGTATCTATATAGATAATAATATTAAAGGCCATGTCCAGATTTCTTCCCCCCCCCCCCATTCTAGCCCATTTTAACAACTTGTAGCTTCAACGAAAGTATATTTTGCATTGTTACAAGGTGTTGCTATGTGTGTTCTTTAATTAACAAAGAACAAAAGTCAATGATTAAAAACAAGACATTGTTTAATTTCAAATGAAATGCATTGAAAGCCAAAGTTAATTTGAACAGCTGACAAGTGTAATGATATCTTGATGCATCGCCATGACAACGAATTTCACAAACTTAGTGAAGTTACAATGTGTAGCCATGAAATCATAATAATTCTTTTACACAGAAACTTATATACAAACCTAGTGAAGTGATCTAAAAACTCATTCACACAGCTAATCAAGGTACAAACTCACACAGCTAATCAAAGTACAAACTCATTCACACAGCTAATCAAAGTACAAACTCATTCACACAGCTAATCAAAGTACAAACTCATTCACACAGCTAATCAAGGTACAAACTCACACAGCTCATCAAGGTACAAACTCATTCACACAGCTAATCAAGGTACAAACTCATTCACACAGCTAATCAAAGTACAAACTCATTCACACAGCTAATCAAAGTACAAACTCACACAGCTAATCAAGGTACAAACTCATTCACACAGCTAATCAAGGTACAAACTCATTCACACAGCTAATCAAAGTACAAACTCATTCACACAGCTAATCAAAGTACAAACTCACACAGCTAATCAAGGTACAAACTCACACAGCTAATCAAGGTACAAACTCACACAGCTAATCAAGGTACAAACTCACACAGCTAATCAAGGTACAAACTCACACAGCTAATCAAGGTACAAACTCATTCAGACATCTATTCAAGGTACTAACTCACTCACACAGCTAATCAAGGTACAAACTCACACAGCTAATCAAGGTACAAACTCACTCACACAGCTAATCAAGGTACAAACTCACACAGCTAATCAAAGTACAAACTCACACAGCTAATCAAGGTACAAACTCACTCACACAGCTAATCAAGGTACAAACTCACTCACACAGCTAATCAAGGTACAAACTCACACAGCTAATCAAGGTACAAACTCACACAGCTAATCAAGGTACAAACTCACACAGCTAATCAAGGTACAAACTCACACAGCTAATCAAAGTACAAACTCACACAGCTAATCAAAGTACAAACTCACACAGCTAATCAAGGTACAAACTCACTCACACAGCTAATCAAGGTACAAACTCACTCACACAGCTAATCAAGGTACAAACTCACACAGCTAATCAAGGTACAAACTCACACAGCTAATCAAAGTACAAACTCACACAGCTAATCAAGGTACAAACTCACTCACACAGCTAATCAAGGTACAAACTCACTCACACAGCTAATCAAGGTACAAACTCACACAGCTAATCAAGGTACAAACTCACACAGCTAATCAAAGTACAAACTCACACAGCTAATCAAGGTACAAACTCACTCACACAGCTAATCAAGGTACAAACTCACACAGCTAATCAAGGTACAAACTCACACAGCTAATCAAGGTACAAACTCACACAGCTAATCAAGGTGCAAACTCATTCACACAGCTAATCAAGGTACAAACTCACTCACACAGCTAATCAAGGTACAAACTCACACAGCTAATCAAGGTACAAACTCACACAGCTAATCAAAGTACAAACTCACACAGCTAATCAAGGTACAAACTCACTCACACAGCTAATCAAGGTACAAACTCACACAGCTAATCAAGGTACAAACTCACACAGCTAATCAAGGTACAAACTCACACAGCTAATCAAAGTACAAACTCACACAGCTAATCAAAGTACAAACTCACACAGCTAATCAAGGTACAAACTCACTCACACAGCTAATCAAAGTACAAACTCACACAGCTAATCAAAGTACAAACTCACACAGCTAATCAAGGTACAAACTCACTCACACAGCTAATCAAGGTACAAACTCACTCACACAGCTAATCAAGGTACAAACTCACACAGCTAATCAAGGTACAAACTCACACAGCTAATCAAAGTACAAACTCACACAGCTAATCAAGGTACAAACTCACTCACACAGCTAATCAAGGTACAAACTCACTCACACAGCTAATCAAGGTACAAACTCAGTCACACAGCTAATCAAGGTACAAACTCACTCACACAGCTAATCAAGGTACAAACTCACTCACACAGCTAATCAAGGTACAAACTCACACAGCTAATCAAGGTACAAACTCACACAGCTAATCAAGGTACAAACTCACACAGCTAATCAAGGTACAAACTCACACAGCTAATCAAGGTACAAACTCATTCAGACATCTATTCAAGGTACAAACTCACTCACACAGCTAATCAAGGTACAAACTCACTCACACAGCTAATCAAGGTACAAACTCACTCACACAGCTAATCAAGGTACAAACTCATTCACACAGCTAATCAAGGTACAAACTCACACAGCTAATAGAGGTACAAACTCACTCACACAGCTAATCAAAGTACAAACTCATTCACACAGCTAATCAAGGTACAAACTCATTCACACAGCTAATCAAAGTACAAACTCATTCACACAGCTAATCAAGGTACAAACTCACTCACACAGCTAATCAAAGTACAAACTCACACAGCTAATCAAAGTACAAACTCATTCACACAGCTAATAGAGGTACAAACTCACTCACACAGCTAATAGAGGTACAAACTCATTCACACAGCTTATCAAGGTACAAACTCATTCACACAGCTAATCAAGGTACAAACTCATTCACACATCTAATCAAGGTACAAATTCATTCACACAGCTAATCAAGGTACAAACTCACTCACACAGCTAATCAAGGTACAAACTAATGACTGCCACACTTGAAATCAATGATTCACGGAGTCAAGAAACCTCAGATTGCACCTTGCCTGGGCAGAGAGGGGAAGTAATCAACCGGGGAGCAACTGTGGGGTTCCCTACAGCCAATCTCTAGTACAAGAACAGATAACCTGCGCTTCAGAGATTGGTAGAAAACAAAACAAAAATACTGATGACACATGAAAGCCTGGGTTTCTACATCAACCCAACACCTGCAAACAAATCTCGCAGGCTGAGTAGTCAGATGACTGACATGCAGATGAACTAGTTACAATAACAGAGCAGAAGCCAAAAGTTTCTATTTACAATAGTGTACACAAGTCAAAGCAACAATAAGTCGTAACAATTGTTCATGGGTTCAGTGAGGGTTGTCAGGTTCAGAGGTTGGGGTTGTCAGGTTTAGAGATGAGAGAGTTTGTGCAACCTCCTCTAGAATTACTATCTTACCATCATTTAAAAAAATGTATAATCAAGATAATTTAGGGCGACCTTAAAAATTAACTGTTTATTTTAATATTCACACATTTTAACGGGTTTTCTAGGTAGCACTGACATGCTTTCCAACTAATTTCTTGGCTAGGATTAACAGTGATCTCCCCTGTTAAATTGATATGGACCACAGGGACATCACTCTTTCAGCTTAGTTTTCCATCAAGCTGAAGAATGTGCAAGTTATTTAAATTAAGTAATTTAAATATACAACTAGGCTTTAAAAACTTTAAAACCCTAACCAAAAAGGATTAAAAATGTACAAGTATACAATTAGTAGCTTTTAGGGAAAAAAGGTTCATAAAACAGAATTTATTTTCTTACAACACATCAACAATAAAAACAAATACAATGATGGTGAAACAAAAAATGGTTCCCAATAAAAATGAGATCAGTGACATGATACAAGATGAAGGAAAATAAAAACTAAAAAGACACTGCCATACAGAGATGAGGGGAAATAAAAATTAAGGACACTGCCGTACACTAACAAAGATGAAAGGAAATAACATGTAAAGACATAGACATACAAATCGATTGAAATAAAAACTAAAAAGATACTGCCATACAGATCATTTGTCAAAAAAGTAGCTCAAAGATTGTACACTTATACAGCACCAATCTGTGTGTACAGTATTTGTACACATCCATAAACAACAGTATGAACACCAGAAACAGTGGTTAAGTACATATCACCGAGAACACTAACTTATTTCAGCCATAAAGTTACTGGTAGTAGTAAATTTGTAGGCATGTCAAGTTTAAAAACAATACATAGATGTGTCTCATCTACAAAAGAGCTATTACACCTAGCATCACTTAATGCATATATATATACATCTAAAGAGTTCTTTATTTTATTCAAACCTGTCAAAAGTTTATCTACAAGTAGCTGTAGTGTAACTTGTTCTTTCAACAAAATTAAATGCCAAAACCAGACATTTTTTTGACACTTATTTCATGGAAACGTGTATTAGTGTAAAAATTATTTACTGAGAAATTCAGGTATAGTATTCTGTTAATACTATGCTAATTAAAACATGGCAATCAATAAGTATCAAGACAACATATGAAAATTCATTTCATTAAAAAAATCCTAAGAAATTTAAAGAAAACATACAACACGATTGAAACAAATATTTACAATTGATTTCATCATCAATGTAAACTTCTTGTGATCTGTTTTTTAACTTTACATAACATGGAAAACCATTGTAAATTTCATACATAATTACCAATTAACTTCAGAAATCCATTGAGCTTTGAAATATGAATTATACAATCAAATTTTTGTTTTTTAATTCTTAACTGTTTCCTTCTGTATTTTTTATACAAATATCAAAACAGCTTTATCACTTAAAATGTTTAAACAAGAAGTTTATCAGGTGAAATGGAATCAAATTTTTTCCTTCTGGAATTGGGAGGGAAAAAAATGATGTGAAAACAGATGTGGTATAGGTTTTTCTTTAGGCCTCAGATAAAATGTTGGTGAATGACAAAGGTACCAGAAGGTAGACCATCCTCTTCAGACGTTGTGGTTGGCGTGCTCCGTCCCCCTGCCTCCTTAGACCTGACGGTGATTGTTGAGGTGGAGGAGGAAGAGGGGGGGAATATGGGTGCTGATGCGGTTGATGAGCTGACGGAGGATTGCTTCTCTTCCGCGGCGTGGGTGTAGACAATTATTTTACCAGATGAGCCGTGGCTTAAGACAATGGAGGGTGTACACTTTGAAGAGTTTGCTCCAGAGGTAGGCAAACTGGGAGGAAGGGATGAAACAAGCGACTTTCCCTGAGAGGAATCTAGTCGTATTTGAGCAGTGGTCACTGGCCCTTTATTCATTGCAATTTTTGTCAGTTTTTCTTGTCCCTGGGCTGGGGTTGATCCTGGCGCTGCCACAACGGTTCCAGACGTGCTCATGTTGTCACCAAGTTTTTTAAGCTTCATCAGAGACTTTGCCACCTGCTCTGAGAGTGCAGGGAACGTGTCCAATGGAGCCTCCCTGGGTTTCTGCAAAGAATTTGCCGGAAGGGTAACAGTTTTGGGGATTTTGCCAAACACCCCCGCAGGCTGAGTCCCTGGGGAGGTGATGATATATTTCACCTGCCCTTTCTGAGCAAGTGGCAAGTTGTGTTTTGTAACAAAATTGTCACCTGCGACAAGTTTTTGCTGTGCTGGCACCAAGGATGATGAAGCCTCAGAAAGCTTAGACTGTGGAATATGAATCATCCTCTGGGATTTCTCTCCCTCAGAATCAGAGACTACTATGTGAGGTTTTCTATCCCCTTCTGGCTCAGATCCATTAGTGGCTGCGGGAACCTTACCTGCCATGTCTTCAGACTGCTCATCATTCACTGTGTGGATTTTGTGAGGGCTTTTCTCAGACGAGGTGGATTCTCGTCTGAGTTTCTCAAAAATATTCTCCACACTTTCTGTGTTTTCAGCCCCTGGATTTGTCTTAACCCCATTTTCATGGGTTTCTGGTGACACCACAACAATTATTTCTTTCCCAGTGACCACATGTTTAGGGAACCTACTTTTCCTAGTCTGTAAGTTAGACTTGGCTCCTTGAATGAAAGAACGCCTGTATGGACTTGTGTCGAACGTACGAGGGGAGTTTCTGGTTGAGATGTTAAAGGGCAGGTTTTTCATACCTCTGCCAGTTAACTGCCTGTCTGTGGTTCTTGATCGTGGAGACTCCCTCTGCCTGGATGAGGACGAGCTGTCTGAGTTCATCCCTGGCTCTGGTGAGATGACAGTACAGTCCGACCCATCAGAGGTGGTCATGGAAATGTTTTCGCTACTTTGCATGGCCGACCTCTGCGGCAGCCTTGGAACTCTTTTAACAGTTGGCCTGGCATAGATGTTGCCCTCTTTCTCAGACTGCTGCTTGTCCCGTAGTGTGTTAGTTTTCTTCAGACTGCGTACTTTGGATCCCTGTTTGACCAGGTCAATGATCAAGGATTTGATTGATTTGGTGCTCTTCCTGGAGACTGTGGTCATGTGTGTTCTAAGGATGTGAGTGTTACACTCCGACCTGTCGTAGCACTCAAACTTACACAGCCTGCACTTAAATCTGCTCCACTTGAGGTGCTGCCTGATGACGTGCCTGCGCAGGTTGGACACCTGGGTAAACTGCTCCCCACACTGCAAACATTTGGCGTTTGCCTCATCAATTAGTTTGTACACCTTGGACTGGTCATAACAGCGAAGTTTGTGAACTTTTGATTTGCTTTTCTCCAAAACATAAATCCTGTTGGAAACCACACGGCCTTTACCTTTAACAGGCTCCTCCTCTTCTTCTTCATCGTCGTCATCATCACTGCTACTGTCTTCATCCTCCATATCTTTTCTTCTTGTATTGCCCCTTGGTTTACTTTTGATATCATCCCCTCCTTCTGTTACAACACTGTCTTGAGCATCTGAAGACGCTAATCCTCTTGTATTCCCACTTCTGACTGGCTGGGCTTTAGTCTCAGATAATCTAGCTCTCTTGTAGGGAACTGGCTCTCTGTTGTGTTTATGAATCTTAGACAGCATCTCCTCGGCATCTAAGCTCCGTGTGGGCACCTTACGTTTACGCTTAGGTCTCTCAGACAATGCAGGTGTAGGTATACGTGGTGATGCTGCTTGCTCTGTACTCTTAAAGCTACTGCCTTCGTCTTTTAACAAATACTCTTTAAGAAGTTCACCGTAACGTAAGCTTTTCACATCAGATTTCTCCACATTGGTCTCTTGTATGCTCCGTGGCGTATCTGTTTTCTCAGCATTGCTCTCTGATTTGATCTGCGATGCATCTGTTTTCTCACAAGTGTGACCGGATGACAAGTGGGTGACTGGAGTTTGACCAGCCTGGTGAGAAGAATTGACAGTGGTACACAAGACTTTAGTTATGGGCACACCCTGCGCGCTACAAATCTGATAGCCCAGCTCCTGGCTGCGGTAAAACAAACCAGATTCGGTCTTAACCGTGGGTTCGACCTTGGCTTCTAGTCCCACCTTCTGCTGCAGGCTCCTGGGTTTGACGGTACAGACAAACGTGGAAGGGGATATTTTCTTGGGCGAGCCAAGCTCTCTGTACGGCGAGGTGGGGGAATGGATGGAAGAGTTCACGCTGGTCATGGGATTTCTCGGGGCAAAGTATGTTTTCTGAGGACACCCTGTGCCAGATTTGGTCTCAGATTTCAAGTTACCTGCGGCGTTAGGGTTCGCCTTCTCAGGTAACACAGAGGCGCTGTCTTTAGGAACATTTTTCATGACGGTAATTCTGTATGAGCTGTTCTTGGTTTTGAGGCGGGTCACAGAGAGGTTGGGGTCACTAGGGTTACTGGTCTGTGATGTGTCTACTAGTTTTGTAACTTCTGTCTCCACTTTCTTTGGTGATGTTGACTGTAATTTATCTGCTGCGTCAGCCTGGGGTTTCCCTGGCTGGTCTGGGGTGATGCCAGGTGCAGCGTAGCGTGACGGCGTGTGTCTGCGCACTCTGGGCATCCTACCCTCCACGTTACTTTGGGTGCTTTCTACAGAAGAATCCCTTCCCCCTGGGGCTTTAGCAACTCTTTCCTGACTCCTGTTTCTGGATGGTCTTGGACTTAAATCTCTGTCAACACTGGCACATCTCTGCTGATGTCTGGACTTTCTGTTTGCCAGGGTTCTGCTAGCGTTGGGACTGGAATCTTTCTTCCTGCTTCTGGTACCTACACCCTCCAACTGACTGCTGACGGTACTGCTAGCTTTCTCCTGTTCTGTGCTTTCTCTCACCTTGGTTGATGATTCAGGTTTATTGGAATGAGGTTTGCTGCTAATGGAAATTTCGTCATTCTTTCGTGATGATTTTCCTAATTTATCTGATACATGGGTACCAGGTAAATCTTCATCAGCTTGACAAATTTTTAGATGGTTTTCGTAACTTATTTTACGACCGAAAGACCGCTGGCACTTTGAGCAAACACGTGAGTGGTCAGTTAAGTCTTCTGAAGCAGAGGAAGGAGCAGGGCTGGGCATGGAGGAAACAGAATTATCCAAACCATTGGAATCAACACTTATGGTCAGTTTACCCTCACCTTCATTGTTGTATTGCTGGAGTTTCTTATCCCCAGCAGAGGGCGTGGCTCTTCTCTGGGATTTAGCTGCCTCTGTCACACCCTTGCCTGGCATTTCATCAGAATTGTTGTTGTTCTTAGACCTATTCCTTGAGACTGGCTTTCTCCCTGCCCGGCTTGTTTTGTCTTTCTTTTTAGAGAGAGAGACTGGCCTGACCACAGCATTTTCTCTGATCTGGCTGCGCATGTTGTTGATCTCATCAGCTGATTTGTCATGGTTGTTATACAGGTGTCGTGTTATTCCATAAAAGTAATAGAAAGCACTGGGACAGTATGGACACTGGTAAAAAACTCTCTTCGACGAATGGTGTATCTTCATGTGAAACCCTAAGCTGCTTCTAGTGGAAAAAATGGAACTGCACTTGACGCAAGTAAGGGATTTTAATATATTCTTCTTTGAATTAGTCTTGATGATTTCCTTGGCAGCTTCAGATGCTTGGCGTCTGACAGCACTAGGGCGGGGTTGGCTACTTTCTCTACGTTTAACAACCGCACGTTCCCCTGTCCTAGTGGTTGTTGCTTTCTTCTCATCATTTGCCTTTGTCTCCTCTTTAGCCAGAAGTGATTGAAAGTTCTGGCGTGCTAAGTCACTCAGTCCTTCATTACTCTTCCCTTTGGCTTGTTTCTCATTATTTTGACCAGTGTCTTTGCGAGGAGAGGTCACAGTTTCTTCTTTTGACTTGCCTTTTGGCAGGACACCGGCATCTTGGGCAGCAGCTTTCTGCTTCACCTTGTGCTGAATTTCCTTTAAATGTTCCATTAAAATCTTCTGTGGTTCAGCCGAGTGCTTCTCTTGCTTGGCTGATTTCCTAGAAATCCTTGAGGATATGGTTGGACTGTTGTTTGCAGTTTTTTCCCCAGATTTTTTGTTTTTTGTTGCAGCGGCGGGTGGGTCAGACTCACCTGGAGAAGCCGCCACAACATTACTGTCTTGCTGCTGTCGTTCGTGAATGTTTACAGACGTTGTTTTAACTTCAATAAAAACGGCATTCTTATTGGTTGGTATGGGGGTTGTTCGTATTGTAGCTATTTTCATCCCTTCTTTTTGTCTTTGTAATTTCTCTGCTGCCTCAGTGTAAACTTTGTAAGCAAGAGATTTCCCCAACTCTCCTGATTGGATACGCTGGATCGTCTCGTCTAAGGTTGGACGCGGCTTAGGTTGCTGAGTGGACACACTGTCTTCATTTTCTTTTTCAGTCTCTTCTGGCGACTGTGGTTGGATGACCACCACCTTTTCTTCAGGAAGGTTTGCTATCATGACATGTCCATTTTCTAAGGACGATTTCACACAATATACACGTTTGTGAGAGATAAAATTCGGAAGGTCTCTAAACAAGGCTCTGCACACCTTACACTCAAATATAATATCACATTCATCCATAAGTAAGCACCTAAGTTCCGGGCTTCCATAATGTATACTGTTCAGAATTTGTTCAACAGGCTTGCCACTTAGTTGAATAGGATTGCGAATCTGAGAAATATCTGGTCCAGGTATATTTGCTTCTTTTGACTTGTTAGCCATGGTGTGATTGCATCTGAAATTTGAAGAACAGTAGTAATTAATAATAGGCTATGTAGATCTTTTTTTAAACTCATATTTTTAGCAGACTATACAAGTAACATATTTAAAAACAAAACGCAATATTATTTTTACTCATTATTCATTTAAATTGTAAACTTAATTGAATTCAAAATTTATTTTATATATGTTGAATTCAAAGTCTGTGAACTGCAGTTGCTTTAAAGCCCCAGAACGGCCATGTGCGCTGCAAAAGGGCACATAATCAGCTTCCAGAGATCACAAGCTACTGATAGTGTTTTAAAGCAAACATTTTTAGCAGTAGCCTTATGAATTACTAAAAAGTAAAAAAATAAAACAAATATTTAAAAATTATAACAAGATTTTAAATACGCTGAAAATAAGAGAATGAAACTATTTTGCCCTTTTTCATGAAAGCTTTGGTCGCTAAAATATATAAAAGATTTCACGAGCAACCAAAGCTTTTATGAAAGAAAGCAAATTAGGTTTTTTTAATTAATTTCAGTGCATTTAAAAGCTTGTTATAAGAAAAAGTGTTTTTATATTTGTATTATTAGTGATTGAAAACAGGGAAGATGTGGAGGCACACAACAAAAAAGTAACTGACAAGAGCTGGTCTTATCTAGAGGAAAACTGCCAGAGCCTAGCAAAATTGTAGAGAGCTTTCTGTAACAGCCCCATGAGTCCTGGGCACTGAAGGAGAAAGAATGATCTATTGTGCTTTGAGCCATAGGAAAGTATGTTAGGCCTATCTTATCTATAAGTCAGTAGTTTATATGTGGGTGAAATATTATAAATGAATAAATTTTAGGGACGGAGTGGTCTAGCGGTGGAGAGTTGGACTGCTAACCCGTAAGTCTCGAGTTCAAATGCGGGTTCAAGTCAGTAGACCGTCACTGAGTCCACCCAACTATGATGGGTACCTAACTCACGTTAGGGAGAGTAAAGGCGGCTGGGCATAGTGCTGATCACACTATCTCTTCATATGCCAAGGTCACAGAAACAAGTGAACTCTACCTCACTTGCCCCATAGATCGTCAGGTTTGAAAGGGAAACTTTTTTTTTAAATTTTAGGGTAAAAAAATTTAAGACTGATACTACAACTGTCCTCTTGAGCCTGCAGCACTTAAAACTGTATTATGTTTGTGTCAGATGGGAGTGTGCATGATTGCTAAACCCAATAGTCCCAAGCTCTGAAATATTAGGCCTAGATCTATAACTATAGGGCCTATTATTATTAGTATTATAATTAAAAAAAGAACGGTAAAGTTATTTAGATCTACTATTCTTCTGCCTACTGAGTTAACTTTATAAGACAAGATAATTATTTAAATTAGTTAGCACTAGATTGGTCTAGATCTAGATCTTAAACTAATTTTATTTTAGAGTTGGAGTAGATATCTCATTCTTAATTAATTGTAATTCTCTAGAACTAGATCTAGAAATCTAGATCTAGTCTAGACCTAGATTCTACATCTAGATCTAGATTCTAGATTAGAACGCATTCGTTTTATTTAGAATCTAGATCTATAAATTAAATGAACTGGAGGAGGCTTAATTAAAATAATTAAATGATAGAAAATTCGTGATGATGTAAGGCCTATTCATTTGAATAAAAATAATGACTCGTACGTTATACTCAGGGGAGACAGATCTAGTGTAGATCTAGATCTAGTTCTACCAAGAATCTATACGCTTTACAATGCAAACAATGACGGACGTCATCATCATCGGAATCACCATCACATGCAACAAAAACAACGGACAAATGTGAAGATTTGCACAATATACCAACCCTAACATCTAGGGCTACAAGCAAAATATTGATAAAAATCATTTGCAAGTAGTAAATTAAAATAATATACTGTACGCTTTAGCAATTTAGTACTGAATACTAACCAATATAAGAGTATAATATTGGGAACTTTGTTTTTTCGAAGTTAGGCTAACATGAAATCGACCATTCGTCTCCGCCAAAGTAGAACATCAACCATGGTAGAATGCAATGCATTGTGGGTTTTGACAAGCATCCGGGTTTAGTAAGAGAATGGCGCTGCAATAAAATTCGCAGCGTCCCTCACAACGATTATTTTAAGTCTCACACAGTAATTTTAGTAATTTTAGGCCTAATATAGATATAGATCTAATATATTATATTTTATCTAGATCTAATAGTAGTACAGTAGTAAATACTAGTTAGATAATCATAATATAGGCCTATTAATATTGATATTATAATATTATTAATTTTTTAGGCCTAAAAATAATTAATAAAAATTATTTTAATATTTGATCTTGAATCTATTTCTAATCTATATATTGATTATATTCTATTCTATAGGCTATAATTGAATTATTGGCCTAATTATTAAAAATTAAATATGACAGCACAGGTGAATGAGTGTCATGTTCCAGAATTTAGCAGGCCTACGTACTACGTATAGATCTATATCATACATATGTCTATGTACTACTGCTGATCTACTTCTAGTCTAGATCTAGATCTATGTTTTCAACAGATTAATTTTTTTAAAATTCAAATCCATTTATTGTTTTAGGGGTCATCCACTCGTAGGGGGGAGGGGGGTCCGTAATTTTGTGACGATGTGTGATGAGGGGGAGGGGGGGGGTCAGATGTTGCGACGTCACATTTTTGCATTATAAAAAAAGCAATGTTAGAAAACGAATTTTAGACGTTATTTCGCGTTTTAGATAACTGTTTTAATAAATTGTAATAGTTTAGACAAGATTTTGGAAAAATATCGATGTTTTTAAAAAATTCAACTGCAATTTTGAGGGGGGTTGTAGGTTGAGGTGTGACGTCATTTTAGGGGGGGGGGGGTCTGGCTTTGTGTGACGGAGGGGAGGTGGGGAGGTAAAAATCGTCAAAAAAAGCGTGAAGTCATTTATGGATGACCCCTTAAAGTGGAGGGAGGTTACAAGATTGTTTAATTATTAAAGATCTACTCAACTACTGGAATGATGTAGATCTATATATATACTATATGTGACATGAATTGATAATATATCACTAGATCTAGACTAGTATAAGTAGGCCTATAATTATTAATTTTCTTTACCTCTTCAGGATCTTTTTTAACCCACCTATAGATCTTGTAACTTGTATTCAATTTGATGGGATCCACTTGTTTGAACAATTCTTGCTTTATAACTCATCCACAGCCTACTTTAAATTTTGTATTAAAGACTAATAAATCTATCAAGCATTCATTAATTTATTTTACATGAAAATAATTTTGTAATAAATATAATATTTAATAAGCTATAACTGTCCCCACTCATGTTAGTCAGACATAAACTATTCTATATACTAATTAAATACGCTAATAAACATACTATATTTTACTACCTACCTTGTTTTTTTGTTAGAATCTAAGTTTTAGATTACAGGCAAGACAATACAGTATTATAACTAGGAATCTTCTGCTGATATTGCTATTTTATGTTTAATTTCAGTAGAGAATGAGTTCTGCATCTTTATCATGTTCAAGCAGATCCCAGTACTTTGCATCAAGAACAATAGAAGGAAAAGTACCTAAGCTAAAGTGGATACCCATTGCTCCACTTGGACCCAAAGCAGCTTTTCATGCTGGGGATGTCATTAAGGAAACTCTATATGTACATGGAGGGTTAACTGATTCCTCCTCTGTCATACCATCCAACCAATTTTACAGATTGGATCTCAAAACAAACTTGTGGGAAAAAATCAGAACCAAGGGAAGCCCAGCATTAAGTCACCATGCTGCGGTTGTGCTTGAAGATAGGTATTTTGTTTTAATAGGGGGGTGGGATGGGAAAAAACGATGTGCAAGCATCCATGTTTATGACACTGTAGAAGATCACTGGCAGAGAATGAACCACAGTGGATTCCCGTCAGGTGCTGGACTGAGTTCTCATACTGCATGCGCATTAGAAAATGGTGATATTGTTGTCATTGGCAGAGAAGGTAGTCTTCGATCTCAAAGAAAGCATGGAAATATGTACATACTGTCAGGGACTGTCACATCTGGCAGTTTTGTTTACAAGGAGTTCCATGACAACATAACTTCCAGGTCAGGGCATACTTCAGACGTCATTGGCAACAGTGTTTTTATTGTGGGAGGAAGAAGTGATCTTCTACTTGAAAAGGTGGTCGGTTTAAAAAGTACCGCATCCCCTAATTGCGAAATCTTGCAAAATTTATTAGCCACAATTAATAGTATCGGAATGGAACCAATGGTAAAGTTGCCATGTGGAAGAAAAAGCCATGTATCTGCTTGTGGTGACAGCTGCATTCTTATCCATGGCGGAGAAACATTTGATGGAAAATCTCATGAACCTGTGGGGGAAATGTTTTTGATCTCATTCAAGCCAACAACTAAATTCTTTAAGTTGAATTCCAGCAAATTACACAGGGCTGGCCACGTTTGTGTCTCTCTGCCAGACAAGGTGATATTTCATGGGGGGAAGAGTGGAAAGTCAACCATTAACTCCAATCTTTATGAGCTGAAATTGTCTCGTTAAAATTGGATAAAAGAAGTTTTATCTCTCAGTGACAATTCATATGATGAACCTATGTCAAATAATGAAAAAATTATGCAAACACTTGGACTTATCAGTTAATGACAAATTATAAAATTACTAATACTAGTCAATTGATGATTAATTATCAAATAAGTTGGACTAGTCAATTGATGACATATACCTTGGACTTGCCTAATATCTTGGGTTCAGACAAAAAATTATGTCAAACTATGCTAACACTTGCGTCTCCTTAATCTCAAGTACAAAATTTACCAAGGTGTTTTTTTAAATACTCATATCTATTTAGTACTAGTAGAAGAGTGATGTAAACTATTATTTGATTAATATAGTGTCTAAAAATGTATTAGATTTGTTGATCCAGAGACAGATATGTTCAGATATCCATTTTCAGCACGTTTCTTTGATTTTTGCATCCTTAATGGTCTTAAAAAGTTTTAGAAGTTGTAGAAAACAGTAACTGTTAAACTTTCACTTTAAATTGCTTCTGTCATAGTAAGCATTGCTATAATGAAAAATTATACTGCTATCATACTAAATTTATACTGCCAGCAATTTTTAAACAAAGAAAACATTCACATTGTATCACAAACAGCTCTTTTATTCTAACAATCAGGAAAGTTCAGAAAATCTTTCAGCATGGTTCAGAGTATAATTTAAAACACTTTTTTATGATTCCATACATGTGGTAGGACATAACATAAATTTTTTCAGAGTATACTTTATAACACTGTTTTTTGTCTCCATGCATTATTATTAATAACAGTAATTATGTCAGATTAAGCAAATCAAACTGATTTTTAATCTTTTTAATTCATTATTTAAATATGAGATTTTTTTTATACTGCCAAATATTGACAACATTTTACTTTAAAGATTAGCTTGATGTAAAAAAAAAATTGTTTTATTTTTCTTGTGATTTTTTAAATTTTTATTTTAACCGAAGCATATTGTTTATCATGTTTGTTTTCTTTGTAAGCTAATATGTGTACAGTGTTGTCAATGCTTGTTTTGAAGCTATGTTCAATAACTCCTTAAAAGTACAGCACACCAAAATAATGTACATGATTAGGAGACTGCATGATGTTATAGTATATTTTAATAGCACCATCTTTTTGAAAGTAAGGTATTTATGACATTGCCTAAAGCTTTTTTACTGTTGTTCTGATACTGGGGTTAAATTAAAGGAAATGCCTTTAGTTAAAGACTAATATGTCTTAAGATTTGATGGAGAATGATACCTTTGAAGTTAAACTTTTTTTAACTGAGTCCAGCAAACCAGTTTATCAAGATCTCAACAAAATTAGACTAAACGTTGCCAGATAAGTTATGGCAAATTGTAGCCAGATAACATTTGGCACAGATAAACCCAGATGGTGAAAGCTGGTCTGAAAAATGTCAAAATTATTGTATATGTGTTTACAGATTTGAAGAGTATATACCTTGTGGCAAATAACTGGTGAAGACTGACCTATGGGCTTACTAAATTAAAATATATTCTATAGGCTGATAAGTATTTTTTGGCAATGATTGTCTAATCCTATACTTATACTCAGTCGTAACTTGTAAGTAAATTTGAAGCTAAGTGATAAATAAAGTTACAATTAACATCAAGTTTTTATATTCATTAAGATTGGCCCAATTAGGCCCAGCCATGTCTTACACAATTGTTTTAGATTCAATGAGTGCCTTAATGATATCAATCAATCATGTGTATAATAGTACTAAACCATATCTTTTGATATTATTTTCCTTTCATAAACCAATGCATAAAAATCAGTATATTTTCATTTGAGACTTTTGATTTATAAACATTGTATATATAGTACTGACATCAATTAAAATAGCATTGTATATATCTTTAATTCCTATTTATATATTAACTTTACCAATTAAAAAAGACAAAACTCAATGAATAAAGTTAGTTTGTTTATTTGCAAGTTTGTTGAGATGTTTGTAACTTAACAGTGCCCTCCCTCCTTGAATGAGTAATCCATGAGATGAATCATACAAGAAAAATCTGTTCTATGCGTTTTACACTTTTAAAAAAAAACCTCTGATTAACTACATACATTGTCTGTTATTTTTTTTTTAAAAACATTTGACAATTCAGTTATAAAATATTTTGATAATATTTTATCCATTCGAAAAATACTTTATACAATTTGGTGATTAATTTAATTTTTGTCAAATATGAACCAAATTTCTAAGAAAATCAAACATGAATTTCTTGTAGGTTTCTTCAAGTTGTGTTGGAATGTGAACCTTCAAAAATGTGCAATGGTCTTGAATGTAATTAATATGAGTTTATGTATAACATCAGGCAGCTATGCAAGAAGAGGCGATTATCTTTCATTGACTCTACATTTTAACACACAGCTGAACACAGTCTAAAATCAAAGATTGACAATAACAAAGGTGTCACAATTAGAATCTCAGGTGAATAACATGAAAAATGGGGGGAAGGGGGGGGATTAAAAAACCTGAAAATAATTGTATTCTCAGTAAATGGAATGGAAGCCATCAAATACCTTGGAGATATTAAAAATTTCAAAATAATAACTAATTTAAAATATTTTAAACAAAAAAAAATGTAGATGTCTAGTATAAGCACCAAATACAGAGGTGTTGGATATTGAGAAAAAGAAATGACAATGAATGTTGAAAAATTATCCTTAATATTTTAAAAAATTCTACAAATATCTATGAAGAAAAGATCATACACAGAACATAAATTTTATAACACATGACACACTTATTGAAAAAAAAATTGTAGACAAATGGAATGAATAAGCAACGTAAAACAAAGGGAAGTAACTGTTAAAACAGCTTAGATACTCAACATTTGCTGATGGTAAACAAAAATTCATGTCAAAGGGCAGTAACCAACTATTTGTATTCAATTTGTTAAGTATTTATATCTTTTATGGTGTATATGTATTTTTACTTGAGTGCAAGGGATACAATCATAAAATATTTGATATTTAATTTTATAAATGTTGATAATCCAGATTTAGCAACAAAAAAAAAACATATGCATGGCAAATAATAAACACTGGATATTAAAATAACACAATATTTCATTTTCTTAAAGGAGAATAATACAGAAGAAAAGTAACAATTTTAAAATAATAAATTTGTTAAAAAAATTATTGAAGTTGGTTAGTTGTCAATGTAAAAGTGATCAAGTTGTTCAGCACCTTTTGTCTGTAAGTAATAAACTAACAAGCTGAGACAGTTATAATCAAGCTTATAGGATACAAGTAGGTGCACTACATAATTATAGCAGACAAATGATGAACACATAGCTTTTTCAAAGCAGGATTATTTAACCTAATGATTTTATATATATATATATATATATATATATATATATATATATATATATATAATGTTATCTTGTTAAATAGTATTAAACCACTAGGATGTAGTTATAATAGCTTTTCGGATTCTTGAGGAATTATTCTGACATTGCATGCCATGGACATATAAACAGAAATATTTATATTGAACCCATTCATAAACCCCATGCATGGTTTAGCAGTTGAAGAAATCATGCTTTAACTCACTGGTGCCAATCAACACATTTATCAAGTTTCAAAGAATTTAAATCTTAGGACATTCCTATCAGTTGTTCGTGCTAATTATGTTAATATATTATACAAGAGATTCTTACGAGACTGGACTGTACATTGATCTAGTAGCTAATGGCAAATATTTAAAGCACAAACAGTGAAATGTGAGGTGAGGCATTCACTACAATTTTATAGTGTGAAACATTTACTAAAACTTTATACGGTACATATTACTTAGAAGTGAAGTATTTAATCCAAAACAAAGTGCAGTTGTTTTTTTTACAGAACATGATACAAAATGAACTTTTATAAAAAAAATTACATACACATATCACATCTAAATTATGAACATATAAAAATTATACCAACATAAAAGAAGACATATTTTTGTTTTAATGTTCTCTAAGACATATCTGCATATCATCCCATACAAATATTGACAAAAATTACAAATAGCTGCGTTTAGAACCATAACAAATATGTTTTAACATATTTGAAGCTTTTTTGATGGGTGCAAAATGCATTTGAAAAAAATATTGTTTCAGCATGTTCTTGAACTTTACTTTTTTTTTAAATCTTTTTTATTAGATAAAGCAATGTGAAGCTAAGCATATATTTTTTTAATGCTGTTTATTTTGTTCATTATTTGGTTGCGCTAGTTTTAAATTTAACTCTTACTTTTTTTTATCATTTGGTTAAGCTGATTTTTAAAATAAAATTCTTTTATTCTCTATTTTATATATACTATATCGCATGTAATCATCAAGAAAAAAATGTGCACATATTATGAGGGTGTATATGGGTGTGTTTGTACATGTATATTCTATACATATGTATATACATACTCACCCATATTTTGACATTATCAAGTAAAAAATACTGTACATATTTAATTGGTGCAATGACTGAACAAATGAAAGAAAAATGACAGAACATTCAAGAATTTAGTATTGCACTGGATTCAAATACTGCCAATGTAAAATGGTACAAGAGGGGATAACTTTGAGCTCCCTCTAAACCACATTTTTTTTTTTCTTAATTTTTTTTTAAACAAGATACAATTATTAAAATATTATATTTTAATACATATATATAAGCACACTTACCAAGAGCTAGAATAATTTAGAATAGAGTTGCTACCATTTAGTTTGAAAACAGAAAAAAATAATGGGCCGACAATATTTTGGTTGCTATAAAACTGAAGGTGTTTTTTTTTTCTGGCAATATCGTTGTTAGGTTCATGGGCAATGGTTAGGGGCAGGATTAGAGTTACGGATAGGATTAAGGCCCATTACTATGTGAGTTCAGGGTAAGGAGAATGAGAGTAGTAGAAAGTAGTTCTACATTTAACAAATAAATTTTTACTAGCAAAGCTAGCTGAAGTAAGGGAGCTAACTCTAAACTACAACTAGAAACAAAGGGAATGCATAGTTGGACCAGGCCAAAGACAACTGAACACAAAATTTATCTGGCTAATGAATACAGTCAGGCAGGAATAAGATATGCTCAATGTGTTTACATATATGTGATTTAATTACATCTTCATCTTTGGATCAAAGGGTAGGAAAATAAAAACAAACATGAAAAAAATTCAATGTGCAAAAATATTAAAATAGGTTTAAAATGAGTTTGTTCATTCGAGGTGAATGGAGATAAGGTATCAGAAAAATGTTAAAGCAGGAAGTTTTTACTTAATACAATTTTATGTTCAAACAGAACAATACTTCTGTCTGAACATAAAATGATTTAAAGTGAAAGTTTGAAGAGAAAGGATTAGTAAAGATGAAGTGCTAATTAAATAATTCACCTTGTTGGTGATAAAACATGCTAGAGGAATCAGTCCACTCTTCAACACCATATTCTTGATATACCTGCACTATTCTCATTTGATACTAAATCCCAACTTTATACAATTTAACACATGTAATTTTTTAGATAGTTAAACTGTAATGTACAAAATTAATTTCATGTTGAAATAGAATATTTGACATGACAGTTTCCTTGACTTAAAAAAAAAGCACAGCAAAACAGTGTGTTATGTTGGGTGTAACTGTAAGCTTACTCTTGCATGCACTTTTAAGGGGAGATAACTCTTATTGACCACCAGAATTAATCAGCAATTAATTCAGTACTAGTGGACTCAGTTAACTGATCAAATATTTCAAAGAAAAAATCATGAAGTTGACTTTAAAAAAATTATTTTTATCAATATTAAATGACATTTCAGTCGTTGTTAAATTAAGAGTGGATGCATCTCAGCACCCTAAAAGATAAAATAGTACATTCCAACAAAATGGTATTTATGAGCATTCTGATACTGGCCTCCAAAGCCGATCGGCCCAGTAGTCTTATTATGCTTAAAATAAAAATAAACACACCACTGAACAACTGTAAAATTGTAAATGTTTGTCCATTTATCTACACTTATTGTACAAGTTGAGGGATGGGACAGTAATCAAATTCAACAAAGATTTTCTCACTTGATCAGTGCAATATGCCTTCGAGAAGACAATGTGCATGCATACGCAATCACCCATTTCACTCATTTATTTCAACAATTGGTAACTTTAATTATTTTTTTTAAAACTTGCTTAAAAAATTGTTAATAATGTTGCTTATTTTAGCCATTAAAAATACTACTAAAAACACATCAATGTTAATGTATATATTTTATAGCTATAAATAAACTTGGTTCTAGTGAAGCTACATACACTGAGTAGGACTTAGCAAATGAAATAATGTTTTTCATTGTATTATGAAAACATTTTAAGTTTAACATTATTTATGAGTCAACACAGCAAGTTTCAGATGGATATCTGAGATAAACATTTGCACAATGACTTCTCTACTGAGTTAATCTTTATTAGAGGATGCTAATTGCTAATGAGTTTCTATGGAATTCTCTCACAAATGTGTACAATACCCACACAATGTGATCTGAGTAGTAGGCATATCTAAATATTTGCCTATTTAATATGTATATATATGTATATACAAACATACATACACACATATTTATACAAATATGCATACATATACCTATATATTCTTACATACATACATATATATATATATATATATATATATATATATATATATATATATATATATATATATATATATATTATATATATATATTCTTATGTATACCTATACATGTATACATATATATATTTGTGTGTATATATGTGTACATATTATATACATGTGACCCCCCCACCACAAATCCTGCGTATATCACGCTGCCACACACCATTTTTTGTGTGGTAAGTGTGTGGTCTAAAACCTTCCAACATAATCATCTACCACACACCCCACTGTCCCCACACCCAGCTATTAATGAAAAATCTTCACCTCACATAGTATGTACACAGGGTGAAAGCATGAGTTAAACATTGATATGAACATTATTTCTGTATAAAATATTGCTTAAAAACTAAATGCAAAATCTGGTCTTTAGCTACAAATCTAACAAATGTAAGTAAACACTACAATGGGCTAAAGAAAATAATTTTGGTCAATTGCTACAGTGTAAATGTTGGGTTGGAAAATAATTTTTGGCCAATAGCTAGCCCCTTTACAAACATGGGTCTAAAAAATGTATTCTGACGAAGTAGCTAGCCTTGATTTTGTATACAGGGAATATTTATGCTTTGTGATAAAGAGTCATAAAAAAAGATTTTAAAATAGCCAATAATTTTATTTTACTCAACTTTAGGTATAATTTGTAACAGTGTGGCCAGATTTTTGTTAGAAAACAATAATGTCTGACTAGCAAATTGCCAGCTGGGATATCTTACAGGGATGGAGAGGTTACAAATCATACCTAAAGAGAACTAACTGTCAGTCATTTACAGGCGTCACAAAACTCAAGGGAAACAATCCACGCCGATGGGGCTGACCTTCAATTTCTCCTTCCTGGAAAAAGAAAGGCTTAAAATTTTAAACTTTCCAAATTTTGTATTAAAAAGTTCATGTCTGACAACTATACATCCTCAGTGACCAGCCAATATACCCTTGTTTTTATTTTATTCACAAAATGATTTAATTTGCACCCTCTATTTTGAGATATAGACAGACAAAAATTCATGCGTATGTCGTAAAATACAAATTTTGAAATTTTATTTACTACTAATTTTTTTTTTTACTTTGAGTGAGAGAGATTTTTATTTAAATGTAGCCTCTATTTTTTTAATACCAAAATTTCATATAAAAATTACTATCTTTATTTAAGTATCTTGTTATAGAGCTTTTTGAGTTACCTATGTGGATGAATACAAATAGTCTTAAATATTATAAATTAAAAATGAAAACATGAGGTAGCATAGGAGTTTTTTGTCTAAACACACAAGGTAATAAGTTCAAAATTTCTCAGGTGTATATGGATCGAATCTATTATGTTAACAAGGTACCTAATGTGTTAAGGTGAACTGATGTACAGTTGTGAGACACAAACAAGAACTATGAGCAGTTTTTTTATGGGTTTAAAACAAAGCTTGAAATAAATGTTTAAAATAACACAGTTAAAATTCTTTTGATAACTTTTATAAAACATGGAGTCCGTGTTTCAGATCTGATTCAGTTTCATGGTTCATGAACTCACTTTACAATGTTCAATGACTAATCACTTTACAATATTCAATGACTTATCACTTTACATTGTTCAATGACTAATCATTAAACAAATACAGTTTTAAAAAGTAACATATAAAACTGTAAATAAAATTTCAACTTCATTCATTTTACAAATTCATTTTTCTAAACCAATCAGTACAGTAGCTTAGTTGAAAAAAAACAAATTAAAATAACTGACACAAAATGACACTTGTTTGATTCCTAGCAAGGTGTTATTCAATCACCATGACAACGACCAAATGCTTATATCCACTTACCCACCACTCCTCCTCTTCTTCATAAACCACAACAATGATCTCCCCTTCTTTGAAAGTCAGCTCATCCTCATTATCAGCATCGCAGTCATAGAGAGCTCTGTAGCGCCGCTTGGCCTGAAAGTGGCCCAAAAGTTTTTTAATTTTTCTCTAAGATGTGCTATACAATTAATTATTGTGCGATGATATTAATTATGCAATTAATTATTATGCGATGAAAGACTACACTTAACGCACCTGTAACTTTGGATGTGGCCCTGGCTGTGTCTCCAGTTTAGGATCTGTCTTGCGCCTTTCATCTAAACAAAAACAAAAAGTTACTTGAATGCTGGTTATAGGGCTGGTAAGTAGGTCCATAAACAGTCCTATGGCTCATGCAGGTTTTATCGAGCCGTAGAACTGGTTGGTGACCTACTTACCAGCCCTAAAGTACAATCACTGCAATGTTACATAAGATTTCTTTACACTTTCTTACTACAAAGTCAGTGTCACTCAAATTTCTTTCAGCAAAACAATTCAAAATGAGATAAACAAATACACAATAAATACAAAGACTGTATAATAGATAGAGTAAAAAAAAATTCTAAACTAAAGAAATGTAAATAATTTTACCTCCTGTATTTGAAAAGCGCCTTCCTTGTAAGGCCTCACTACAAAACACAAACAATGTAAGTTTTAAGAAAAAGAAAAATTCAGAGATAGCAAAGATATAATTTTAAAAAGTTTTGGAATGATCTAAATGGAGAATTAAATATAGTTGATTTCAGTAGGGATACTTGATGTCTGACAGCCTTAATGTAGGGTTAGTTATATCTATAAAATAAATGTGAAAAACTAAAAAAAAAATGGTTATCTTTTAGTGAAAGTTAATACAATTATCACTACTTAAATGCTTAGGTCGACTTGGTTTGAAAATTTGTTTGTACTACTGTAATGTATTAGTGATACGTGAACTCTACTTCACCTGAATAAACTTACATTGGACTGTATAGTAAGGAAATATAACTGCTGTTGAAATATCGGATGAAGTGCAAGGGGATATAAATAAAGTTTACTGAGAGGGGATGAGTCAGTGGTCAGTTACTTTGTTGTGGTAGAGGATAAGTCAGTGGTCAGTCACTTTCTTGTGGTAGGGGATAAGTCAGTGGTCAGTCATTTTGTTGTGGTAGAGGATAAGTCAGTGGTCAGTCACTTTCTTGTGGTAGAGGATGAGTCAGTGGTCAACCTCTTTGTTGTGGTAGAGGATAAGTCAGTGGTCAGTCACTTTCTTGTGGTAGAGGATAAGCCAGTGGTCAGTCACTCTCTTGTGGTAGAGGATAAGTCAGTGGTCAGTCATTTTGTTGTGGGAGGGGATATGTCAGTGGTCAGTCACTTTCTTGTGGTAGGGGATAAGTCAGTGGTCAGTCACTTTCTTGTGGTAGCTAACATCAAAGAGAGGTGGCTAACATAAAACAAAGATCACTGACCTTTTCTCTGGAGGTACATTGCTGGGCATCACCTTCAACACTGAAGAATTAAGAATTCGTTAATTAAATAACAATTATTAGCCATCCTTAATTACAACATCAGTTAGATTACTTAATAAGACTTAGCTAATTAAAACATCAATAAAACTAATTAAATAAGAGGTCACTAAACATAATGAACCACAACAGTAAAACCTATGGTGATCAAATATAAAACCTCAGCCACCAGTGACCAGCAAAGGTGAACTGACCTGAATTAGCAGCAGCAACAGTCTTGTTGGGCTCAGGTGGGATGTTGGGTCTGGGGGGTGGCTCCGATATAGTCCGCTTGTGAGACAACAGCGCCACATCAGATTCTGACCTGAGCATTTAATTTCATATGTAACTTATTTCTGTAACCAAATATATTTTACAGCGGCGTAAAATGTAACAGGAAGCCAAGAATTTGGCTTCAATTATGTTAACTATTTTAGATATTTATGTCACTGTGTCATTAAGTAGGCATTCACTTCATTCAGGGTAAACGATTGTCAGTTATGACACATCTGGTAGCCATTCATGTCACCATGTCACACAAGGGGTAGCCATTCATATGACACTAAGTAGCCATTCATATCACACTAGGTAGCCATTCATGTCACACTAGGTAGCCATTCATGTCACACTAGGTAGCCATTCATGTCACACTAGGTAGTCATTCATATCACACTAGGTAGCCATTCAAGTCACCATATCACACTAGGTAGCCATTCATATCACATTTGGTAGCCATTCATGTCACACAAGGTAGCCATTCATGTCACACTAGGTAGCCATTCATGTCACAAAAGGTAGCCATTCGTGTCACACTAGGTAGCCATTCAAGTCACACTAGGTAGCCATTCATGTCACCATGTCACACAAGGTAGCCATTCATGTCACACAAGGTAGCCATTCATGTCAAACTAGGTAGCCATTTATGTCACAGTAGGTAGCCATTCATGTCACACGAGGTAGCCATTCATGTCACACAAGGTAGCCATTCATGTCACAAAAGGTAGCCATTCATGTCACACTAGATAGCCATTCATGTTACACTAGGTAGCCATTCATGTCACACAAGGTAGCCATTCATGTCACACTAGGTAGCCATTCATGTCACACTAGGTAGCCATTCATGTCACACTAGGTAGCCATTCATGTCACACTAGGTAGCCATTCATGTCACACTAGGTAGCCATTCATGTCACCATGTCACACTAGGTAGCCATTCATGTCACCATGTCACACTAGGTAGGCATTCATACCACACTAGGTAGCCATTTATGTCACACTAGGTAGCCATTCATGTCACACTAGGTAGCTATTCAAGTCACACTAGGTAGCCATTCATGTCACACAAGGTAGCCATTCATGTCACACAAGGTAGCCATTCATGTCACACTAGGTAGCCATTCAAGTCACACTAGGTAGCCATTCATGTCACACTAGGTAGCCATTCATGTCACACTAGGTAGCCATTTATGTCACCATGTCACACTAGGTAGCCATTCATATCACACTAGGTAGCCATTCATGTCACACTAGGTAGCCATTCATGTCACACTAGGTAGCCATTCATGTCACACTAGGTAGCCATTCATGTCACACTAGGTAGCCATTCATGTCACCATGTCACACAAAGTAGCCATTCATGTCAAACAAGGTAGCCATTCATGTCACAAAAGGTAGCCATTCATGTCACACTAGGTAGCCATTCATATCACATTTGGTAGCCATTCATGTCACACAAGGTAGCCATTCATGTCACAAAAGGTAGCCATTCATGTCACACTAGGTAATTCATATAACACAAGGTAACCATTCATATCGCACTAGGTAATTCATATCATACTAGGTAGCCATTCATATCCCATTAGATAATTCATATCCTACTAGGAAGCCATTCATGACTATCATTCCAAACAAACTTACTTGTTCCTGTTGTGCCCTTGAACTGAAGCAGGTACTGGGGGTGGGGGCGGTCTCTTGCCCCTGGGAGGAAGTGGTGGCAGCATGGGTGCCCTGGGTCCCTTCTCAGGTTCCCCAGAGGCCAGGGTGGTATGGTGTGACAAGACTGGACTACTCCGCCCATTACCTCCAGTAGAAGGTACTACAGAAGAAAACGGTCTGTTATTTCTCATTTCAAGACTTTTCAAACACAAGTGTAAACATGCAAAATAAACATGTTACATTGAAACCTTTTTGTCAAATCTTATTATAAAATTATCTACTCTGTTTATTTATGAAATGCCTTTAATATAGGTTTACATTTATAATAAAAGAAATATATCTCTGCAGCATAAAGACATATATGACATTACACAAAACTAGTACAAATCAGCTCAAAACAAATTAATTTTTTTTTCAATTAAAATTAAGGACGGAAACTACACTGTCTTCTGTTATATTTTAAACAAAATTCTTTTTGAAACTAAGCTGTTGGCTGTTTTGTTTGTTAATGCAACACAAAATATTATTACACAGTACTATACTATATACATATACATATATATACATATATATATCATAAAACATTAATTCCTACAAATTTAAAACGTAATATTTTTTACAGGATTATTATTCTCAATCCTTGCAAATGTTAATAAAGCTACCCTATTTTTTTAACATTAAATTCACAAATCATCTATAATAGTTAATTTTTCAAAATATAAAAAAAAGGTTAAATTTGTCTCATGCTAAAAAATTGTGGAATTATTTTAAAAAGTAAGACCATGTTTTAAATATTAAAATAAATGAACAAAATAAAATCCTCCTCAAAATATTAGGACATAACCCTTAGTACAAGACAATGGGTGACAAAATAAAATTTTGAAAAAAGAAACTTTAAAACAATATATTAATTTTTAAAAAAAATTTTTAAAAAGATTATTGTTTTAAGCAGTTATCTTGTGATTGTTTTATTAAAAATAAAACAAAAGTGGCAAGTGGGGCAGTGAAACAAACAATAAATAACATCAGTGTAGGCAATAAAACAAATGTGTTTGGGAGTGTTTGGGAGAAGAAACAAATATGCTGTGAGTCTAAAGAAACAGACTTGTCTGTAACTTAAGAAACAGACTTTTGGGGGAAGAAGAGACATAACCTAAGAAACAGACTTCTGGTGAAAGAAACAAATTTTGTGAGCTTAAAGAAACAGATTTCTGTGAGATTAAAGAAACAGATTTCTGTGAGATTAATGATACAGATTTCTGTGAGCTTAAAGAAACAGATTTCTGTGAGATTAAAGAAACAGATTTCTGTGAGATTAAAGATACAGATTTCTGTGAGATTAAAGAAACAGATTTCTGTGAGAGCAGCAAAACAGATTTCTGTGAGATTAAAGAAACAGAATTTTTTTAGATTTAAGAAAGTGACATTTTGTGGAAGAAATAAACACACTTTGTTGGAAAAAAAAAACTTCCCTAAGTTAAAAGAAATAGACTTATGTGGGATTAAAAAAAAAGACTATGTTAGAGAAAGACCAAGATATAAAACCAAGCTAAAAGACCGCCCTACCTAATCCAGACAAGTGTTACCTCAGTAAATGCCAGACTTAGTACCACATACACATTCTAAAGACTAAATGTGGACAAACCACGCATCATGCCACAACAAATCTGGCCAAACACCACAACTTACCTGACAAATATTGGCCTAGGCAAGAAAAATTTTTAAGGTGGAAAATAAACTCAATAGGTGCACATTCAATATTCACATTTTGTTTTGCAAATTAATAACACAAAAATAACTAATCCTACAACACAGAATGCATACCATTAAAAAAAATGTTAGCACATTTATATCTCAAAAACATATGCTTAAGTTTGTGTTAAAAAATTAAAACATGCTTTAAAGTGGTTGGTCTGCCTGTCTTGGTTTAGAACCATGCTCTTTTTGCCATGCTATCTTCAACAGTACTAATCAACTAAATAAATCACAAAACACAAAACAGTAATCAAATCAAATCTACTATGATGTTTAACAAACTCAAAATTAAAATTTGTCACCGGTAAAACAATTAAATTTTTGTGAATGTATCAAGAATATTAAAATTGTCATATCCATTTGATTTTTAAAGCAATTATTTTCAAATTAATTCTGTTTTAGTATTTTAGAAAAATGGAATGTAACACGGTGATGGTGGCTCCCAATGACAAATCCATATTAAACAGCAGATATTAAGTATGTAAATTTCAATCACCAACTGAAATGATTTACCAGTGAAATGTTCTAAAAGCAAACTGAATAAAAAATGATGTGAAAGTGAAAATGAAACAAACTGATAAGTGGTTAAAAAAATGAAAATAATACAATGCGATATTATTAGGTGTTTTTTTTTTAAATAACAAAGAAAATTATTAATAATATGGGATTATCCACACAAGCAATCAGCATCCACTGGATACAAATAAAACAGGAAGCTATCCCAAGATTCCTGGTGCCACTCACCAGATTTAATGGACGCCGTGTCACTGTCAATGGAGGAATGGTCAGCACCGTGGTTGGCATGGGATAATCTCAGCTTACTGTTTAAACTGAGGCTTTCTGAGGACACAAGGGATGTGTCTTCTAGTCAGTCGTTTGGACACAAGAGATGTGTCTTCTAATCAGTCATTTGGACACTAGAGATGTCTCACCTAATCAGTCAATTAGACACAAAAGATGTGTCTTCTAGTCAGTCATTTGGACACAAGAGAGATGTGTCACCTAATCAGTCATTTGGACACTAGAGAGATGTGTCACCTAATCAGTCATTTGGACACAAGAGATGTGTCACCTAATCAGTCATTTGGACACAAGAGATGTGTCACCTAATCAGTCATTTGGACACTAGAGATGTGTCACCTAATCAGTCATTTGGACACAAGAGATGTGTCACCTAATCAGTCATTTGGACACAAGAGAGATGTGTCACCTAATCAGTCATTTGAACACAAGAAATGTGTCACCTAATCAGTCAATTAGACACAAGAGATGTGTCACCTAATCAGTCAATTAGACACAAGAGATGTGTCACCTAATCAGTCAATTAGACACAAGAGAGATGTGTCACCTAATCAGTCATTTGGACACTAGAGATGTGTGTGTCACCTAATCAGTCAATTAGACACAAGAGAGATGTGTCTTCTAGTCAGTCGTTTGGACACAAGAGATGTGTCTTCTAATCAGTCAATTAGACACAAGAGATGTGTCTTCTAGTCAGTCATTTGGACACAAGAGATGTGTCACCTAATCAGTCATTTGGACACAAGAGATGTGTCACCTAATCAGTCATTTGGACACAAGAGATGTGTCACCTAATCAGTCATTTGGACACAAGAGATGTGTCACCTAATCAGTCATTTGAACACAAGAGATGTGTCACCTAATCAGTCATTTGGACACAAGAGATGTGTCTTCTAGTCAGTCATTTGGACACAAGAGATGTGTCACCTAATCAGTCATTTGGACACAAGAGATGTGTCACCTAATCAGTCATTTGGACACAAGAGATGTGTCACCTAATCAGTCATTTGGACACAAGAAAGGTGTCACCTAATCAGTCAATTAGACACAAGAGAGATGTGTCACCTAATCAGTCATTTGGACACAAGAGATGCGTCACCTAATCAGTCAATTAGACACAAGAAAGGTGTCACCTAATCAGCTATTTGGACACAAGAGATGTGTCACCTAATCAGTCATTTGGACATTAGAGATGTGTGTGTCACCTAATCAGTCATTTGAACACAAGAGATGTGTCACCTAATCAGTCATTTGGACACAAGAGAGATGTGTCACCTAATCAGTCATTTGGACACTAGAGATGTCTCACCTAATCAGTCAATTAGACACAAAAGATGTGTCTTCTAGTCAGTCATTTGGACACAAGAGAGATGTGTCACCTAATCAGTCATTTGGACACTAGAGAGATGTGTCACCTAATCAGTCATTTGGACACAAGAGATGTGTCACCTAATCAGTCATTTGGACACAAGAGATGTGTCACCTAATCAGTCATTTGGACACTAGAGATGTGTCACCTAATCAGTCATTTGGACACAAGAGAGATGTGTCACCTAATCAGTCATTTGGACACAAGAGATGCATCACCTAATCAGTCATTTGGACACAAGAGATGCATCACCTAATCAGTCATTTGGACACAAGAGATGTGTCACCTAATCAGTCATTTGGACACAAGAGATGTGTCACCTAATCAGTCAATTAGACACAAGAGAGATGTGTCTTCTAGTCAGTCATATGGACACAAGAGATGTGTCACCTAATCAGTCATTTGGACACAAGAGAGATGTGTCACCTAATCAGTCATTTGGACACAAGAGATGCATCACCTAATCAGTCATTTGGACACAAGAGATGCATCACCTAATCAGTCATTTGGACACAAGAGATGTGTCACCTAATCAGTCATTTGGACACAAGAGATGTGTCACCTAATCAGTCAATTGGACACAAGAGAGATGTGTCTTCTAGTCAGTCAATTAGACACAAGAGATGCGTCACCTAATCAGTCAATTAGACACAAGAAAGGTGTCACCTAATCAGTCATTTGGACACAAGAGATGTGTCACCTAATCAGTCATTTGGACACAAGAGATGTGTCACCTAATCAGTCAATTAGACACAAGAGAGATGTGTCTTCTAGTCAGTCAATTAGACACAAGAGATGCGTCACCTAATCAGTCAATTAGACACAAGAAAGGTGTCACCTAATCAGCTATTTGGACACAAGAGATGTGTCACCTAATCAGTCATTTGGACACAAGAGATGTGTCAACTAATCAGTCAAGTAGACACAAGAGATGTGTCACCTAATCAGTCATTTGGACACAAGAGAGATGTCACCTAATCAGTCATTTGGACACAAGAGAGATGTCACCTAATCAGTCATTTGGACACAAGAGATGTGTCACCTAATCAGTCATTTGGACACAAGAGAGATGTGTAACCCAAACAGATGATGTGTCACCCAAATAGATGTGTCACCCAGTTAGCCTTTTGTGTCAAGTCATCAAATAGGTCACTTTATAAGATTTCACCAAACAAAGTCTTTCTTTAAACTGCTGTATCACCAAATACGTCATTTATCATTAGCTCATGTATCACCAAATAGGTGATTTAATAAGATTTCACAAACAAAAAATCAATTTTTAAATGATGTATCACCAAATTATTCATTAAATAATAGCTAATGTTACCATCATTGGCTGATGTTGTCAAAAAAACAATGACCAAGTATAGCTTTAAAAAATGACCACATTTGAAACAAATGACCAAGGTGAACATAGATACATTGAACACAGAACCAGCAGTTGTAAAAGTAAAGTAAGGTTCCCCTTCCACACAGACGGTCTATGAGGCAAGTGAAGTAGAGTTAACCTGTTAATGTGACATCGGCATATGAAGGGATAGTGTGGTCAGCACTATGCCCAGCCGCCTTTACTCTCCCAAACTTGAGTTAGGTTCTTACAGTCAAATTTTGTATTGTTTACAGTAAAACTACCATAACTCAGGGAGCATTTGTCACATTTCTAAACAGTTTTCACCCTTGATGTCAGTGTAGAGCTGAAAATCTCAAACAGCCTACAGCGTGAATTAACATGTCCCTAATACAGATCTCAAACAATTAAACAAAATTGGATGTTTCTGATAATTAGGCCTACACACTTTAACAATAATCAACAAGTCAAGATGTCTATTAAAAACTAAAAATGCTGCGTATAATGTTCTAAAAATAAAATTTTAAGCTTAAAAAAATCAGTGCACATGCTGATGTACCTCCCTAGATAAGTAACTCTCCAATATAAAAAAAAACTTTTGTATATAACTTGTGTTGAACAATTTCAAACTTACACATTATGTAGCTGTAATCTTTTGATAACAAGGTTGCAAAAAATAATGTGTGAATGGTGATGAAAGGATGATGCAGTGATGACAGACACACAATACTGTATGATAGACACACACTCAGCACTATATGGTAGACACACACCCATCATTGCATTACAAACAATATTGTTTGACAGACACACACATCCATCACTGTATGACTGTCACACATCCATCACTGTATGACTGTCACACACCCAGCACTGTATGACTGTCACACATCCATCACTGTATGACTGTCACACATCCATCACTGTATGACTGTCACACATCCATCACTGTATGACTGTCATACATCCATCACTGTATGACTGTCACACATCCATCACTGTATGACTGTCACACATCCATCACTGTATGACTGTCACACATCCATCACTGTATGACTGTCACACATCCATCACTGTATGACTGTCACACATCCATCACTGTATGACTGTCACACATCCATCACTGTATGACTGTCACACATCCATCACTGTATGACTCTCACACATCCATCACTGTATGACTGTCACACATCCATCACTGTATGACTGTCACACATCCATCACTGTATGACTGACACACATCCATCAATGTCTGACTGTCACACATCTATCACTGTATGACTGACACACATCCATCACTGTATGACTGTCACACATCCATCACTGTATGACTGTCACACATCCATCACTGTATGACTGACACACATCCATCACTGTATGACTGACACACATCCATCACTGTATGACTGTCACACATCCATCACTGTATGACTGACACACATCCATCACTGTATGACTGTCACACATCCATCACTGTATGACTGTCACACATCCATCACTGTATGACTGTCACACATCCATCACTGTATGACTGTCACACATCCATCACTGTATGACTGTCACACATCCATCACTGTATGACTGTCACACATCCATCACTGTATGACTGTCACACATCCATCACTGTATGACTGTCACACATCCATCACTGTATGACTGTCACACATCCATCACTGTATGACTGTCACACAGCACTGTATGACTGTCACACATCCATCACTGCATGACTGACACACATCCATCACTGTATGGCAGACACCCAGCACTGAAGTATCTGAGTCAGTTTGGGTTAAGCAGACACTCGTGGAGCACTACATGACAGACAGCCAATAATGCATGACAGTTTTGACAGACAAATACTCAGCACTGTATGACAGACACGCATTATATTTCTGTTATTTAAACTAATATACTCCTAATGATATTAAAGTAAACTGTAGCAAGTGTTCTCCATCAATCAACCAATCAAACTCCTCCGAAAATGGTAACAAATAATTCAATCATGTTATCAAATAAATAACCTTCATAGAGTACATCATGTATCACTATTTCACAAGAAAATGCTTTAAAGTAATAATAATGGTATCAGATACAATTAACACATGATGCTTGTAAGAGGTTTGATAAGTTAGTAAATAAAAATAACAAGGTCGACCTGTCTAATCTATGTCAACAGGTATATGATCTACATATCTAATGTACATAATACTAACAGGTTATTGATCTACTTCTGCTTCTTAAATCTTAGCAAAAACATGTTGAATTTATATAAACTGACAGGTAATTGATCTACTTCTGCTTATCAAATCTTAGCAAAAACATGTTGAATCTATATAAACTGAAAGGTAATTGATCTACTATTACTGATCAATTCTAAGCAAAACCTGAGTAATCTCACTTTAATACAACAAGCCCAGGTAGCTAGTCTGCTTTGAAGGAGAACTTTAAAAAACTTACTGGCAGCTTTTGCTTTAGACCCAGCCACTGTGTCCCCCTTCTCTTTCTGATTGTTGATGACTGACAGGGCATCAGGTATGACAATCAGGCTGGAGGGGCGGGACCGGGCTTTTGGTTTGTCCGGAGTGTTCTAGAATACAGTTACACAATAGCTGGTTAGAAGAAAGACTTGCTGTTTGACACTGATTGAAGAGTGATAAAAAGATTCATTATCATTTTGAGTGTGTGCCCAAGACAAATGACACAGATGAAGAAGAGTTCATCTGTTTTAGAGACCTAAATATATGTAGGGACAGAGTGGTCAGCATTATGCCCAGCTGCCTTTACTTTCCCTAATGTCAGTTAGGTACCCATTAGAGCAGAGTAGACTCAGGGACGTCCTGCAGTCACGAGTTTGAACCAAAATCCAACTCGAGATCCTCGGGCTAGCAGTCAAACGCTCTACCATTCAACCACATCATCCCCCAAATATAATTAATAATTTTGTCAATTGTTACTATCTACTTAAATTTTAACAGAGATCAAATAGGCTGACCTAGATCATATAAACTGACAAATAAAATGTACATACACTTTCACAGTTAGCTAAAAAGAAATAAAACAAAACACTACTTACATCTAACTCATCATCACTGAATTCTAAGTCATAATTCCTTTCATCCTAGAAAAGATAAAAACATAGGAATATTAACTTTGGATAAATGAAGTAGAGAGTGTCTGTTTGAAGAGGTTAGGGTGTATACATGCCCCAACTTAAATCATGCAGGCAAGAGTACCTTAAGACATCTTAAAGATTTTGGTCATTCACTTATGAAGCCAAGTTGGGGTCACGCTATTGGCTTAAGCCAACAAATTAAGCCATCAGATGGGTCACATGCTAATCAATCAAAAAACTATTTCAACACAATTTATTTATTTTACTGCTTGTTTTTTTCTTGCTTCTGTATAAATATATATAAACCAATATTCTAAAGGCACAGAACTAGTACAACAAAGGGCTACCATATTTTTCACTATATTTCTACACTAAACGGTTGAGAAAAAAATATTTCATTGACACAGAACACAAAGTGCTACATTCCCCCCATATTTCTACACTAAATTGTTGAGAAACCAATATTTTAATGGCACAGAATTAATAGAATAAAGTGCTACAATACTTTTTCCGATATTTCTACAGTAAAACGGTTGATAAAAAAATATTTCATTGACATAGAATGAATACTTATACAACAATGTGCTACAACATTTCTCCCCATATTTCTACAGTCCCTTGTGAAATATAAACAGATGCCAATACTCACAGCATCCAGATCCCAATCAATATTGATGTGTAGAAAGAGATCAATTTTCCCTGACATTGCACCAGTCAACTGAAAATTTGAAAAAAGTATTTTATAACTCCAGCAGCTGAAGTAATAATTTTTTAGTAACATTTTTTTGGGGGTGAGCATGAAATAAAAGGTTCTGTTTAAAGCATGGTAGAAATAAAAGATTCTGTTTAAAGCAGGACAGAAATAAAAGATTCTGTTTAAAGCAGGGTAGAAATAAAAGATTCTGTTTAAAGCAGGACAGAAATAAAAGATTCTGTTTAAAGCAGGGTAGAAATAAAAGATTATGTTTAAAGCTGGGTAGAAATAAAATATTCTGTTTACAGCCGGGTAGAAATAAAAGATTCTGTTTAAAGCTGGGTAGAAATAAAAGATTTTGGTTAAAGCAGGGTAGAAATAAAAGATTCTGTTTACAGCCGGGTAGAAATAAAAGATTCTGTTTAAAGCTGGGTAGAAATAAAAGATTTTGGTTAAAGCAGGGTAGAAATAAAATATTCTGTTTAAAGCAGGGTAGAAATAAAAGATTCTGTTTAAAGCAGGGTAGAAATAAAAGATTCTGTTTAAAGCAGGGTAGAAATAAAAGATTCTGTTTAAAGCAGGACAGAAATAAAAGATTCTGTTTAAAGCATGGTAGAAATAAAAGATTCTGTTTACAGCCGGGTAGAAATAAAATATTCTGTTTAAAGCAGGGTAGAAATAAAAGATTTTGGTTAAAGCAGGGTAGAAATAAAAGATTATGTTTAAAGCTGGGTAGAAATAAAAGATTCTGTTTAAAGCAGGACAGAAATAAAAGATTCTGTTTAAAGCAGGGTAGAAATAAAAGATTCTGTTTACAGCCGGGTAGAAATAAAAGATTCTGTTTAAAGCAGGGTAGAAATAAAAGATTCTGTTTAAAGCAGGGTAGAAATAAAAGATTCTGTTTACAGTCGGGTAGAAATAAAAGATTCTGTTTAAAGCAGGGTAGAAATAAAAGATTCTGTTTAAAGCAGGGTAGAAATAAAAGATTCTGTTTACAGCCGGGTAGAAATAAAAGATTCTGTGTAAAGCAGGATAAAAAAACTTACAAGCTCAACACAATTGTTAAAGTTATTCTTCCTGGCAATGTCTAGTGGCGTTTCCCTCATGTTGTTCTCAAGTTTGGCTAAGTCTGGCCGCGTCCTGAGCAGAAGCTTCATGCACTCGGTCCTGTTGAGCTGGGCACACAGGTGGAGGGCTGTATCTCCACTGGTCGTCTTTCTCTCCAGGCTTCCTCTGGAGGATGTTTTAAAAAAATTGTATCTCAAGAACACTTTAAAATGTATTCATCTGGGTTGCCGTGGTCAAAGGTAGAAGCTGACCAACAACTTCTTATTCTCTATTCTATTAAATATTGCTCAGTGCTAAAATTATTGCTAAAGAAAATATAATTAATTCATAAAAGTGCCTTTCAGATTTATTTTTAAATATTTATTTTTTTAAATAGTACAACAATAAACTCACATAGGTGTATTTTGAATAAGGAAATCAACAAGAGGTAACGATGTACCATCATCTTCAAGAATGGCCAAGTAGAGAGCAGTTTCACCATTATCCTGCAAAAAAAAAACATATTTTAACAAAATAATAATGTAAAAAAAAATCAACAGCAAACACGACGAGCTGCCTATAATTTTTTTATCCAAAAATCATTTCCTTCAGAAAAAGAGATAGCCCGTCCTCAGAGTATGACCTTCAGTTCAAATCTTGAAATGTATTTGGAACTAAAAAAAAACTCTAGCAAAGTAGACTCTAGATATTTTTTTAAGGAAGTGAATGGAAAAAAACAATGAAGTGACTTATCGAGTCAGAAATGAACGACACAGACTACTGACTAAATAAAGTAAGTAGTTATAGCATCACAACTTGACCTGTTTACTGAGACAATAACACAAACTACTGACTAAATAAAGTCAGTAGTGATAGAGCCACAGCTTGACCTGTTTACTGAGACAATGACACAAACGACTGACCATATCAGGCAGTGGTGTGGACAAGTCCAGCTTCTCAGCGTAGACCTGCAGCAGTGCCAGCAGGTCTTTGTTCTGTGTGGCCTGCTTGAGATCCTGTCTCAGCTCCTCTGTGTTGGCACAGGTGATGATGGCAAACTTGTGCTGCAAGTACTTGGCTTTGATGAAGTCTCTCCGGTCGTTCCTAGCATTTGTTCAACAGATAAACATTTACAACTCCTGTCATTCCTAGCATTTGGTCAACAGATATGCATTTACAACACATGTCTACAAGCCAATTGAGTTATGCCTTAACCTGGCTTCTTTTTTTTAACCATGCAACAATAATTATGAATTATTTATGATGTTATTCCTTGTTTTTAAATTACCCAAATAAAAATACAACACACTTACAGAGTAAGGTCATATAGAGCAGGTAAAGAAGAGTTCACATATGACCTTACTAAGGTTGTGGTTTTGTAGACAGTACAGCTTCCTTTTTCAAAATAATTTGTAAAATTTATACCAGTATCCCTTAGTACGAGAAAATATGCTAAAAAGCATATTGTAAATGTATCCAACTTGAGCAAAAAATTTTATGTTGATTTCTAATATGAAAATGTGGTTCTGGCCTATTCTGTGTGAGAGAGGAGGCAATGAGATAAGATGTACTCACATGTGACTAGTTGGCTTGGGTTTGATGCTGCTGTGAGAAGTGTCGTTTGGATCAAGGGTAGCTTCCATTATGTCATTAAATGCTGCGTTGCCTATAACTCTTGCAAGCTGGAAAAAGTATTTGTTAATTATTAGTTGTTTATTCAGTCATTCCAAATTTTACAGAGCATTGTTTGATAATCATGTGGACACCAATCAGAATAAACCATTTCAATATTCTTGGGTATAATATTAAGTAATTTATTTGTTTGATTTTCAAACTTGACACCTTTTTATATTTAATCCAAGATTTTAAAAAACTTTAAATGAGTTTAAACGTAATAATGTATGCTTGTTAATAAAGATGTTAATGCAATGCCTAAAAAATTGCTATGCTAATACATTAAAATACATCACTTATACACTGCAGAGTTTAATGTGAGCTAAATAAAAAGGTAAACCAATCACCAGCAACTGTGATGTTCCAAGCTCATCAATGATGGTGCTCTGTGTACGAGATATATGGACGCCAAGTTCTCTGTGTATACCACAGCATTCCAAGCAGACCATCACCCCAAGGTTAACAGACAGCCACTCTGGATCTGTGTAGGTGGGCAAAAGTACATTATAACTATTTGTGTAGGTGGGCAAAAGTACATTATAACTATTTGTGTAGGTGGGCAAAAGTACATTATAACTATTTGTGTAGGTGGGCAAAAGTACATTATAACTATTTGTGTAGGTGGGCAAAAGTACATTATAACTATTTGTGTAGGTGGGCAAAAGTACATTATAACTATTTGTGTATGTGGGCAAAAGTACATTATAACTATTTGTGTAGGTGGGCAAAAGTACATTATAACTATTTGTGTAGGTGGGCAAAAGTACATTATAACTATTTGTGTAGGTGGGCAAAAGTACATTATAACTAGCTGTGTATGTGGACAAAAGTACATTATAACTCTGTTTATGTGGACAAAAGTACATTATAACTATCTGTGTATGTGGACTAAAGTACATTATAACTATCTGTTTATGTGGACAAAAGTACATTATAACTATCTGTGTATGTGTGATAAAGTACATTATAACTAGCTGTGGGCAACAGTACAAACTAAATTTTAAAACTATCTGTGTACATGAGGAAAAAAAAAATTAAAATAATTTAAAAACCAACAATGTACCTGGTGTTCCACAATCACAACAGTACTTGTTGCCTGGTAACCGTCGTATACGATCCATGATGCTTGCAGTCAGCTCGCGAACACTTTGATTGAGACTAGGTGAGTTGGTGTTGTTCTTTAAGAAGTTCATGAAAATTCCTTCCTTGGCGTTGTTTAAAACAGAAATCCACCTGGATTAAAAGTTTGTAGCGTGTTAAAGTTGAAGGAAGGGGACAATTTATTTTAAAAAGATAAAAATATTAAGAAATTAAGTTGTAATATATGTATGTTGAACTCTAAAACTGCTTGAAATTTTTATACGCATAGTAATTAATTTGGTTTAGTGCGCTGAATCACCAAAAACCAAGCATGATGAAGAACTGTGGTAGCCTCCAAATGCTGCACATGGAGTCCACAAGAATGATGATGACGATGTTAGTATTTTAAATGTTTATATGTGATCCTCATCATCTTTTCCCTTTTGTGCCCAAGACACATGGGGCAACATATGTGGATAGAATCTGGGTAATTCTCATCACATGTGCCAGAAAGTAAGATGGGATTGCATTGTTTAAAACTGTTTGCAACTGGATACATATTGCAATACATAAATTTAGACTGGGTAAAAAAAAGAATAAGATCCTACTAGTAAAAATCTGGCAATCTCACTACAGAACTTTCTACTTAAGCCAGGTTACAAAAAAAACATGGCACACCAATATATATATATATATATATATATATATATATATATATATATATATATATATTTATCTATACTTACTCCTCCATTTCTTTAGTGTCATCTGCTTGGAAGTGGTAAGTTCTGTTGTCTATGTAATTAAAAAAATATATTTTTAAAAATGTAATCGATATTTAATTTCTCTAAATACACTTGTCAGGGTCTACAACTCTACCCAATAGAATCCTTGTGTTGGGATAGGTTAAGCCTGTCAAGTCCAGCCTATATAAATCTAGTGCTATTTTACTATCAGCTTAAATCATCTACCAGTGTGGACCATCCAGTTTAAAAGGGTTATCAAATTATTTAATGTGTTACTGTTGATCATTGCAACAAGTAAAAGAGTAAAGTTATATCCACCTGATGAAGATACAATGTCGAAGCACTTTTTGCCGGGGTCATCTGGGACATGCTGAAAAAGAAAACTCAGAATCGACAAACAGGTAAACTGTAGGATCTACTACACTATAGACAAACTATAGGTAATAACTTATGTACTCAATTGTGGGGATCTACTACACTATAGACAAACTATAGGTAATAACTTCTGTACTCAATTGTGGGGATCTACTACACTATAGACAAACTATAGGTAATAACTTCTGTGCTCTATTGTGGGGATCTACAACACTATAGACAAACTATAGGTAATAACTTCTGTACTCAATTGTGGGATTTAATACACTATAGACAAACTATAGGTAATAACTTTTGTACTGTAGGGTCTACTACACTATAGACAAACTATAGGTAATAACTTTTGTACTCAATTGTGGGATTTAATACACTATAGACAAACTATAGGTAATAACTTTTGTACTGTAGGGTCTACTACACTATAGACAAACTATAGGTAATAACTTTTGTACTCAATTGTGGGATTTACTACACTATTGACAAACTATAGGAAATAACTTTTGTACTCAATTGTGGGATCTACAACGCTATAGACAAACTATAGGTAATAACTTTTGTACTCAATTGTGGGATCTACTACACTATAGACAAACTATAGGTAATAACTTTTGTACTCAATTGTGGGATCTACTACACTATAGACAAACTATAGGTAATAACTTTTGTACTCAATTGTGGGATCTACTACACTATAGACAAACTATAGGTAATAACTTTTGTACTCAATTGTGGGATCTACTACACTATAGACAAACTATAGGTAATAACTTTTGTACTCAATTGTGGGATCTACAATGCTATAGACAAACTATAGGTAATAACTTCTATACTCAATTGTGGGATTTACTACACTATAGACAAACTATAGGTAATAACTTCTATTCTCAATTGTGGGATTTACTACACTATAAACAAGTTAGAGGTGAAAAGTTTTGAAAATATAATGGGATGGTGTGGTCATATGATGGAGCATGGAATTCATAACATGCCACGACAAAAAGTATAGAAATGAAACTTACTTTTACTTGACAAGTCAATAAACACAACTTGACTGGATCTTTACTTTCCTAGAAAAAGAAAAAAAATTATACCTAGTTGCAATTTATCAGATATAGGGTCAATCTTAAATGAAACTAAGCACATAACAGGGAAGGAATAAAGAAATTGGACATAGCAAACCTTTTTTATTACTTAAAAATAGAATAATGGAAAGCATGTTGATCTTATTTAGAATGATGGGTACTTTAGATTGGGTGAGTTTTACATTGTGATGTTAATTTAAGGGGAAGGGTGTAAAACTAGTTAAATATAAGCAACATCATTTTTGAATAACCTGTTGTCTTATGTTTGACTTCAGAGAAGAATATATAGATCTATAATAATGTTTACAGATAATTACAACATATAAGCTTAGGCTATTGAAAAAAATTGCCAAAATATTTATTGGTTTTCATTGCTGAATGTTTACTTAATTACAAATAATTTGCACCTTCTTAAAATGAATATATTTAAGTTATCAAAATATTTTGTTTTTATAGCAAAGTTCTCATGCTAATATTCAATGAAAAAAAAATGTAACATACATCTTGATGGCTAATCTCCATATGACCATCTCTGATAATGCACTTCCTCTTGAGCCAGATCTTGCGCACCCGGCTCTCCGACTTCTTCAACAGGTGACCCTTCTTCTCGCAGCCCAGAGATTTGTCCCCACACGGCTGGTGGAGGTTGTAGCCAGCTGGGGAGGAGTTGACTGGTGGGGCCTGCAAGGGAGAGAACTGATCAGTTGGGGCCTGCAAGGGAGATAAAATACAAGTAACTTGGCTGAATCAGTTGATAGCAAAACCTTACTCTTACCTTGTCTGTTATTCAAGAACTAGATCTAAAGTGAGATAATAAAAAAACGGACTAATGGTTTTAAGTAAAAATACACTGACCCACAGTTTTCAATTTTTAAAAGTGTTTTTAATTTCCCAAATTTTAGGTTTTATTCATTTTTATTTTTTTTACAATAATGTTAAGATAGTTTGAATGGAAAATATTTTTTACATTATTCTAAGGTGCAAATGGTGAGTGGGGGGCACAGGGAGTTTAAGCTGACCAAAATAAAACTTGTCCAAAAAAATATTACACAAAATAATTTTACAATAAATACACAATGTAGGCTAGATACATTCATTTAACTCCTATTCAGCAAATCAAAATGAATTAGCACACAAAAATATGTACCCCTGAAATAATATCTGCTCTTAAAAAAAATAATTGCTTTCAAGATGCAACCAAATACTATTATTTGTTTCACTATTTTAAAATGATAAACAATGGTATGAAAATCAGGATACATAAGAAAACAACAGGCAAATAAACAAGAATAAGCAATCACATGAAAGTATTTGGATAGTAGTTCAGCAGTATAAAAAACATCAGTTAAGCATGGGGTGTGCATTATGGTTTGGATCCACTGTATAATTCCACTTCTAGTATTTGGATTTACAGGTAATAAGTAGGTTAAACAGCTCATTCATTAATTAATGGTATGTTAATTTAGTATTATCGTTCAGTATCTGACAATGACTAGGTTATGAATGAAGACACAACAAAAACTGAATCAAAATATGATTGTTCAACAAGTCAACATCCTTCAAAACCTCAAATTATGTTGCCATATGTTTTAAATGAAAAACATTATTTAATTTACATACTTGTAAATATATTTTTTTTTATGTTACAACTAAGCACCAATTTGACCAAAATAATTTTAACAGAGGAAATAAATTAGATTTAAAACAAAAATCAATACTTAAAAAAATGATATAGGACCACAAAGATTGTTGAGACATTTCACTCCAAGTACTCATTCAATAGTTGGACATTTTTTAAATATTTTAATTTTCAGGTTGAAATATAATTTTCTTTTAAAAAGAAATTGATACTAAAAAATTATAACTGAGTTTTAGAACATGAACTACAAAATCCATGACTAGTTTTTATCAAATTCAACAACTGTTCACTAACATAAGACAAGTGTGAAGCTACCAACAATTAAAACCATTTATTCTTATTTCACAAAGCTTCAAAAACAAATAACAGGGGTTTTTTTGTGAGGATTTTCTAAAGGAAGTGATAAGGGGTGAAGTGCCTCAAACAAAATGACAACATAAAGTAATGTACCCATCCTGATCCAGAGAAGCGGTTGGTCTGCAACAGGGGTTTGGTTAAAGGAGAGATACAATTGTAGAAAAAAATAGTTGCTAAATATTTTTGAAAGCATTTTATAGGAATAGCTTCAAGTTTTTTTATAAGCAATAAACTTACTAAAGCATTACGTTAGATACAAAGAAATAGAAAAATGAAACTGAATACTTCAGTTAATGATAGTTTAAGAATAAAAAAGTGAAACCCTTTAAATGGTTAAGAAATTATTATTTTTAAGAATTGTTTTCTTATAGGACTATACATGAAAAAAGATCCTTTTGAAATGTTAAATGAACATGTCAACTCTTTCAATAATATAATCAGGGCTGCCTACCCCAAAAAAATTTTCCCCGTAGCAAGAGCATAGGTTTTCCGTAACTTTCCGTAACTTACCGTATTTTTACACATTTTTTAAATACAATGTAAATAAGACCCATATTATATGATCGTAAAGCTCATCAGCGTAATGATGACAGTCGGCGACTCGTGCTACTTTTTATTTTATGGACTAATAATTAGTTTATAAAAAAAACGCCGTTAAATTCAGAATGTAAGGCGACAATGGAAAATTTCAAATAGGAATTGTTCTTGCAATGAGTAGTATGACGTATGTTATAGGCCAACACTACGGATATCTAAACCAATGTGAACTCAGTGACCCCTCGACTGTGCGAGTCAGGATTTTTTCTCCCGCGAACAAGAAAACGTAAGCGGCCGACGGGTGACGATGTTTAGAATTAGCGTATTTCTTGAATATTTTTTTTTTAAATCTACATTTTATCAATGTAATATCTAGAAGAAAAGAACAATTTTAAAAATATGATCCGTAATTGATCTAGGTGAGCCTAGATCTCGTTGTTTAGTAAAATCTTGTCTTCTCTCACATCTCAAACAAAATGCCTCGATATCTCGCTATTTAGGCATTTAGCCGTAATGCCGCCTCAGCAAATATGTCTCGCCAGACTGCTCGATGAGACTTTCAATGATTTAGGCCACGCCCTTTTTTCTCTACGGACAACACCGACTCATGAGGTAACACAGACCACTCGCGGGGTCAATAGTTCACAATATAAAAACACGACAGCCATGACCAGAGCGGGAAGGGAAGGGGGAGGGTGGAGGGGGGATTGTTACGGAAGAGGCTGAGAACCTTAGAACCGGATAACACACTGAAATACTGAAATATAACTAGCTAAATTGAAATATAAAACTCAGACCGGGAACATAAAGTTAAGTTACCACCAGAATTTATTTTTTTTTACACTAAAGTCGATTTTGATCTCTACTGAAATCAAAACCGTAATTTTGCAGCATAATCGTAATTCCGTAACCTGGGTGTCAAAATCGTAAAGTTACGGGCAAAACCGTACAAGTAGGCAGCCCTGTATAATACTCAAAAAAGTATTCTAAAACTATGTTCGTTTTTATTTATACTTTAATTCAAACAGAATTTTTGGGAGACTAAAAGAATAAATGGCAGGGGGGCACAACCCAGGAGAAGGGAACTGTTGAGAATGGACTCACTTCCTTGTAGTTCATGGAAGTCTTCAGGGCATCTCGGAGATCAATCAACTGTTTCTTCTCAGCCTCGTGCTTCTGCCTGATTTTATGGAGCTGTTTGAGGAGCTCTTCCACAAAGTCATGGAAGTGTTGAATGGTGCGGAGGCCATCTTTAAAGAAGCTGAAATTTTTTTTTATTTTTAAGTATTGGTAATGTGCTAATTTTCAAATATTTTTACAGTTATTTTAATTTAAAGTAACCATTAATGATCAAAATCTCTTATATAAAACTTATATTTTCTAAAATGTGACTATTATTAATGGTCCATAAAATGGAACTGACTTGGCCATCTTTAAAGAAGCTGAAATTTTTTTTTAATTTGTAAGTATTGGTAATGTACAAATTTTCAAATATTTTTAGTTATTTTTATTTAAAGTAACCATTAATTATCTAAATCTCTTATATAAAACTTATGTTTTCTAAAATTTGACTATTATTAATGGTCTAAAAATTGAACTGACTTAGCCTGGACTTGATAGTACTCAGCTAGAGACTGCAGTAGATCAGATCCCTTCTTTGTTCGTATTTCATTCACTTTAATCAGGTACTGAAATTTTAAAGAAAATATTTTAAATTCTATTTTTCAATACAACATGGAATTAACAAAATGGTGTTTGATATATAGATAACTCTAGGCTCCACATTGGATTAACAAGTTTGATGATGATACACAATATAATTTTGAAATAAGGCAAACAAGCAAATAAATTAATAAAGACTATAGAGCCCACTGTAATGATAATGATACAGACACAATTTAAAGACAGGTCTTAATGGTGGTGATGACACTAATAACACAACTTGTAAAGAATTTAACACACATGTAACAGGCACTGCACATCACATGATTAACTGAGAGTAGAATACAATGTTAGTTAAAAATTTCCTGTTAATTTTTTATACTTACTTCACACATTTGAAGTTGAAATATTTTCCTTTCTTTTTCCATTTCTTCAGCAAGCTACAAAGACCAAAAATATAATAAACTAAAAATGTGTGATGGTAAAAGTAATAACATGTTACAGTGAGTATTAATAATATTGTACAGGTAGAAACTAAGAAATCAAAATGCTTTTTCTAAATTTGAGGTTAGGCCTAGATTAAGGATTCTAGGCCTAGGATTAAGGATTAGGGACGGAGTGGCCTAGTGGTAGAGAGATGGACTGCTAACCCGTAAGTCTCTAGTTCAAATCCGGGTTCAAGTAAGTAGACGGTCCCTGAGTTCACCCAGCTCTGATGGGTATCTAACTCACGTTAGGGTAAGTAAAGGCGGCTGGGCATAGTGCTGACCGCACTATCCCTTCATATGCAGAGGTCACATTAACAAGTGAACTCTACTTCACTTGCCCCGTAGACCGTCAGATTAAGGATTAGGAAAAATTTGATGTCTGGGCCTAGATTCTAAGGGTTAAGACAAAATTGAGGGCTAGGACTAGATTAAGGGTTAGGACAAAATTGACGGTCATGATAAGATTGAGAGTGAGGACTAGATTGAGGGTTAGGATTAGATTAAGGGTTAGGACAAAAGTGAGGATTAGGATAAGATTGATGGTAAGGACTAGAGGGTATCCAATGAACTTGAGCCCATGGACTTAACTGTTAGTTATACTGTTCTCTACCATTTAACCAGATTTCAGGATAAAGATTATTTCAAATGTGAAGGTCTTTGTTACTTATCCTATATGTGATAGTCGGACTAGTGCAACAAAAATATTATTTGAAATACTTAAGTTTAAGATTTCTAACTGAAAATGTGTGTAAAAATACAACCAAAATAAACTACTGTTATAAAAAAAAACAACCCATACCTCAGCCCCAGATATCTCCCCCCTCACCATCCCAGCAAGAATCGCCTCTTTCTTCTTCTCTTTTTCTGTCTTGGAGCTAAAGAAACAACAAAAGACAAAAAAATTGTACTTCTATTTCAGGTGGTCAACAGGTGACATAGCATACCCAAACAAAAACTGCGGCCATATTCAGCCTAAACAAACAACAGCCATCAGCAAGAGTAAACAATATGCATGGCCAGACAAACAAAGGCTTTGGACGTTATTTCAAGTAAATTTGTCTTTGATTTGCGACAACTAACAGTGTTTACTTTTTAAATTTGTTACTCTATGTATTGGTTCCTTAAATTTGTTCCTTGTTTACTTTTTTACCGTTTCCTTGATTTGCGACAACTAACAGTGTTTACTTTTTAAATGTGTTACTATATGTATTGGTTCCTTAAATTTGTTCTTTGTTTACTTTTTTACCTTTTCATTTTTTTTAAATGAACTAAAATTACCACAGCATTCAGTAGAAGGTACAGAACTTTTCCCTCTAAAAACGTCTGGGTCAAGGAGGTATACATCACCCAGACAACAAGGGGGGGGGGGGGGGGGGGGGGGGTTCAGAAATGTAAGTCTAGCTGAACTTGCCAGTTTTATTTTGCAAAAACATAAAATAATAGGTGGACTAGATTATTATTTTATTTTTGTTAAAAAAAAATACAGTAAAAAAACTTTTAAATACACTGCTCTCTCACAGACAGATTTTTTATTTAGGAGTTTTTGGCAAACATAGATATTACATCTTCTTAGGTATTAAATGATAAACTATCGTCATAGGTGAATCCATGACTGCCATGCAGGTTGTTAAAAAACAACCCAACAAAGAAGTCAAATCTTAACAATAAAACTTTACCTACATAAACCTGCTTTGTGACAATTTAAAAAAAAATTATTTCCCACTAGGCCTATTTGAAATCTATCTATCTATATATATAATTCTCTTCTGGGAGCCGTTAGAAAACAAGCTGCAAGCGCCTACTTGCAGTCCCCTCTCTTTCTCTCTATCACAATCACTACCACCCCCACCCCACCCCCACATTGTCTGGTGAGCTGTGTTCACTCTAAATGTTTACAAATCGTAGAGCCGTAGAGCCGGGTTTCTATTAGGGGCAGATAATTTAGTTCGATTTTAAACTTACAGGAGGTAACTAAGAAATAACTAAGAGGAGGCTGCTTTCACGGGGGGGGGGGGGTTAGGGGAAAAGTGGGGGGGGGGGGGGGTTAGTGTTTTAAAGCAAATATTTTCAGTGGCAGCATTGGTACTGTCGAATTCACAAATTATGAATTACTGAAAAGTAGAAAATAAAACAACTAAATAGCTGCGTATGATACGCTGCGGGTCGGCTCGTAGAATTAAATCTCTGAAAGAAACTAAACTTCAATTATTTTAAAGTTAGTTGGGTCTTGTATCAAATGTAGGTAACTTAACAATTTAGACAAAGTTTATCTAATGAAGAGAAATAAGCAAGGAAAATGATGTTCTTACAATTTGGTTTCATAATCCTTCCAGGCTTTGTCAAAAGGCTTCTTCAAGTCTCCTTTAGCACCTTTCAAATCCCCTTTCAGGAAAGAATCCAAGGGAAACAGAACCATGTTATGCAGCCCATCCATCTGGAGGTATACATAAGTAAGAAATGCATAAGAAATGTAGAATTAGTGAACTGTAACATCAATAATTACTTGGGGTACAGGATTATACGGCAATAGTTAATAAAGAACACCATCATATGCTGTTGATTCAAAATTCATCTTTAATATGAATTTTTTTTTATTTTTATAATTTGTTTAAAGATCTCTCATAATGTCAATACATCATGTTTAAATAAGTAAACCATAGTTTTATTAATAAAATACATATATATTTATATGCATACCATATTCTTCATCATGGACGAGAGATCTTTGGTCACATGTGAGAATTTCATAAATGCATCACCTGAAATAGAAGAAAACAATTTTACTTTAAAACAATTTTTAAAAATTTCATATTTTCACTTTTACTTTATTTTTAAACAGAGATTCTATAACAGACTGGATTGTAAACTATATTGAATATTTTTAACTGCAGGTGTATGTTAACACCTAATTATTTCAAGATCTAAAAAAGAATCAGATCAAATCTAGACCTATCAGAATCAGATTCAATGTACATCAAACATAGACCAACTCACCAATTTCCTGCTCGCTGTCCCTGGTCTTGGCAATAGTTCCAAGTCTCTCAAGGTTCTCTGCCACTATAGCGTCATTTGTGACATGAGCTGTGAAGTACATGATCAAGTAGGTCAATTAATACAGCTGAGATAACATTCTATTACATGAGCCCGTAGGTCCCTTAATACGGCTGAGATAACATTTTATTACATGATCAAGTAGGTCTCTTAATACGGCTGAGATATCATTCTATCAAAGCAAATGCTTACACGAGCATGTAGGTCCCATAATACAACTGAGATATCATTTTATTACATGAGCATGTAGGTCCCTTAATACGGCTGAGATAACATTCTATTACATGAGCAGGTAGGTCCCTTAATATAGCTGAGATAACATTCTATTACATGAGCAGGTAGGTCTCTTAATATGGCTGAGATAACATTCTATCAAAGCAACTGCTTACATGAGCATGTAGGTCAAATAATACAGCTGAGATAACATTCTATTACATGAGCATGTAGGTCCCTAAACAGAGCTGAGATATTCTATGAAAACAACTATTTACATGAGCAAGTAAGTCCCTACATAATACTGAGATATAGTATAAAAATAACAGCCCGAGTCTAACCATGAGAAATAGCTTAGCATGATAGAGTTTATAGTCAAACTCCTACTTTACAACTATGTATATAGAAAATTTGAGACCAAAAGATTTATCCAGAAAATAACTGAAAAATTAATACCTAAATAAGATTTTTTGTAACATCAAATATGGGGGAAAACAGGGGAATATTATCATATGGACTTTCTATGGTTTCAGTTTAAAGATTTCCTCAACTATGTACACAGGATACATGTCAAGAAAATGGCACAATATAACCAGTCCATGCGCTGAATGCTTGTAGTGTCCATGTGCCCTGCCAGCTGTTACCACAGGCCTCATCACTAAAACATTGCCTCATTCCTTGCTAACAATACAGCACATCTGTGCAGCTACTACAGAGAAAACTAAAGAGGTGGGGCCAGACTAAGGCTAGTAGGGTAAAGGTCAAGGCTATTTTTTTTTTTTTGACTTCTTGTATCCTTACTCTAAAACAGCCAAGAATTTTAATATAATTCTCCTATCAGTTTTAACGTAAATTTTCTTTTGATTTTGATTAATTTTCCTTTCAGCAAATCAAATTTTGAGATAAACATTGCTTTCTGTAGCAGTAAAAAGAATTAAAGCAATAACAGATTTGCACGTCCACATAGTTGAGGAAAGGGGATATGTATATTTTGTGTGATGTCTTAATACTATACTTTGACATAGCATGTAAAAATGAATGTTGTCTGCCTTCTATTTTTAATGTTGAGTTTTCTTTGGTAAGAGTAAAGGCAGGGAAAGAGACAAAAATTGTTTAACGATGGGCCTTAACTTACTTAAAATTAAATAGATATTCTTTTTGCAATACATTTAAAATAAACCTTTGCATTACTTCAAATCCGTTGTTTACAAAAAAAATAATAGAAAAACTACACTCAACTCACTGTTTCCTGTATTGTAAAGTGCTTTCACAGACTTCTTCATTTTGGTCAAACTGCTCCTGTCCATGTCCAGAGTCTGATAAATTATAAATTAATGAGACATAAGTAATTCTTGAAGTTACAGTTACCTTTAAATATTATATACATTTTTACAATTTTACTGTGAAGGAAAACACATTTAATCTAATGCCTGTATTTTTCGGAAAGGAGAATAGTATATAAATACTGAAGGGGGGGAGCTAAGCGTAATGTCCTTTCTGAGATCAGCCCATGACTGTGTTACATTTTATAAAATCAAATTTGTTTGTAGTACCAAATAGTGTCGTGGTTAAGTCCCATAAAAGTTATACAATATGGGGCTTGGTAATGTATATAAACATATAGTTAAAGTGTGGGGAGTGAAGGTTGAGCAAAAAAATTTCCTGTGATTCAAACTGCACACACATTACATACGAAAGTGCTTGTAAATAACTGTTGCATGAAAAGGTAGGTATGTATTGGTATATATTGTGATATGATTAAAATGATGTTCCAAAAATAGATCACAGTAATAAAGTTATAGACCTTAAACATGGGCTATCCTTAAATGTAGTAAGGTAAGATGAGCATCATAATAAAGTACGCTTCTTGTCAACTTTTACAAATCCATATATATCCAAACACTAGTCTTAAAGTCTTAAGAACTAAAAAATAATTAACTCAGTTCTGCCATTAGTGCTTACTAATAATCTTAAAGTGTAGGCTCAAAAGTCACTGTGTATACCTAAACTCTGTTAATTAGCTTTTGGATTATAGGCTTATCCAAAAAAATAAAATAATCCCTACTTGAGAGGGAAGAGTAAGTTAAAACTAGACTTAATAGGGGTCATACCTAAATGAAGTCACAATATACATTCCTGGGGGAGGGGGGGGGGGGGGGGGGGTTGGAAGTATGAAAAGGTGTAGTGGGGTTCAAAAAATTTGATGTCACACTGTTCCATTTTTAAAAAGTGATGTTAAAAGCTGAATTTTAGCAGTTATTTTTAAAATTGTATTAGAAATTGATTAATATATTCTGTTGACTGAGCTCAGTCAATATTTTAGAAAGAAATGGATGTTTTAAAAAAAATTAAGCTGCAATTTTGAGATGGGTTGTAGGCTAATGTGTGACATCATTTTAGGGGGTGGGTCTGGCTTTTAGTGACAAATGTGTTACAGTGGGGAGGTAAAATTGCCCAATAAAAGTGATGTCATTTATAAATGACCCCATAAGCTAGAAGTATTATTAATTATTTAATATTAACTAAGTTTAATTTATTCCCTAAAGTTACAAACATTTCAAAACACAGCACCCCCTATGGTATGAGTTTATATTAAAACTATTGTGGGATGATTTTAAATACTGATGTCCGATAATAGGGGGTCATCCATAAATGACGTCACGCTTTTTAAAAGATTTCCCCCCCCTCCCCTCTGTCACACATCGTCACAAAAAGTCCAACCCCCACCCTTAAAATGACGTCTCACCTCAGCCTACAACCCCCCCCAAAATTGCAGTTGAATTTTTCTTATAACACTGATATTTTTCCAAAATCTTGTCTGAACTCTGTCAATATAGAGTATTTTAATCAATTCCTATTGCAATTTATTAAAAACAGTTTTCTAAAACGCGAAATAACGTCTTAAATTAGGTTTAAACATTGCTTTTATAATGCAAAAGTGTGACGTCGCACCATCTGAAATCCCCCCCTCCCCCTCATCACACACCTTCACAAAATTACGGACCCCTCCTCCCCCCTTCAAGTGTAATGTCATTTATGGACGACCCCTAGACTCTTCCATAAAACAGGTGTGTTGGTCATTAGTAGTATTGCAATCTCGACTAATTTTATGGTTAGAAATTACTAATTAGGGTTGATGGGGCAGGACTAGCCTAGTGACAAGGGTTGGGTTAGCATTGACATCAGCCAGCAATGTGTGTATTTGGTTAACTACCAGTAACCTAAGACCCCTTTTTAAAAGAAGATTCTATTAACTGTTATCGGACACTTAGATCTAGCCATTAACACTAGTACTAGTACCACTAGTTAGTACCAGTGATTAACACTTATTAACAGTAATAACAGGGATGGCAGGGTATTTTTAGGCCTAATACTAACTAATACAGTATTCAGTATACTTAATGGAGGCGAGCGAGTTGACGAGATTCCTTCTATAATGTTGTTGACATGGAGTAAAAACGTGCTTTTTAGATTTAGACCGTAAAAAAAATAAAAAATAAAAACTTAAGCCTAAAATTAATTTAGAAATTTTATATTTTTAGAATAAATGCTATAAAAGTTGCAAATCCAGAGAACTTGAAAATAATTTGTTGAGTTTAAGGCTACATTTCTATTTATTTTTATCAAGCCTAAGTTATAACCGGATGTTTCACTTTCGTAAGACAAATATTGATTGGCTGTACAGTAACTTAGTGATCGATAACTATTTGTTTACAAAACTTTGCAGATCAAGTTTTTAAATGACAATGCAAATTTAAAACCCCATGAACTAGTTTTCTATTTTTAGCTTACAATGTGTACAATAAAATCAATGGCGGCCTATCCAATAGCAGGATGCCATTGTTTATGTCGCCATTACACGTGATAACCAAATTGTTTTTGCTTTTTTTTTAAATTTTATTTAGTTACCGAAAATATTAAAAACATCAAATACGTCCAATCTTTAGTAAAGTCCAAAAATAACCAGAAAGACAGGATTTTATAACCATATTAATTGTAACTACGTCGTGCAAGATTTTTAAATTAATTTATGCACCTCTCAAATACCTTTGAGACTTTTCTCGCTCGTGTCCATTTAGTATAGGCCTACTAGTATTTCAAAGTATTTGTCTATTTGACAATTTGTTTTTGTATTTTAGAATCTAATCTACCTAACCTAGCATAGTGTAGCTAGTCTCATAACGCGAGTTGAATTACCTCCCCTGACCCGCTTTTTTATGGCCACTTTCTAGTTCGTTTTTTTCGATCGCGTCTCGGCACTGTTGCTAAAAATAGCATTCGCGCAATACCATACGGGTAAATCTGTTTGGCGTCTGCTACACGTGATAGATCGTTGAATGGCCGACAAGCTGATATAAAAATTATTGCGACCGGATGCGATTTTCGTGGAAATTGAGCTAGATTTAGCAAAAGACAGCTATATTTGTGTAAAATATTATTATTTATACTTCTACTTACACAGATATTTTGATAACTGCAGTTCAGCCGTCCATTTTTCTTTTAAAATGTATCTTTAGAATTTCTGTACCTTTTGGCAATCGGTCAGGAGCATTTGCGCACTAAACCCACCCCCCTACGGCAGTTCCGATTTTTTTCCCAGTGAACTCGTACTGACCTCCCACATAGCTAAGATAGTACATTGATACTGCTGGGAAAGCCTCTAAATCTGTTTCCTACTAGAGATCTAGAAATAAATCTAGATCGTGGAGTTTTTATAATGACTTTTAAATTGAATGTCTCCAGTTTAAGATATTTTTTTTTCAAAACATAGCTACTTTTAGTACTATATTTAAGTATTTCAAACCCTTTAGGTAGTTTTTTCTTAAACTTAGACCTAGATCTAGTGACTAGATCTAGATATCTATATACTATATTTTGTACTTATAACTTGCAGGCCTATTAAAATAATAATAAAACAGTTTGCTTGATAACTTCATTAGGTCATTTCATAAACACAAATGTTATAAACATATAAAAATCACAAAACCATAGGTAATATCTGAATTCTGTAGCCTACCTTACATTTAGGCTAATACTGAATTAAAAAGAAATTACATTAAGGTTTGAAATTAATACAACTTGTAATTAAGAAAGAAAGCTTTAATTCTAAATACTACAAGATATAATAACAAACAATGAAACAAATTCAAAGCTTTTTTCAACCCATTTAGTCGAAAAGATTTTTATTTTTTCCGATATTGACCAAAATAAGTTTTTAAAGCTTAGGCCTACTGTTTTTACAAACATAACTCAATTTTATTAGGCCCCTGTAATCATTAATTAAGATTCCTCTGTAGACAAAGCAATCTATTTGGCAGATGAAGTAGAGTTCATGTTTCTTGACCTCGGCATATGAAGTGATTATCCGTGTGGTCAGCGATATTCACAGCCGCCTTTACTTTTTACCTTTAATTTCCCCAATGTATATCAGGTACCCATCAGAAATGGGTGGACTCTAATTGAATTTTATTAAACAAACATTTTGATATAGGCCTAGATCTATAATCTATAACATTCCAAACAACATCTGTTCTGTAGAATTTACCTTTCTGCTTCCAAATGCAGTACTTCCAATTGAAAATTCATCACAAAACATACAATAAATTATATAAATGGCATTTTATAAATTTATACACACTATTTCCTTTCACCTTGGTGTAAAAAAATGTAGGTATAAGCAAACTGATTTCAATAGTAAGAAAGAATCATGTCTTTTCTTGCTTACTAGCTTTAAAACAAGTGAATTTGACTTTTTACCTGCGTTTTTGGTCGCGTTTCTATATATTTTATTTGCGACACTAAAAAAATTATATTTAATCAACCGATTATGCTAAATTAATAAAATTGGTACTGTTGGATTGCATTTTTAAAGCTCTACAATTATATGCTATTCTTTTTATAATTTGAAGAAAATTGAATTTATATGAGACTAACTACATAGTGCATTTTACTGATTTTAGGGGGGGGGGGTCTAAAAAACTCTATAGTCTATATATGTAACAAGTAGAAAATCGTGTAGTCTATGACTTTACTTTTTTATTATAGATCTAGATCTAGATCTAACTGAATTTACTATGAAACACTGAAACTTGAAAAAATAGAATGAAAGTGGAACTCACTTCCTCCAGGTTGGACACAGTTTGGCGGCATACGCCCATTTTGCTGGTGAATGTGGAGGTTGTAGGCGACTTGAAATCCTCCCATGTTTCTCGAACAAAATCTTGCACTGCTATCATCTCATTTGTTTTTGTTAACGTCGAAGGAAAATTTTTATTTCCTTCCTCTTCCCTTCATAGGATGCAAATTGTCTGCTAGGAGGAAGTAACTTTAGGCCTTTCGCGCATTTGTTTTGTATTCAATATGGAGGACTTAAACCAGAGTTGCGTACCCTTGGGCTGGGATTGATTATTATTAGATTTTTTTTTCAAAGTAGCAAACTAGCCATCCCTGCCAGGACCTGCACTGGCCTCTGTGAAAAACCTATCTGTACAGGACCATGACTAGTGTGTTTTGTAATCAGCATATACCCGGCATTGCCCGGGTTTAGGAGAAATATTACTTTTCAAATTAACCCTAACCAAAACCAACCAACAAAAAAAAAAAACACAAAAAAACGCAAACATAACACAAACACAAATACAAACACAAACACAAAGAAAACACAAACGCAAACAAAAAAAGTAAACGAAAACAAATCCAAACGCAAACTCAAACCCAACCACAATCGCAAACTCAAACACAAAGAAAACACAAACGCAAACAAAAAAAAGGAAACACAAAGGCAAATACAAAGAGAAACACAAACGCAAACAATAACTAAAAATAATGCTAATAAACGCAAACATAAACACAAACTTAAATGCAGATATAAACCAAAAGTGCTCACAGACTAGCCCGGTGTGCCAAATCGTGCCATGCTGGGGCGCTGGCGGAACCACCTGATTCAACTTATTAAACAACTTTAGTACCCCAACTTATTCGATCATGGTCTTCTGCACTCACTTAGGCGCCACAGCGTTCACGGGAATGCCCGGGGTGCCAAATAGCACCCTGTTGGGGCGCCGGAGGATGCCCGAATTCGATTCAGTTAAAGACTATAGTAACCTTTCTTATCCATAGTCTATCGCACTGTTTAAAACACAATTATGCACCATAGCGCTAACATGATAACCCCAGGGAACCAAATCGAACCCTGCCGGGGTTAACGACTATAATACACCAAGCTTATCCGCAAACGGAAAGATATAAGTAAACATTAGAGGACAATGTTTAGCTGGCTTCCAAACTGTTATTGATTAAAAAGAATAATTAGTAAACAGTACGTTCAATGTATAAAATACATAAAAGGCAGTATTTGAAATATCTGTGTTTTACTTACCACATTTCACTTGATCAATCCACGCTAAATATGTAATTGTTTTTTCCCAAAACCAAAACAAAGTAATAAAAAGTAAATAATCTTCCTCCGATGTCATGTTTTTTTTTAAAGGGAAGTAGTTGCGTTAGCCTAATTTATCAAAGGAAGCAATGAGTGCTAAAGGACTAAAAGTAAATAATTTTCAGACACAATTACAATTTTTGTAAAGGGTGATATATTTTCTTTACTTTTGTTTAATGCACATGCCAAAAATTAACACTATAAGTTTGGAAAATGAAATTTGTTTTATAACACCTTCAATATTAATTTGTTATGCCATTAATTTAAGGGGGCAGTATCACCCAGACATTTGAAAATTGACAAAAAAATTTGCCAAAAAAAAACTATTATACCTACACACATAAATTTTTTACCATAATAGTAAATATCAAGGAGCTATAAAACAGCACATAAAAGAAAGTTAACGTATGATGCAAACACTTTTTATAAATAATTTTACCAAAAAATGTTTACTAAGTAATTTTAGGCTGTGGTTTACCAACATTTAGGCCCATCCTGCTGAAAATACTCTAGGGCAGGGGTCGGCAACCTTTTGAAGCGGAAGAGCCAAAAGTTACAATTTTCAAAATTTCCCTGGTTTTAAAGAGCCACTAACATTTTTTTTATTTCAAATATTTTATTTTTTTATTAAGATTATTAGTATTTGTTCAAGGAGCTGGAGAGCCGCATCTTGATATCAAGGGGGCCGCATGCGGCTCGCGAGCCGCAGGTTGCCGACCCCTGCTCTAGGGGATGCATAACTGGGTAGCCTATGGCCGGAACTAGGAAATATCCATTGTGACAAATTTTAAAATTTTTAGAATTTTTCAAAATTGGACCAAAAAATTGAACTTTGAAATTTTCTAAAAAATTTATCTGTCATTAGAATACTATTATTTTAGTTCCGGCCATAGCCATGAACGCAAGGAATGTTTATACCAAATTTTAAGTACTTTACTTATGGTTTCGAAAAATTGTTTACAAAAAAATCAAAATGTGATAAAATATTAACAAAATAATTTTTTGAAAATTTATTGCCATACATATACCCTACAATTTATATACTGTATTATAGCAGAAGAAACGTTACTACTGCTGTAAAATTTTGACATGTGTATGTCAAATAGTTTTTTTTTGGTGATAGTTTTTGTTTCCCTCCCTTAGTCTGGGTGATACTGCCCCCTTAAATGATGAGCACTTTAGATCAGGGGTCGGCAACCTTTTGAAGCAGAAGAGCCAAAAGTTACAATTTTCAAAATTTCCCTGGTTTTAAAGAGCCACTAACATTTTTTTTCATTTCAAATATTTTTTTTTTAAAGATTATTAGTATTTGTTCAAGGAGCTGGAGAGCCGCATCTTCATATCAAAGGAGCCGCATGCGGCTCTTTTGATGTCAAGATGAGGCTCTCCAGCTCCTTGAACATATACTAATAATCTTAATAAAAAAATAAAATATTTGAAATAAAAAAAATGTTAGTGGCTCTTTAAAACCAGGGAAATTATGAAAATTGTAACTTTTGGCTCTTCCGCTTCAAAAGGTTGCCGACCCCTGGTTTAGGAGGTCATTAAATAACTGTTGTTTTAGTAGCGTAACAGATCAGGAGTGGGGCCCTTACCCCAGGGGCGTAATTCCAGATACGGAGCTTTATAATTTACACACACACACACACACACACACATATATATATATATATATATATATATATATATATATATATATATATATATATATATATATATATATATATATATATACATATATATATATATATATATATATATATATATATATATATATATATATAGGCCTATATATATATAGGCCTATATATTTTTATATATTCAATCATTAGCCGTGCTCTGCTACAGTGTTTTATCCAGACTTTTTTTCTCCGGGGGTGCACTTGATATTTTCGAGGGGGGGGGGGCGGACACTGGTAAGATGTTTTCTATAGAGTCCTTTCATATGACGTCACGTCCGTTCGTGATACCTACGCCCGCCGCCACAGTGGTGTACACAAGACGTAAACACAATCAGCTGTTCGCCAGCGCTGGACGTGTTCACCAGCGCTGGACGCGTTCACTGTATGTAAAGAACCGCACCCGCGGAAAAGGAAAAATACGTTAAAAAACTTGAACTCTTAGGAATTGAAGATCCTTATACTGTTATTGACAGTTTCGTATAAATAAATATGTGGACAAAATTTCTAAATAAAAATACTGTTAGTAATACTGTTTGCGTTTAGAGTTAAAGTAGCCGAATCTGATCAAATGCAGTTCTCGATACTTTGTTTCATATAAGGACAGTAAAATAATAAACTTCATTTTAATTATAAAAGATAACTATTAATAAAACAAATATGCTCGACCTTCACAAATACTAATAGTAAAAGACAAAGTCAAAAGTAATATTATAGGCTAATAAGAATAACAAGATCTAATAGTAGGCTTATACCTGGCTCCGCTGGGTAGACATAGAATCTAGAATCTACTTCTTTACTTAAATTTAATTACTTTAGATCTACATTCGATTCAAAATACACCCATAATAAATCAAAAGTAGTCATAATAGGCCTAATAAAGCATTTAATTGTCTCTAAGATCTAAAATCTCGCTCTATTATCTAATCATTTTTTTAGCAAACGAAATTTTCTGAAATTGAAATAGATTATATGACTAGACTTAGATCTAGAATCTGCTACTTAAATTAAATTGTAAAAACTTTATACAAGCATGTAGTTGATATTATTGTAGTAGAAGGCTTTAATAAATTACTAAGGCCTACCTACTTTGTTGTCTTTTTACAGCAATATGTATCTGATACTGGACTGAGTTTAATTAAATTCAAATTCATATCTAGTAATTGGTCTACTAAGTTTTTGTAGCCTAGTAGTACAATCTAGATCATACCAGCCAACAACAAATAACCACATTATTATTATTAGGTTAATGATTAGGCTAATTTTTTTTTTAATCCACTGTTTATAAAAGAAACAAATCAAGCTAGAAACATTATAAGTGAGATGGTTTAGAATAATAACAATGGACCCAGTCTACAATTGATACAATTGCAGGTCTACATAGGGCCTACAGTCTAGTAGTTTACAGTAGGCACCTAGTGTGTAGCTAGTATACTAGTGTGTAGCTGTCCAGAGTTAAGATTCTTAATGCCTTAATGCTTTCCCCTGATAAGCCGTGTGTGCTATAAATGACATAACATGACACCGAGGTGAGAAGTGTTGAGGGGAGAGCAGTGGGACTTTCCCCTTTGTTCTCCCTGCTGGGCCCTGAGGGTCAAAATTATATAAGAAATACTATCTCTGTGGGGCTGGGTATCACGGAGGTGAGACATTTTCAGGGGAGGGCAGGGCAGACTCCTCTTTGGTTTTATTGTGGGCTAGATACAGGTGGGGGCAGCCATCACGACGGTTGAACGTCAGTATTAATGTGTCTGATTACTTCCCTGCTGGATTATAAGGGTCTTAAATTGTATAACATGCTACCCAGATTGGTTATTACCCATGGATTATATTAGCCGTTGTAGTGTGGGTTTTGTAGGAGTTAAGTGGTCTCACGTTTGCTACAGTAGATAACCTCTAATATATTACTGCATTTGATCAGCTTCGTCTACTTAAACTCTAAACGCAAACGGTATTACTAACAGTATTTTTATTTAGAAATTTCGGCCACATATTTATATTATCCACGAAACTGTCAATAACTGTATAAGGATCTTAAAATTCCTAAGAGTTCAAGTTTTTGAACATATTTTTCCTTTTCCGCGGGCGCGATTCTTTACATACGGTGAACACGTCCAGCGCTGGTGAACACGTCCAGCGCTGGCGAACAGCTGATTGTGTTTACGTCTGATGTACACCACTGTGGCGGCGGGCGTAGGTATCACGTGATTTAGGTCACGTGTTTGCAAGGACTCTATATAAATTCCATTTCGTTCGGGGGGGGGGGGGGGCGGTAGACTTTTTTCGGGGAGGGCAGAGAGCCCCCCCCCCCCCCCCCCCCCAATAGATGCCTGGAAGAAACTCTGCTTCGCTACGATGTCAAACAAGTTAATAAAAAGTCTAGTGACAATTTAAGCGCAATTTCCTTAATTAATTTTTTGTGACCGAACGAAAGGATATTTTTGAAAACTTTCTCCGGCAATATTGTTCTAAATAATGGCAGGAATCGATTGGTAAATGTTTCAAGTCGCTAAGTGGTCTAGTTGCCGAGATATGGGCCAAAAACTGCATTTTTTTTTCGAGTTTTTTTGGCTTTTCCGGGAAATCCAGGAAGGAATTCCCGAATTTTTTTGGCCCACAATCATCCTCGGAACTTGCTTAACATATTTGCTTTGGAACTAGTCCTCGATATTGCTTCGTTGAGGAGGAGATACGACTTAAAGCTGCGGACACACATCCATCCAGAAATGACGAGTTAATAATAATAATCGCAATTGTCCGTATGGAAATTGCGCTAAAAAAATATTGCATTTTGAAAGAAATACTAAAAAGAACACAACACAAAGACATAACACACCACATAACAAAAAATAACACATCATACACAGCAAATACAAAAGACAACCTTGTAAAATAAATTTTATTTTAATTATGAAAGTTTTTAAAATATTTAAAGCCAGCTTTCAAAAGTAGGGGAAATGATCACACTCGTTAATACAGTTCCGTACACATTTTTACTACATCTTTCAAATTTTACTTTATAATAAATAACTTTTCAATATACTATATAAATATTGTTTTTAATTTATTATACAAAATATTAATATCTTTCTGAAACGTTTTAATATATTATATTAATATAAACTATAACTTTTAAACCGTGGAGAAAAGTCTACACAAACCGGATTAAAATAAAAATGCATTGTTAAAAAAGTGGTGCAATATTAAGATTTGAATGGAGTCTACACGGTAGTAACCTTCTCAAAATTATTTTTAAAAGAATTATACTCATGTTGTCCCGCAGCTTAAAATAAACATTATTTTAAAATGCTGCCGCCTCATTTTATTAAAGAAGAAGAACGAGTCTTTAAGTACATCATTGGCATTGCTTTTGTGCTTGTTTAAGCTATTCTAATTTATTCTAAACTGACAGCCACTGATTAGGTTCTTAAGAGTTTTTATTTTACAACATATCAGAGGCGTAGCGACCCTTCCCGGCGCCCGGGGACAAACTTTTCGATTTGCACCCCCCCCCCTCAAGATTTTGATTTGCGCCCCCCCCCCCCCTCAAACTTTCGATTTGCACACCCCCCCCCCCTTCAAACTTTCAATTTGAACCCCTTCAACCTTTCAATCTATTTTTCCAACCCATTTTGGCGCCCCCTTAGGTTGGCGCCCGGGGACATATGTACCCCCCTCCCCCCCCCGGTAAACGGAAAAAAAGTCACAGGAAAAAAAAAACACAGAAAAAAGTCACAGTTTTTGCTAGGAAAAAAAGTCACAGAAAAAAAGTCACAGTGGAAAAAATTTATCGGAAAAAAAGTCACAGAAATAGTCACAGAAAAAAGTCACAAAAATCTTTTTAGAAATATTTTTATTAATTTGTTAAGAATTGTACAATTTTGTATGTTTATTGTTGTGGGTTGTATTTTTTTATAGCATAAATTATTTATAGACGTTAAAAGCATTATGATTTATAACAATTATAACAATTGTAAGTAAAAATACTCTAAGATAATTTACACAACAATCTCAACTTTTGTTACGTATTTAGTTGAATACGCGGTAGAAAAGTTAATTATAAAAGAAATTTAGGCAAATTTTGCTGTAGACTATTCTCTGGTCGGCCTCTCCTCAGTAGGCATTGTCCGAACATATTTTGTGTTGTTGACGTTATGCGTCAATGACAGCCTTTGAACCTTGTCGGCTTTCTGTTTTGATCCTAAGGTTTGTTATGTAATGAGCGTGATAAATGTGGGCAGTAAAGGTGGTTGAACTAAACATAACTATTGTTGCGATGAGTTGAGGGCAGCAAGTCAGATGAACTTACCATTTCACGGTAATTTAATGTTGGTATTTAAAAAAAAACACGATGAAAAACGTGGACTTTAAAGAATTCTATTAAATGCTACTAATTTTAAGTTTAACATAATTACAATCTATATTACTTCATAATAAATATTTTTAGATGAATTATAAAAATTCCTATCCGTATACAGCCTACACACATCACATTACATTTAATTAATCCTAAGTTAATTTGCACTCTCTAAATATTTAATACATCAAAGTATTAACAAATATCATGCAAATATATATTTGTGACTTTTTTTCCTGTGACTTTTTTCCTGTGACTTTTTTTCTGTGTTTTTTTTCCTGTGTTTTTTTCCCTGTGACTTTTTTTCCTACAATTCCCCCCCCCCCCCCCCCCCCCGCTACGCTACTGCAACATATGGGCTAGATCTCACTACTGCATGTAGTAAACACATAATGGTAAATTCAAATATAATTTTAGAGGGTGTCGATTGTTTTTAGGGCTTAAGTATCGCTTCTGATTGCAAAAAAAAAAAAGGTAGTTGTTCTTTTCCTGCAGTATCGTGAGTCCCGTTTTGGTAGCAATTTTATGATTCTAAGCAGAGTTTCTTCCAGGCATCTCTTCGGGGGGGGGGGGGGGGGGGGGGGGGGGGGGGACAAAGCCCCCTCTCCCCCCCGAAAATTTTTTACCGCCCCCCCCCCCCCGAACGAAATGAAATTTATATAATTTATATAGAAAATATATACTTTTAACAGTGTCCGCCCCCCCGAAGAAAGTCTACCGCCCCCCGAAAATTTCAAGTGCCCCCCCCCCCCGGAGAAAAAAGTCTGGAAGAAACACTGATTCTAAGTACTTATTTCTTTTGTAAAAAGAATGAGAAAAAAATTAAAACATCGGGTCTCCAAATGTATTCACTTTATAAGCTCGGCCTTGGGGCTCGTTGTTGTCGACCTTGGTTACATGGTTGCTGCGCCACAACCTTTAATATGAAAAATAAACTTTTAAACCTTTTAAAAACCTGTCAGTAAAGTTTCTTGCATAAAACTTCTGCTTTTTCCTTATATCCACACCTATTTTTGTATAGATGTATATATATTTGTATATAGATGATATATTGCCCTATTAAGGTGTCTCAATTTTATTCTTTTAAAGGTGTGTTAAAATAGTTTTGCTCTAATATTTATCTATTTGAACTAGTCCCACTCAGGAATAGTTTGATGTTTAAAAAAAAAGTAAAATAATAATGATACGTTTTTCTGTAAGATCAACTTTGATTTAGCAAAACAAGTCCAGTGAGAAAATTGTTACACTTCAAACAACACCAGCCCCCCCCCCCCCCACCCCCCCCCCCCCCCGGATGACTAGAATGAGTTAAAAAAGCAGTTTACGAAGAAATTAAGGGTGATGTAACATCTTAACATGGAATGAAGAAGACATCCACTAACTGGGTTTGCTGAAGAGGTACAGACATCCTGTTTTGATAGATTCAGACATCTTTGTTTTTAGTTAACACATGGATTTATTTACTCATGTATTTGCTAGCAGCATACTAACAATATTGGGACAAGTGCTCAAACTAATCAACTTTCTATTTCATGCTTCATTCCCCCCCCCCCCCCCCCACTAATTATGCTGATCAAATTTTCTTCCATGCATTCCAGGTATCAAGAGGTAGATCTAAAGCTAGCTAAAGGAATTTTAATATCTATCTTTTAATAATTAATATACTTGTAAACTACATTTCATATGATAAATATCATTGTAGCATAAATACTGATACTATTTACCGCATCACTCAGCTTTAAAATACATGTAGAAAATGTATAAATAGACGAATTTCAGGCCAAACACTAAAATGCTTCTAGATATATGGTGTTGTACTTTTCTTGCTAAATATTATAAAGCAAAAAATAAAATACTTGTCAAGTAAAAATTGTTTTAATTAAATGTTCAACACTGAGGATGTAAAGATGACATCAAAATGGTTTGTACACAAGTTCAGTAGCATTGAACATACATATTTTACATATTAATTTATACAGCGCCAAAGTTAACTGCTTTACTAAACATCTACAAGTTAATTCAATAAATTATAAAACTGTTAGAATTAGGTACACAACAGGAGATTTAAAAAACAGAATTTTCAAGGATTCTTGATTTCCTTAAAGTATCTTTCAAAGTAAAAAAATATGACCTGTGAGGTTAGATTTATTTAGGCATACAAATATTTAGACACAATTTTTTTCTAAATGTACTGGTTGACTTAAATAAATGTTATTGATTATAAAAATGCATAGTTATTTAATTTAAAAAATTAAAGGTTTACTAACTTTTTATATAATTAAGTATTAATCTTTAATATAGAGCTTAATAATTATGTCTGAGACTAACATGCCCACAGCCCTTGGATTTTAAAAGATAGTAAAATTTGCAAGCAAGAAATTTATAGAGCAAGAAAGTCAAAAACAACATCAGTTCTTAAAAAACTGACATGGGTAGCTTAAAGCCATTGATCTTGTGCACAGTTACCAGCTCAAGTATGTACAATGACAGTTCTTATTTCACCAAGTTTGAAAATCAGACTAATTGCTAATAAGGCATGAATAAAAAAACAATTGGCCATCAACTGTCTAATCAGAAATTTTCAACATACAACTGTCTAGTAGTAGTAGGTAAATCCAAATAATATGCCAACAATGATTGATGAAGTTGAAACATTTAATGTTTTATCTAGTTGTTTAAAATACTTAATCTTTTAAAACAAAATAGCATTCTTTGTTTAATGTTTACTATATACTCTTACAAGTTTTAAGCCACTTAAGGAATTCAGTATTTTCAATGTGATTAAAAGCCGACATGCACATTAATTTCATTCAAAATATCTTGTCAAAACATTATATCTGAGAGTCAAAAAATTAATCTGGACACTTCAATCCTCAAGTGCACAAATTGCAGATAGCATTGGCAAAGTAAAAAAATCTGGACACCTCGCTCCTTGTAGACAAGAACACACACATTCAATATCAATTAGAAAGACTGGAGGAACAAAAAACGTCAGGCCACATTAATATTGCAACTAATGTGTACAAAACAGAATGGCTGAAAAGTAAAATAGCTAAAATCATTATTATTTTTATAACTTTAAGTTGTTTTAGTTGTTTTTTTTTAAATTAAAGTTACATTCAAAACAGTTCAATTCTATTTTCACTTAAATTCATTTTAATTTATTTTTTTTGCTAGAACTTATAATAATAAAAATAAGTACATTATTTTTCTGTGCTTTTATAACATATAATATATGTAAAGGAACTAAATACCATGACATACATATTTTGTTTTTAAAAATTCTAAGCAGAAAATCTCCATGCATACAAATGAGCAAGAGTGAATTTCTTAACAAATCTCTCCTTCTTAATGTTTTCTTATATTACATATTAATGATAATATAAATGGAAAATAAGTTTTGCCCCACTGAAAGTGACATTGGGATACAAATATTTAATTGTAAAGCCAGACCTAAATATATGATACTAATTTACACATAAAATGCTTGTATTATTTACAACTTCCATAAAATTTAAGATTTAAATTACAAAAAATGTATTCACTAGGCATACCCATGTTGAAATCAAATTCTTGAGAACTTAATAAATAACAAGAAATTGACGATAATTAGGTATTTGAATCAACATGGTAAAAGGACATAAAAAAAATGCAACAGTTTATATCCGACCAGGCCAATGGATACAAAAAATAAGGAAAGGGAAAACCATTAAAGGTACTAAGTTTATCCACCTATATCACTAAGCACAGCTCACTATTCAGTTCAAGCTGTGCACCTCACATGGCTCCAAATACATGCTCATCTGTCCCTTGTCAGCCAGCCTAAGAATTTCCACAGGAAATAGCCGAGAATGATGGGATACATAACCAGTTCCCGCCCAGCCCTCCTCTGATTGTCTTGCTCTATCACCTGTACACGCCTGGTCAACTTGGCTACCTGTAGAAGTTAATAGCAAGTTGTGTTAATGAATGAAAACTATTCTAGATAAACATTAACTAATGTTGTATGTTGACAGTGAGAATTAGCATATAACAATGCAGAATACAATTCCTGCATATTAAATCCTTTACACAAATCTAAGCTAGAAATTCAGTAAAATGTCATGTGTACTATTGCAATCTTAAAAGTTCAGATATAGATCTATATCCTCTGGTTATAATGTAAGCTGAGTTTTAGTAATGCCATCTTGATGCACCTGATGAGTGTTTTTAACCTTACAAAGAAGTTAACTTTGTCTTCCCATAAAAAAGCTAATGCTGTTAACAGTTTTCTTGGATTATTTTTTATTATTTCAATACATCACTGAATTTATTTATTTTTAAACTGCAGTAGTAAAATATTTCAAGTGATCCTATATCCAATTCACCTGTGTCCTTAAAAGTGTGGCCTCATTTTCTTCATTAAGCAGAACAGAATCATTCAAATTAACACCAGGATCATAAGGTACTGGACCAGCTCTGTAAACAAACAAATAAAACCTTTTTTTTATTATAAAGATTTGAATCCATGTCTGTATTAGAACATAATTCAAAGTAAAAGGTTAGTTCAAGAATGTGTGCTCACGCTAAGTGAGTGATTGTTGACTCATACATGGTCACAAGCTTGAGCCTATAGGACAAGAGTCCACACAGCTTCAATGGATCCCTAGATTTTATAGGGGAAAGTAGGGATGGCGTAGCCTAGCGTTACAGAGCTAGACTACTAACCCAAGAGTCTTGAGTTCGAAACAGAGTGCAAATTAGTGGAACGTCTCTGAGTCCACCCAGCCCTGATGGGTACCAGACTTACGTTTGGGAAACAAAGGCGGCTGGGCATAGTGCTGACCACATACTGCCATTAGCGAGAAAATGGTCCTTAAAAGTGACATTAAGAACTTCAGAGTTATTCTCAATACATTATCTCTATTCATCATACATACTATGAAAAGAGTCACAGATACAGACACAGTAGAGCAAAATTTTGTAGAGGAGAAAAATCGCTGAACTTTTGTAGAGGAAAAAAATTCTACGTATTACTTACATATGTCCATTAGCACCTAACTTTACTTTACTGGCACCTGTGTTTCCAGCCATCATTTTTTGGTCATCTGTCTCTTCAACAACAGGGAATCTTTCCTCCAGAGTTAATGTTCTTGGGGGTGTGATCAGACCAACATAGGACATATCATGCAGGTGGGCATTGCTTGGCAAATCTAGGTCAAGGTCCTGTTTCAATGCTATATGGTGGTTATCCCCTAGAAGACAAAATTAAATACTTTTTAAAAAAATGTAGATTTTAATTCAAAGTCTTAAGTTTTTTCAGTTTCTAAAACAACAGAAGATATTTATTAAGTGCCTGCTTTTTAAACTTAAAAAGAACTAATCAAACTTGACCTAACTAGCAAAGAATGTCATGTATATTTAAATGTAAGATTTTACTAAGAGCCATAATTACAAAATTTCAACAGTTACTTAAAACATTTTTCAGTAGAAATAAAAACAATACAGAAAAACCATCAAATCATTATAATGTGAACTTATGTCTTATAGCAGATACACACAGGTAGGGGACATACACTTATTGTCACAAATAGGAATGTAAATATATAGAAAACTTGAAACAAAAATAAACAACCTTGCATTAAAAACTTTTAATGTAACAAATTACAAAAATCAATTTTTTCTCTTATGGTAAGTAAATGTGTTGGTAAACCAAAAAATCTTTTATAAACTAATTCTTCTATATCAAATTTCTTAAAATTCAATGCATTTAAAGCTTTTTAAGCAAGTTTCATTTTAGCGCTTGGGATTATAAAATGACAACAGAAATTCGACACTTCAGTTTGAAAAATAATTAGAACCATAATCATGATCATTCTCAATTAAGGTGACACCCATACCCACTAAAAGCTATTGCTGTAGATAGCAAATAATCCCTAATGAAAGCCACTTTTTAAAAGTGTTATCTGCCCCTTATTACTACAACTGAAAAGAAGACAGCTAAAAGTTTTAGAGCATCGCAGCTAACCCCAAAGCCTCAAGTCTTATTCTGTTGGAGATTTCTGAGTCAACCCAGTTCTGGTGGAAACCAGACTAAAGAGTAAAGGCAGCTGGGCATGGGAACTGACCACAATATCATTTTGTCTGATGAGGTAACAGAAAAAGGTGAACTTTATTTCATCCACCATATTTGCCCTCAGTTCCTATAAGTGTAGCTTTAGATTTTCTTAAACTTATAGGAAAGAAACTTATTTACACAAAAATCACTGACAGAGATATGTCAAAACTGTGTAAAAAGATTAGACAACAAACATAACCACTGTGACTTGAAAGATGGTTTTTAATATTTTATATTACTTTAATTAAATAACTGACTCAAATCACCTTTGATCAACTATTTTTAAAAAAATGCTTTTTTCCGAAAAACCATGCAATTTAAAACAGAAATGTAATAAATTTCATTAACATTTTAAAGTAAAATACAATATCAAACAGGGAAAATAACTACTGTTAGTACTTAGTAATAAAAGTAATTTTTAACCAAAAGCATATCACCATAATATGAAATGAGCAATTTAAAAATGTGTGGGTAAAACAATACAACAAGGAGAGATAACTAGAACAAACTTGTTGTGGAATCGTGACCACCCACTACAAGTGTATATGGCACATGCATAACAGAGCACTGTTGGTATGGGTCCCTATCCCATGGGTGATCTTTTACACTTGCTTCATCACCATCTTCTTCACTATTTCCATTAAACTCAACCTCCGCTATGATAAAAACAGATGTGGGGAGATGCAATTAAATAAATGTTACAATCAAACTGTGACCAAATGAACTTTTTTTTGTCTTGTCTATTATGAAATTATGACCAGGCAAAACAACATTTAACATTGCCATAGTTATTTTATCCGTAAGTAATCAGTAAGCTTTCTATGAGTTAGTTATATCAATATTTTTTGCCTGAATAAATATATGAGAAAAAACCTGATGAAATCACATTATCTTCTCCTCTAGCAATTTCCCTAATTAAGACAATAATTAAATCAAACAAAAGCACAGGCAGCTTACACATCTAATTTATATTCTTTGTAATAGAGAAAATGTATGTCTGTGCTATGGATATATCAAAGCATAAGAGACATAGATACAACAGATAGAATAGAATCTGCCAAAAACTGTTAAATGATGACCAATCATAAGTAGGAGACAGAGTGGAAAAATAGTACCCCTGGTCACTAGCCTAAGGGTTTTTCAGTAAATATAAATAAAAAAAATAAAATTCTGAATTAGACCTGTTGGTTATTTTAATCTGTCCAGCAGTGAAATAAATTCAATGCATCTGTCATATCTACCTAATCAACTTTAAGGCCAGATTCTTTTCACCTTTAGATAAGTTAGCTATTTTCTAGTTTTATTTGAAGACAAAATTACATTAAAGTAATTTTGTTTGATCCAAATAAATGTAATTTTTAAAAATGACAATGAACACAAGTGTCAAAATTCCACAAACTAATGAATCAGTGCAATTTAATTTGAAGTTTATTTCATTTGAATTTTAATACTGGAAAGAAACATGACAATTATAGGCCTATGACTGCTAAACCATAAATACTCAAAAAGAAATGCCAGATAACTAAATGCATGGCAGAAGTTCCCCAAACTAGTGAAGTTTTTTTTAAATTAAAAAAGTGACAAAATAAAATATGAAAGTTACACCTCATATTACTGGCATTAATAATAGTAGCGATGAGTAACAGTAGCAACCAAAGAGTATACATTAGTAGTTACTAAAGATTCTAGAATGCTGTAATCCGTTCTCTATATAGAGCATTGTCTTTGTCCCGTATAAATTCTGTTAGACTGTCAGCTGACCCAATAGCTTCTCCAATGATAGACTACTAGGAGAAATGGAAAGGAAAGTGGTTTCCGAAATAATTGAAAAAAAATAAGATGACACTGGATGGGGCACGTTTTAAGAATGAATCCAGAAGACATCAAAGATATAGCGCTAAGCTGCACAGTTAGTACTAAGCTGCACGCCTCAAGGAAAAAGGAAACAAGGAAGGCCAAGGGAAACAATCAGGCACTCTGCAGAAAAACAACTGACAAAAGCACGGCTATCTAAATTGCAAGGGACAGTCAAAGGTGGAAATAGCTTTCTGTGGCGGCCTCATGTGTTATGGGAACAAAAGGGAAAAACATGAGGAGTTGCTAAAGTGTTTAGGAAAAATAAATAGATGAAAAGTGAAAAAAAAAACCTACCTCCAAGGATGATCCGATCTGGTACAGACATTGCTGCAAAATTTGCAGATATTTCTGAGTTCACATAACCATTTTCTCTGGTATCATAATGGGACCCCACAGATATTCTGACATTTTAAAAAATAGAGTAAATAATTAATAGAAAGAAATCTCTTTTTTTATTATTAAAACATTACTCAAGTATTCAAGGCAACCCACTTTTTAAAAAAAAAAAATGGGTTAATCTTTTATGCACTAATATTATTACATATATTAGTTAATGTACTCAACAATAAAATTTACTTTACTAAAATTGGTGCCTAGTTTACTTAAGTTCTCCCTTGGTACGATTAGTACATTCTTTGTAACATATCAGCATTCAGACACAAATAAACTTGACTAAGATAAACATGAAGCAGTTGGAGAATTTGTACCTGTCTGGTACTTGCATCTTGCTGCTAATCTGTGATATAAATTCTGGATCATAAGTCTTTGGATGAACATCACTATAATCAGAAGGCTGGGTGTGGTCTGGAAGTTTGATTTTTTCCTGTTGACATAAATAAAAAGTATGGGGAAACAGATATATTATTTTTTTTTAAAAAGTAAAGCTGCACTTTTGGACCAGGCAGTCAACAGAGCAGATGAATGAGCGTTACTGCTAATCATAAAGTAGAAAGATTTAGACTCTTATCTCTTCTCTCCACACTCATTATTCATGATTTTAATTAGATCTAAATCTAATAAATTTATCAAGTAATTTAAAAAAGCCTTAGAATCCGAGTTCTGTCAGAGCTTCAAATCGCTGATTCTAAATATTATCTTTTATTTTTATTATTAGGCCCAGATCTTATTAGTAAATGTAGTAGGCAATAAGTCCTGGTTATTTTGATTTTGAAAAGTACTAAAAATAACATAACACTACTGACTACACTTACTACTTTACTACTACACTACAAAAACGTAAAAACATCATTTTATTTTTAAGACATTTTTTTATTTTTATTAATTAAATTTACAACTCGTAACAACAAAACTGAATAAAATGCCATACTTCAGTGTTCTCTGTCATCTTTTGTGGTTCAGTTGTAAAGTTTTACACTAAATAGATTATATGTTAAATGTGAATCTATGACGATGAACTGAACGAGCGTTCTTCAAGACAGACTTTTATTTTCAACTTTTGTCCGCTGCCATCTTTATTTTGGGATATTTAGCTCTAGATCTAGATCTAGTACAAAGGGAAATCACCCACAATTTCGCAATAAAGGTCAATAATATTTTGATAGGCTAATAGTAGTAATAGTAATAGGTGACGTTAAAGAGGTGGGCTAGATCTAGATTTTCTAGATGTAGATCTCTAGATTATGCCAAATCACAAAAGATTGTCAATATTATAGAATCTATAGGCCTATAGAATTAATAGAATCAAGTTTACATTGTTTAGTTCAGATATTTGCTAGGTAGTGGGTGGAGTGCGCAGAGGCATAGAAATTATCTAATCGAACTTAGAAGTAGAAGAGGTGTGGGATTTCGCGATATTTTACTGTCATTTTATTTAACAAAAAAATTAAATACCATTAAATTTCTCATTAAAATTGTAAAAGCATTTGTCGCACAAAAGTGTCAGAGATTTCATAGGTAGAGGAGAAGCAATACACCCCCCCCCCCCCACCCCGAAACAAAATAGAATTTACATTAAAAATGTTCAGTTCAAGATGAGCTTTTATTTTTTCTACCCACCCGCCTTGCCCTAGCTATAGGAAATTGTTTTAAATGTAGGCCTATCAAAAGGAGATTTTTAAAAAAAAAAATTTCAGTTTTACTTTCTTCCAAAACTTATCGGAAGATGGGCACCAAAAAAAATGTAAATGTTTTATTAGATTTTCAGTTGCACATTTCATGTTCTATGTATAAAATGTTATGGAAACAACATGGAATGACTAAAGTAACTAATATTAAATATACACTAAGATACACAAATCATGTGCACTCTCTCTGCTCTTCACACACGAATTACCGACCACCTCTTTTTAAGTTTTTAAACTTACCTACGAAGTAAATTAACATGTAAACCATTAATATAAAAAACTAATAACTGTTATGCCACACAGAAAATTTAAGTGAGCGGGACATTAAAAAAAAAGTTTAAATCTGAAAAAAAAAACATTTCTCTTTACCCGTAACTCTTCTTGGCTTTTTTGTATTATTTGCTTATTTCCCTTTAAAATCTTTTATTGATGGTATATACCAGCACATCTGCAAACTGTGTAGCATTCACGTTGTATTATTAGTTTGTCATGTCAACATCTTGTGACGTGCTTATAATTTTATGGCACTTCGCAAAGAAATATTAGGTGTAACGTCGGTATTAGTAAATAACATGCATTATTTTCTATTTGAAACGCATATTGAACTAAATTCCTTAGTCCTCCTGCAGCTATCTTACTCCTGCACAGTGGCGTAGGCAAGGGGGGGTAGGAGGGGGGGGTTAACTCCTCTCATGGACCCCTATATATATATATATATATATATATATATATATATATATATATATATATATATATATATATATATATATATATATAGGATTGTATACATATGGAAACATGTTTGAACCCCTCCCATGACCGATTCCTGGCTACGCCACTGCTCCTGCATTTCATTATCCTGTTGTGATTTTAAACTACTTTACAGCACTGTTTGTAACTGCATGACACAGCTCAATAAATAAAAATGTATAGCCCCCCCCCCCCCCTCCCAAAAAAAAGCTAGATCCAGTTATAGTAGTGCCGATCAAAACGATCATCTTTTTATGTTTCGTGGAACACGTTTGCCGAAGCTAGAGGCGTAGGAGTAGGCAGGAAGCGTTTCACGCAGCTTTACGTCTGCCTACGCACTAGATCTAGACCTCGACTGTAGTCATACAGGGTCCTGTGTTGGTTTTAATTAGCGGTCTTTAGGCTGGCTTTCGCCGCTTTGATGGCAAGCACAATATTCAGTAGGCGTGCACAGTCTAACTCAGTCGTTTAAAAACTCCTATATCAAATAAAATTATACTCCTATCATTATTAGAATATCTCAGATATTATTCTCCCAGTAACTAAAATACTATAATAGATTATCAGTTGTCCCAAAAGGCCTACTCTACCTATGAAAAAAGATATCGGTATAAAATCTAACCGTTTTCTTGGATAGAAATGCTAAATAACGACTTATTTTTAAATTACAGTTCTGTGTATTTCAAGGTTTGGCCCGGAAAACAAAGTACTAAACATTTAAAGTTATTTTTGTGGAAAAATAATAAAGCAGATTAGTACCAGTAAGTGCATAGGTTGAAGAGTTGAAGTACCCGCGGGTATAGAATGGCATCTGGAAGTGTTTCTTTTAGACTTTTTTCTCCGGGGGGAGGGGGGCAATTTAATTTTTGAGAGGGTGGCAAGGGCACTGGTATAAGTATTAATTATATATATATATATATATATATATATATATATATATATATATATATATATATATATATATATATATATATATATATATATATATATATATATATATATATAAGGCCTTTGACAGTATATTGGGCTGATGGTGAGGACACTATATTCTCTTTACCTGGGGTCATGTCATTACAGCCTTCCCTATCTCATTTTCAACATATCTCATCCTGGTTCTTTTTTTTAAATCACCGTTTCGTCCATCTTCCCCCTTGGCCTGTGGGTGCCACTCCCCAGCTAACACAATTTATTAACCCAATGTCGTTCCAAGGTTGGCCCAATATCGCTATCTTGGCGATAAATTGGCCAAGGTCCCGCCATGCTTATGCCAGGATACGGCCAAGATTTGTACGTGCTTGCATCCCTTTGTTTTGAATAGCTTCCCTTGATACCTTGATATTTAACCGTTTTTACCCTGGCTTGCCAAGATTACAATGATTTATGTATTTACTGCAGCAATTTTATTTAAATAGGTTTGTTAAACTTAATATATGTTCCATGAAATACGTTTAAAAATCAAATATAATACTTCAGTTTAAAATTAGATTTAACTACAAACTATGTTGCGTGTTTTAAACATTTTGTTTAATATTTTTAAAATTGTGTGCGTGGCTACCCGTCCAGCGTCACGCTAGTCCATCGCATCTCGGCCTAAATTCTATGCCCACATTCCTTTCTATTGTTATCAAGCCAGCATCCCGCCAGGTCTTTACTTGCCATTCTTTGCTCGCCATTTTCCTCAACAACAGAGCCTTTGTTGTATCAAGCCAGCGGCACTAAGACCTCGTCTTTATCATCGCTTAATCTACCGACGTTTGGATTCTGTTAATAATCCTTTCAAGGACTTAAAACCACTTAATCAACAGGTAACATCGTCAATTATTATCGATAACAGATTATCCGACAACAGGTGAGCTTGTCGCATCAACAGGTATTGCACCAATTATTGACTTTTTTTTCAACAGTGAGGAGAATAATGTACATAAATTCATACTGCTGTGTAGAAAACACTTTCTGTCATTAAATAAGAGGAAGTCTATTTACATAGTTAGGCATTACAGTAACAGGCTAGGTGATTGTTTTAAATAATAAATATGTTTTCAACGAAAGAACCATCTAAAAGTTCTATTTGGAGAGCTACCCGAAAAAGGGTTAGTAATGATTTAGCTGACTGTATAAGGGCAGTACATGACGTTTCTGTCAGAGGCAGGCCCAGGAATTATGATTATGAGTATGATAGGCCTATTGATAAAAGTAGTAATCAGAGGCCTATTCTCAATGAGTTTGACAGTGTAAATTATTCATCAACACCAGTCACAGTAACTGGTCACCAAGCATGTTTTTCAGAAGTTAGAAACGAAGCTCACCATCAACAGACTGGCGCTGAGCAACACATGTATGATAATACTAGCAATTATGATTATACAGATTTAAATGATATTCTGTCGGATGTAGATTGTGAGACAGATGCAGACTCATCGCCAGAAGACAACTATGAAAATAATTTACAAGAGGAAGTCAGAAAGTGGGCTATTGATTTTCAAATAAAAAATGATGCACTTAGTGCCTTACTGTGCTTATTGTGCACCTACCACCCTTCATTACCAAAGGATTCAAGAACTTTGCTGAAAACTCCTAGAAAAATAAATGTTAAAGCTATTACAGGTGGTGCATACTACCATTTTGGAATTGAAAATTGCTTAACAAAATCGAACCATTTATTTAAATTTCTACATTCTCATCCAAATGAGACTCCAGTTATCCATTTGCAAATTAATTTTGATGGTTTGCCTTTATTTAAATCCTCATGCAGTCAATTTTGGCCAATTCTTGGAAGAATTTGTAAACCATTTGAATCTGATCCATTCCTTATTGGTTTGTATTATGGAGATAGCAAACCAGTTAGCATTGAAGAATATTTAACGGATTTTGTGAATGAAATGCATGTACTCGAGAAAGGTGCCACTTCACTCAGATTTGAAGACAACGAAGATTCTATTTTTCCTATTAAACTGTGTATATCTTGTTTTATATGTGATGCTCCAGCGCGGTCTTTTGTTAAGAAAACAAAAGGGCATTCAGGTTACTGGGGCTGTGATAAATGTTGTCAAAAAGGGGAGTGGGCTGAAAAAGTCATCTTTCCTGAAATAAATGCAACATTACGTTCAGATGAAGCTTTCGATTTAATTGAAGATGAAAATCATCAATTTCATGGATTATCTCCCTTGACTAGTTTGTCAGTTGGCATGGTCACTCAGTTTCCTTTAGATTACATGCATTTAGTGTGCTTAGGGGTGACAAGAAGAATTCTTTTACTCTGGCTTAAGAGTCCAGTTTCAAAAGGCCTTAGAATAGGAAATCAGGCTGTCCAACAGATATCAAACCGTCTACTACTCTTCAAAGAATATATTCCACGTGAATTCTCTAGAAAATGCCGTTCTCTGCATGATATAGAAAGGTGGAAAGCTACAGAGTTTAGGCAGTTTTTGTTATACAGTGGTATAGTTGCATTGAAAGGAAATATAGACAAAGTACATTATAGTCATTACCTTTTATTCTTTGTTGGTATTTATTGCCTTGCTAGTCCTACTTTATGTTACAGTCATGTTGATTATGCACATGAACTGTTGTGTATGTTTGTAGAAGAAGCTAAAGAACTTTATGGTAAAGAATTTCTGGTTTATAATGTGCATGGGCTCACACATTTGGCAGCAGATGTTAAGAATTTTGGACCACTAGATTCTTTCAGTGCTTTTCCATTCGAAAATTTTTTGGGTATGTTGAAGAAACTTGTTCGTAAACCACAGACACCACTAGAACAAGTTGTCAAGAGGTTATCGGAAAGAGCAGTCTCAGATAAAGGATTATTTTCATCTCAAGATTTTGTAACTGACAAGCCTTATCCTTTTCCAAAAAAAAAACATTGTCTTGGGCCATTGCCAAATGGAGTTAGATGTGATCAATTTGCTCAAATTAATTTTAAAGGTATCTTTTTTTCCATAGATAATGGAGACAACTGTGTTAAAATTGAAGACACTTTCTTTTTGCTTAGAAACATTCTCATTATGGATTTGTCTTCTGAACCAGTACTTGTTGTTGAGCGATTTCTAACATGTTATGATTTTTTTCAATATCCATTATTGTCCTCAAAATTGAGCATTTTTGAGGTGTCAAATCTTTCTGGTAAATTAGAGACATTCAATGTATCAAAAATTGAACAGAAATGTGTTCTCTTACCATACAAAAAGAGATATGTGCTGCTTCCTCTAAATCACAAAGAACAAAAATATTAGAATTTGTTTTATCTAATCCATTTAAGTCTTTAATTTTTATGTAAATACTGTGTATTCATATTTGTTGCAATTAGTATAGTTTATGTATTTAAGTCTGTATTAAAGTTAAAGAATGTACCACCTTCTGGAAACTGTTGAGGATAATGTAAGGATGGTGATGGTGGTGCCAGATGTGTGGCTGCTGGCTGGCAAAAAGCAATGTTACTGGCCAAGCACACCAACTGCTGGAGATGCATGGGTGCGCAATGCAAAGGAGCCATGTGAGAGCTGGCAGATTTTTACATATGAGAAAATTCTGCACAGCAATGGTAAGAATTAACATATTTTTAAATTACCAACAATTACTTACATTAAAAATTTTAAATATTAAAAGTAACATATACTTATTATAATACAATTATATTATTGTTTTTTAATGTTTTATTAAAACATTTAGACATTTTTATCACATTACAGTTTCCTATGAAAAGATAAAATCACTCGAGAGAAAGGCTCTAGATAAGAGTGATGTTGAGAGCTCAGGATCAGAGCCACATCGGCAGTCACGGCCAACAATTAGATGGTATATATTACAATCTCTAATTTAGATCTTGAGCTAAATATATAGCCTCATTTAAGTTTGTTATGTTTGTATAAATAATGAAAATAAAAATTTTGCATTAGGAGTCCCAATGATGATTCTGAATCATCAGAATCATCACCTGCCAGGAAGAAGCAGTGCAGAGTCGTGGTGAGGCGGAGGTCAAGGTCACCTATACCTTCCATAAAATATTTGCCACAACCACCTGAAGCTTCCAAAGCTGTTCCAAAACCACCTGCATCATATGCACAGTTTTCAGCGTCCCCTAGTTTTTCTGGCTGTAAGTGTATTGTATTTTTTTAAAATAAATCATTACTTTGTTAGCATTCTTGCTTTTGTTTGTAAAAAAATTTAGTAAAGATTTGACATAAATTATTTCTTTTCTAGTCACCCAGCAAAGTACAGATCAGCTGATGCCATTTTTTAAAAAGATTATGGAAAACAATGCAGAGCTGCTTGAAGAAATCCGGCGCCTGCATAGAAAAGTGGATAGGCTTGAGGCTAAATTGAATGGTATGGGAGAGGATATGCCAGAAACTATCCAGAGCCTGCCAGAAGGGTACACCTTTCCTTTACAGTCAGTTGAGCAAATGGTCAGCCTGGATAGTTGTCTGAATGACACATCAGTACAGAAGAGGATGGTAAGCAATGTTATAACAAAGTTACTGTTAAATTAGAAACTAGAGTGTATTATATTTCTTTCAATACTTTGTATTAACTGAATACTTTTTGTTCAACAGAGTCTTTACCTCAGCAACTATGGAGGTAAAAATGCTCGGCATGGTCTGTTCAGGGTTTTAAAAGAATTAATATGTCCTCAGTTATCAACTCTTTACTCATTTGAAGGCAAAAAAGGAAAACTGAAATTCAATGACCTCCAGAACCTCAAGATGACAATTTTTGGTAAAATGAAAATGGCTTCTTTGCTTCCAATAACTTAAAATTATGTAGGCCTATTTGTATATATCTAAAGCTGTCTGTCTATACAGAAAGACAAAGATGAGGTAAATGACAGATATATGGACAGAAGAATTGACAAGGCAAGATGCTGATAAGTTTTACTTTTTTTTTTTCAGATTCTATACTAAGATCTTTTAAAAATTCTACTATAAAAGAACTGGAAAAGGGGACAAGTGAATGGCTTGCCATGTCTGGTGACCGTGCAGGGGGGAGAAAAAGAAGAGAGGGCCCCAGCAAACAGCTACAGAATCATAAAGAGGCGGAGTGATTATTTTAAGCATCAGCCCCCCCCCCCCCCAATCCCAAGTAAAACAAAATTGCACACCTTCATTAATGGTATTTTTAAAAAAATCAATTTTTAATAAAAGTATAAGTTTATTCAAAATAACATAAATGCCTTAGTGATAGTGTTTACTACATTGTAAATCTGTGAAAATGCTGAATTTTTTTAACAAATACTATTACCCCTGTTATGTATATGTATAAATTAAGTATTTTGTTTGAATGTTATTTTTACTTACCATAGTAGTACATGACAGCTTCTGTATTCTTGTACAGTAAATTAAGTTTTTACATTCGTTTAATTTTAACTGTACTTAACAGCTGTTACATTATATGAAAATTTTTGTATATTTGTTTTTAATTTGTTTGTATAAAATTAAAAGTCAACATGAAAGCTACTACACTACTATTTACATATTCATTTTCTATCAGTACTTTATAATATAGTTATAGTTTTCTTACATTTGAATGAATTGTATAATACATATTTTAATAGATGAACAGTTTTTTGTGAATGTATTGCTGCTTTATTACATTTTGATTAAAGTTTCTATCACATTTTGAAATTAACTTTGTAAATACTATGACTGATATGAGAATGGAGTTTTTTGTATGTAAAAAATCATAATTTGAGCCTATTTGAGGCCAGGTTATAATACAGGATGAGCCAAGGTATAGCCAAAATATAGCCATTATTGGGCCAAGATATAGCCAGGATAAAATACACAATGAGCCAAGATATAGCCAAGATATAGCCATTATTGGGCCAAGATATAGCCATTATTGGGCCAAGATATAGCCATTATTGGGCCAAGATATAGCCATTATTGGGCCAAGATATAGCCATTATTGGGCCAAGATATAGCCAATATTGGGCCAAGATGTAGCCAATATTGGGCCAAGATATAGCCAATATTGGGCCAAGATATAGCCAATATTTGGCCAAGATATAGCCAATATTGGGCCAAGATATAGCCAATATTTGGCCAAGATATAGCCAATGTTGGGCCAATATGTAGCCGGGATATAGCCAATATTGTGCCAACATTGCGCCAACATCATGCCGAGTTTCACTACCAATGTTTGGCCAAGGTTAAGCCAATGTTGCACCAAGATGTAGCCAATATTGGTAACCAATGTTTAGCCAATATTGGGCCAATATATGTGTGCTGACTGGGTCTACTAGTGCTACCTGATTCGTGATGTCACTAAATGTTATTAATCTTACTTGATGCACAAATACATGCGCAATTCCTGCTTAAAAGATTGTGAAGAAAGTAATAAAAACAGAACTCCGGGGGGGGGGGGCACTTGAAATTTTCGGGGGGGGGGGGGGCGGTAGACTTTCTTGGGGGGGGGGACACTGTTAAAATTAAATATTTTCTATATAAATTATATAAATTTCATTTCGTTCGGGGGGGGGGGGGGTAGAATTTTTTTCGCCCCCCCCCCCCCCCCCCGAAGAGATGCCTGGAAGAAACTCTAGGGTGATGTACCACTCGGTGGATAACGAAGTGGTAAACATCTTCCATTTTCATGTAAGAAATTTTATAACGCCAACAAAAGTCATTTTCTTTGTAACTAAGCTGTGACCTTTAACTTTGATGAGATGGGGTGATTGGACTGGGGGTGGGTGGGCAGGTAATAGATCTTGCTGGATAACACTGTTTGTCACAATAAGAACTAAGAACGACGCTTTAAAAGTGAAAAGCTACAATTGCCTGTAAACAACCTACGTGTACAGGTCGAGAAGTATCTTGTTTATGCGACAATGCAATGTTTAGAGCCTATCAAGTCGATCAGTCATTGCAAAACTTAGCATATTCATTCGAAGTGTGGACCTACACATCCCTCATATGACCTTGACCACAGATGGCACGGTCTTTGCCTTGAAGCCTAGTCTGTACTATTTTGACTCCAAGCTACCTCATTAGGCATTGACTTTGCAAATGGGCTATATAGTATACAAAGTCAATTCCTAATGAGGTAGCTTATCTATATCTATATAAAATGTTTCCTCTCTTGGTTATATGATTTTTCCCCTCAAGTAAGCAGACATTGAGGCATATTACTACGAGTTGATTCCCAGGTAACTCCAGTCTGAATACAGTGCTTTTGTTAAAATCTGATTACAAAGACAGTGACCCCTTTTATCACAATACTGCTTGGTTGACCTCTTTCTTTGAGCAAACATGCATCAACGGATTTTTCAACACAAGCCGGTCAGATTTGTGGCCTATTTAAAGTGGCAAAACCAGCTGCTGTTTGGGGTTGAGGGCCCCTGAACATGTATAGTTAAACTTTCCTAAGTTGATTTCCTAATTGGTATTATGCAAATTTGATTACAATCTTTTATTTTGTACTAAATATCATATACAACCTTTTATAGATATAATTTTATAATCTTGTTTCTTGATTAGTTGATTTATCACTTAAATTAATAATATACTTTAGAAATGCATTTACCGGATACACATTGAAATGATGTCATCTCGCGGGAAATATGATTTCGCGCCAAACTCGCGCTTGCTTTGTTACCCACACGGCATCTGTGTTGCGATTCCATGTCACAGGAACCTGGATAATCCGTGACATGATCTGTCCAAATTTATCTGATTGATCGCTCATCTAAATTGGAAATCACGATTAAAAATAAAAACAATTATTAATCTTTTAATAGTTATTATTATTCATGAAAAAATATTACTTATTAGAGATTTTGTTCTCATTTAATTGCATCGATGAGAACGGAAGTTGTCAACTGACGCTGAGTGGCAGCTGTTATCAGAGCAGTGCAGACTGACAGATCTCTTCTGACTTATTGGAAATTTTAATTTCGATATGCCTAGGAAGCAAACCTTGGTGGCTAGGCGTGATCTTCCAATATTTATTAAACAAGAACCTGCGGACTGTGGCTCAATTACAAATCAATTATTAAATTTACCGAGTATTTATCCACGGCCTACTCCTGGAGCACAGGGAGGTGCAACAACAAAGACTCAGACTGAGTCGGACTTTTCATATTCCACCACTGATATCAAACATGAATTTGAGCAGTCTACGCCGCATGATGCTAGTTTTTCAGGATATGAGTTAATTCAGGAGCTGGAAAAGCCGCAGGTTGTTTTTCTAAAGATTGATTTTACTTTCTTCTATTGTATTGTTCAGTGTTACTTTTGACCCCGCCCACTTTTTCTTCTTAAAGAGCTACATACTAGATCTAGATCTACATAGTACATAGTCTAGATTTCTTGATCTAGTTATTAATATTATTAATTCAGACTAACAATTCACTTGACTTAAGTAAAGTGGATAGGCAAACATTGTTCCTTTTTACTTTTAATCCCATGCTCAATACAGAAATAAAGTAAAAATATAGAATATAGACAGGCCTATCCAGATTAAATTGGATTCTTAATCAATGCAATGTCCAGTGACTTTCTCTTAGTCTCTGTGTTAAAGTTTTAGGGGTGTGGAAAGCCTAGTGAAAATGCTCATGGCTCAATCAGATGAAATTAATAATTTAATTGCATTGGGTAACTTTAAAAATCTCTTACATGGCCAACTTCTATTGAGGACTATTAACTATTAGTATTAGCCTACTAAAATACTATCTATAGGCCCTAGGTAAGCTAAAATGCTTGAACTTGAATCATTGTGAATGTTATTTTTGTGTAGTCCTTAGATCTAAATGAGACTAAATGCTACAGATTTTCACGTCCCTTTACCTGCCTTTGCATTCATGACAGCACAATATTATTGATAGCACTTCATATTATAGAGTAGGTACTAGGATAAATTTTGAAAATTGGTTTAATAGGGAAACAACCACTACAGTTAAAAGAAGCAAAAAATTACAATAACAGAACAGTTTTCCTTTTTGATGTAGCTCAAACGGTTAAATAGTTATGATTTTTTTTCGTATTAAAAAAGGTGATTTTTTTAACATAGGTTTTTTCCCAATTTCTGTGATAGAGTTTTTTTAAGCGTTTACTAAAATTGTCCTAGCTTGTAAACCATATGGTCAAATTGGTTATAACTTTGCAATATCTTTATCTATCATATATGCAAGGATAATAAACAATAAAATTAGAAATTTATGGGCAGAGTTAACCAAAAACAGAAGTAGAACAGGGTACCCCCCCTATTTTTTCATATACAGTGCATTCATAAAATCTCAGTTAAAATTTTAACACTTTGAAAAATTAAGCTCAAACTTGCTGAGAATGATGAGCTATGGATGTGTCAGTTATTACAATCAAAATAATATTCATAACTGAAAAGATTTTGTTTTAACTGCTACAAAGCTGATAAATTATACAATTTCGCAAAACCGAAGTCTTGTTGATGTGAAATGCAACATGATGGCAAATTTGAGTTATTAATCACTTAAGTCTCAAAATTTGCCTGGCTCTAGATGACTCTATTCTCAAACAGAAACAATCAAAATATGTATTTAAATCTATCTGTTTGGCAAAAAATAAGGGGTGGAACAGGGTACACCCCCTATTTTTAAATATGAAATTTGTTCATACACTATTTGTTTACGCTCAATCTATTTGAATCTAAAGCTAACAACTAACTAGAGTGAAGCTCTAAAATAAGTGTGTGTGTGATGGTTCTATCTAAATAGTTGACAAATAGGTAAAGGATGGTAAAAATGTAAAATGCTGAGTCATCGACACACCTGACATCATTGAAAAACTGAGCGCATATATTTAAATTTAAAAAAAAAAGGCAAATTATATCTATTAGAAATGTAAGGTGTTTTATTCGTATAAATGTAATAAACTTGTTGGAATACTTATATATATAGTTTAATTTAAAAAGATGTGTTTCTGCTTATTCGTTAATATATTACATTTCAGGAGAAGTTCAACATTGGTTGGTTTTTAAAGGAAATAGTTCATATCACAAATTAATTAGTTTGCCTAAATAAAAGATAAACACATTATTTATTTTAATAGTTTTAATTTCTCGTTTACATAGTGTTCCATCATTAGACCATATAACTGACATTAGGCCATATAACTGCTTATCATATTGTAGAGATGTGCTGGTTTTAGAAGTGTAGGTTCTACCTGGAAAAGTAAACAGTACAAGTACATTATTTGCCTTCCCATCAAAATAAAAAGGTTTTCTGAATACACCAAATATTTAATGTGTATTGTTAATACCAGACCTTCCTTTCTCCCCCCCCCCCCCCCCCTTCACTACCGTCAATATCAAAACAACGCTCGCCACTATCGCCGGCGTCAAAACAACGATCGTCGGCGTCAAAACAACGTTCGCCACTATCACCGGCGTCAAAACAACGTTCGCCACTATCAAAACAACGCTCGCCACTATCAAAACAACGCTCGCCACTATCGCCGGCATCAAAACAACGTTCGCCACTATCAAAACAACGCTCGTCGGCGTCAAAACAACGCTCGCCACTATCGCCGGCATCAAAACAACGCTCGCCACTATCAAAACAACGCTCGTCGGCGTCAAAACAACGTTCGCCACTATCGCCGGCGTCAAAACAACGATCGCCGGCATCAAAACAACGCTCGCCACTATCGCCGGCATCAAAACAACGCTCGCCACTATCAAAACAACGCTCGCCGGCATCAAAACAACGCTAGCCACTATCGCCGGCGTCAAAACTACGTTCGTCGGCGTCAAAACAACGCTAGCCACTATCGCCGGCGTCAAAACAAAGCTCGACATAATCGCCAGCATCAACACAGCGCTCGCCAATATCGCCTGCGTAAAACAGCGTTTCCCACTATCGCCAGAGTCAAAACAACGATCGCTATTGTCAAAACATCGCCCGCCACCAACGCCCGAGTCAAAAATGCCTTCGGTACTATCACCAGTGTCAAAACAGCGTTCGCCGTAAGCGCCAGAGTCAAAACAGTATTCGCCACTAACGCCCGAATAAAAAAGGCGTTCGCTACTTTTGCCGGCGTCAAAACAGCGTTCGCCATTATCGCCCGAGTCAAAACAGCGTTTGTCACTATTGCCCGAATCAAAACAGCGTTCGCCACTATCGCCGGAACCAAAACAGCGTTCGCCACTATCGCCGGAACCAAAACAGCGTTCGCCACTATCGCCCGAGTCAAAACAACGATCGCCACAATCGTAATTACAGTAATACAAGCATATCAGCTAGACTAAGTCACACAAGTGTTAGTAGCGAGACCCGACAACTTCCGGTTCACTTTCACTTCCAGTCTGTAAACAGTTAAAGTCCCAAACAGTACACCAAACTGTGAAGCGTTTTGCAGCTAAGAGACACATCCAATCATTACGATTTTTTACAGTAATAGAGAAAAATGGATAATAATGGAGATTATGCAATAAAATTTCAAGTAGAGCCCATAGAGAAGTTTAGGGAATAAGTCAAACTTACCTTATTTTCAATGAAACACTCCATAAAAAATAGTCCATGAAAATATTTTTAAAAAATATATAATACGCTAAGTCCATTTTTCTTCAAAATAATACTCCTCGCAATAAAATTGACCAGGCAAAAACGGAGAATAATAAAAATTACGAAACACTCGCACTCGCGCGTCCGCCAACTCCCGATATTTGGGTAACGGGAGGAAAATCTCGCCGCGCATCGTAAAACGGGAGCCAAATCCTAGTACCTATTATAGAGGTTCAATGTGCATATTTTAGCCATACTGTTTTTCTTTATGAAGTCTAAAAAATTGGGTGCCAGTGTAGGAGATACTTATTGGTCTACAAGCTAGGTTGCATTATTGTATCTTATGTCTGTAATTAAAGTTGTTCACATCCCATCTGTTTTTGCTCTTTCGCAGACAATTGCTTTATATAGCTAAGGGTATTTGTGCTAGCTATCCAAAATTATATATGTCTAGGCCTAACTGGTATAGCAGATACTTCAACCCAAAACATAGCATTTATCCTGAAGGTTACTGTAGCTATTCCGAGATTATTCCTAGTGTAGTTTGTACATTGTGTTGTACCACTTGGTTCCATTAGAGACTAACCTTTCTTGACACACCTGACTCTTAGATGTCACCTTAATTTTTCACCTATTACAATCTCTTTTAACATCTGAAAATTGGTTTGGGTTTAAATTTTTTGTATGCGTCCCATATGTTGTAGCCAGTTTTGTACTAAGCCTAGTTTTGAAGATTTCCCAGATTAGTTATATTATGTATGCAACGAATTTTAAAAAATATAAATCTTAGAAAGCATTCCAAATCAGAATGGATAAAGCAATACACTGGGGAAAAATAATTGCAGAACCGATCTATTAATACTTTTCAAAAGGTCTAATTTAATTAATAAGTTTAACAGCATTGCTTTAAAGTTAAAGCCAAGCACAATTGTTATAAATTCACTGTGATAACAGAATCAATTGTGTTGTGTTCACTACCCTCGAACACTGTAGTAAAAAAAACAAAAGTGTTGGCTGAAGGTTCTCTCCATCCCAGATTTACTTGTTCTTCTGTCTCTTTCATTGCTTTGTTTCAAAATAGTAAAAAAATAACCAGACACAATCTCATGCAAATGTTATGACATATATATAATCATGAAGTCTTTTCTTTATTTCTTTACACACATACACCCACACACCCCTAAAACATGTCTTCTCAGAAATGTCTTTAACATTTTGCAATACTTTCTGTTATTATAACCTATTTAAAATAATTAGTTTCCACTTGCTCCAAAACTCCCAATTATCTGACTCTAATTAATGCAATTATTGACAATGGTTATTTGAAGTGCACAGTAAGTCTTATTAGGATTAATTGCACATTTCATTACTGAAAGCAATTAGGGGCCTACATGCAGCATGTTTTTTATTATAGCCCTTTATTTTGTATAAAATAAACTATTCAAGAAAAATTATGTACACACTTGTTCATGGTCCAGGATACAAATTCCAAACTAAGGATTATATTTCATTCTTCAACATGGAAAAATTGCATATCTTTACTCTTTATTCACAAATCATGTAGTGTGACAAAGCTCATGTGTCGGTAATGGTAATAATAATTTTGAAATAATACAGTCCATGAATTGAAAAACTATCAAGTTTGTCTACTAGTGTTGGTACGGCTTTAACACATTTTAAAAATTGGTTTAATATTATTTCAGGTGAAGCGAAGGCTTGAATTGGATAACGAAACCACAGTGGAAGGATTTAAAACGCCCAAGCCCTGTAAGAGAAGGAAAAGTTTAGCAGAGTCCCCTAGAGGTATTTATGGCTGTTCTTTTTCTTTTGGACAGTTAAGATTAGCTTGACTCCATGTTTATTTGTTAAGTTATAAGGTGTTTCTTCAAGACTAAATTATTTCAAGACTAAATTATAAATTTTAACTATCCTCACCAACTGTCCTAGTTTTTGTGTTCTTATCTTTTGAGTGCTGCTACTTGTCTTGCTATCAGTTATCCTGTTAAAGCTTGTACCTAACTTGTTATGAGGTTATCAATGATGAATTTTATCACAGGTGCGAGGTCACCCTTAGAAAAGACTCGTTATGACACCTCTCTGGGGTTATTAACAAAAAAATTTGTTGGATTGTTACGGAGTGCACCAGATGGGGTATGTCTGTTTTTTTAATAGTCAACCATACATGTTAATTCAGTGCACATTCCCAAAATAGTTTCGTTTGTTGTTACATAATTAGACCCTAAAACAAATACTTAAGTAAGATTCAATTAGTAATTTTGTGTTTTTTTTTTTATAACTGATAGGTTTTTTTTTCTGTTATGTAATGAAATACTGTTTATTGGACAAATTTTGTTCTTCTACATTGTAACTGTAACAAATATGTGAATGCTGTTGCTTTCTAACTAGTTGATCAGATTCCCCGCCTTATTTTCAGGACTACTCTGTTTAGTTGTGACTGAAATGTATCTGTTAATTAACAATCTGCTTTAAAAAAAATTCTTAATAAACCCTTGTCATATGCTTCTAACCAGGTAGAATTTCCTATTACTTTCAATGATTTCTGTTTTAAAACTATTTTATTTCTATCAGGTTGTAGATTTAAATAAAGCTTCAGAAGTCCTTGAGGTGCAAAAGCGAAGAATTTATGACATTACAAATGTTTTAGAGGGTATCAACCTTATACAGAAGAAATCAAAGAATAACATACAATGGAGGTAATTAGTATGCCTTTTTGCTCTGTATATTTCTGTAATAACTGTACATTATGTGGTGTGATGTAGATATTTCTTAAAAATGGTAAAGACCATCATTGTTTGTGTGTAGGGGCTCAGCCAACACCTTCACGTCGTCAGGGGAACCTTCTATACCCCAAGTCACACAGATCAGCACAGCCAGTGTGGACTTGCATTCAGGTAAAGCTCACCCCCATGCTTTTTATTTGTATATTTTCTCTGCAAATGTGGCTCTGAAATAATTTATTTTCTCTTTTTGTTTTAGATATGGCAGATTTACGAACGAAAGAAAATGTTCTTGATAAATTAATCGCCAACACAACTAGACAGCTGAGGAATATGACAGAGGACTCTGAAAATGCTAGATATCCTTTATTTGGTTGACTTGACACTTTTTTTTTCCCAAGTTGTTTGGGTCCTATCAATACCCACGTATTCATACTTCTGGTGCCACTATGAACTTCTTTTCATTAAAGCTTTGTAGTTGCAAATTATTGGTAAAGGACCTGTTTATATTATGGACCTTTTTGTATACAAGGATGACCTCTCATGCACTTTTTCCTTAACCATGATTACATTGGCATATGTAACGTATCAGGACATACGCAGCCTTAATTCTTTGAGGGAACAAACTGTTATAGCAATCAAAGCACCTCCTGAGACAAGATTGGAAGTACCAGATCCTGAAAACGTAAGTGTATTCATTAGGTTTTGTAACTTTGTCTTGATCAAAATGTAAGTGTACAGCCATTGTTTCTGTTGCTTGTCGTTTAGATCAAGTTACTGTAGGTATCTAGTGCTATAGCCGCCCAGTTTATTTTTACATCAACAGCTTGTATTTTTCTTCTTAACTTCTTGTCTTATTTCAGACCTACAGTTAGCTTTCCCCAATAAACATGTATGTTTTAAGTATTATCAGGACAAAAGTTTTATAGAAATGACTTGGAATATGACTAGAACTCTAAATTGTATCCTAAAACTGTTACTTTTGGATTGAAAAGATCAAATGTAGATTGTTTAAACCAGTGTTGGTTTTTATTGACTGAAAGGCCATCTTAACACTAGACTAAATAATTAGTGGGGGCTATATCTCTTGCATTCCTGCCATCTACATATTTAAGTGTTTATGCAGGGCATGTAGTTATCTTTCCCATCAGGGATGTTAAGTTTTAATCTTCATGAAGGAAAGTTAAATATTTGATGACTATCAGGGAGGTTAAAATTATGGGGTTACCTTTTACAAAAATGTGTGTTACGACCATACCAGTTTTTTTTTTTTTTTTAATAAGTGAAAGGAACTCTCCTTTTTTTTGTTACTACTGCATATGAAGGATAGTGTGGTCAGGACAATGCCCAGCCTTCACTTTCCCTAACATATCTACTGACTAATGACTTGAACCTGAAACCTGTCTTGATACTTTTGGTTTAGCAGTGAGCACTCCACCTCTAGGCACACACTGTCTCTTGTATTATATGTATATAATAGGCACACTGTTTGTTGTAATACATGTATATTATAGCAACACTTATTTTTTGTGTGTGTTTAGAACATTCAGATATGGCTGAAAAGTACGAGAGGTGCCATTGATGTTTTCTTGTGTCCGGATGATCTACCTGGTGATGATTCTTCTAGCACTGGATCAGACTCGACAGCCTCGGCTAATGATGGCCAAGATGAGGTAAACACTATAGTCAGGCTTTAGGTTATACGGAAATTTGCAATAGCAGTTGAAAACTTTACATCCCAGGTATAAGGGATTCTATCAGTCCCTAAAAGTATGTAGCCATCTCTTGGTGATAGGAAAAATTATGACTGGTTGAAAATTATATCAGAATAAAATAGTACATTCATAAAGCAGGAGTTGACCACTAATGTTGGACAAACAGGATTAGATGTGTAACCTGACAGTCCAATTTAGGTTCCAAATGTTATGATATAGATTACTATTCCGGCTCATCTCATTCTGCTTTAGCTTTTCTGCTGAAAAAATTGCTACATAGCATTAGCCTCAGCAAGTATAACTAGTCCTACTTACCAGTTAGTCAAAGCCAGCAACAGTATGGCACTTTAAAAATTTCTGAAATTTAAAAAGCTAATCTAAGTTTGACTGTTCCTCTTTTAAATAAACATTCTGCCTGTTCATTTGTTTGGGGTTGTAAATGTCATCAGTATGCCACTTGTATACACTGACTCTGAAGCATCTTTTGTTTATGTTCTAGGTTGATGGTGTACAGTCTAGTGATCTTGGCCATGAAAGTAATGGTGATGGGACAAGCAAACCGACCTGTTCTGGTGGTGATAAGCTGTCGGATAGATTAAATAGCATAGAATCAATCAAGCAGGAGCTTTTCTCTGAAGATTCAACATCAGCAGATGAGAGTAAGTGCACCTTCAGTTTTTAGTTCTCTTACTTTGGGGGCAATTAAATTGTGATTGAAGCTTGGTGAAGTTGGTGACTGGAAAGATGTGCAACAGAAAACTGTGACTGAATTAAGGTACACAAGGAAATATGAGAAAATATGTATTTGGATAATTAGTTGGTATTTGCGTAGTTTTCTATTAGAGCTTTTTTCGGAGAATCAGTAAAGCCGTGTCTGAATTTATTTAACAATATACCGTCACTCTACAGCAGCGTTGTTGAGGAACGAAATATCTCCTTTGTGCGGGTCATCCTTACTTCACACGACGACAGACCAAGACATGCCCTTCATGCAGATAAACCCTACATTTAGTCTAGATGAGGATTACTTGTTTGGTGTCAGTGAGAACAGTTTCAATGAACTTCTGGACGCCTATGACCTTGGTTTTTAGCAGCTATCAGTCAGTGGCGTGCTTTGGATCACAGGATGGACATTGATGTTCCACTGACACTTGTTGACTACTTACATTTTATTTTCTCACTAGCCATGATTTTTTTATTTTTGTAATTGGATGGACAGTTAAGGATTTCCTACATATTGACCCTGGCGTTTAAATTATTTTTCTGTACCATGTACCGTGCCTTAACCCTAACCTGTCTAGATAAACAGTTGCTGTGGCTGTACAGAATAACTTATTATGTATACATAATTTTTTATTTGTGGAGTTATTCGTGATGGGTGTGTGATGATTAAATTTTTGTATAATGTTGAACACATTCTGTAAACAAATTTTTAATCAAACATTTTTAATTCTTTTAGTGTTTATGTTTAGCTATAAAGATTTTTAAATTAGGCAGTCTTAGTTTATGAATTGCTCTACCAAGGAAGTGAAATTGCGTTATTTATTTGTATTGAAATTTTTATAAATTAAGAATTCCACAGCTTTTGTTTTGTTGAAGAATCTGGGTTAACTTAAATTTTCAATGCTTCAGTACTGTTAGTAAGAGACTACTAAGAGGGAATTTTTCTTCGCCAATTTTTATAAATGAAAAGCAAATTGGTTTTCAATTGTACTGTGGGCCATGTGACTTTTTGATGGCGCTTGGCCTTTTTGTTTTTTTGTAGATCAATTTTGGTTAATGCATGTTTACATTTTTATTTAAATAATGGCAGCCTGATTGACCATTCCTTAAGTGTTAACATTTAACATAAGCAGTTCAAAACATTTTAGCATAAAAAATAAGATTTATTTTCTTTTGACAAACAAAAGAAATAAACAATTTTTGCTGAGTTCATTATTTTTGTGTAGCTGTATTACAGTACATACTTGGAAGTAAATTTGACATGTGTGTCATGGGCAAGGTTTTATTAACTCATACCTTTTTGTTTTTAAACTTTCTAAAGAAATCGCAGCAAAATTTTTAGCATCATGATGTACATTTTTACTTCAGTGGGCTAATAGCTTTCATGCAAGTAATTTATAAATTATTTTGCAGTTATTTAGAATCTTAAAAGTTTTTTCTGTATAAAGTACTGCCAATTTTTTCACCATTTCTTATTTATCCCTGCACATTAGGAGATATTATTTTTCTTCTCCTTCATCTAGTTGTAAAAAAAAAGAAAAACACAATGTTTTAAACATGTTTGTGTTGCCTGGCTGTGTAGTTTCTCATTCAGTTGTTGTATACATTTGATTTTAGCTTCAGTTTTGTGTATAATTTTCATCACTGCCTAGTATTTATTATGTTCTGTCCTCACAGGTTGTACATACAGAGAATTTTTTTTTGTCTCCCTCCCACATCCGCATGTTTTAACTAGCATAAATCATTGGTCTGTGTCTAGCTCAATTAATTACGCAGCTACAAGTGGCAGTTATTGGTTCACTGTTTTATTTACATTGTATTTTTTTTTTTTAATCTCATCCACATTATTTTTGAGCTTTTTATAAAAAGTTTTTTTTTTATTGTAATGTATGTTAAACTTTGTTGCATATTAATGAGTAATGCTGAAATAGTATAAGCTAGTGTATTATTCATTTGGAGCAGCTATAATATGGCAATTTTTGCTTGCTACAACTAGATTTAGTTAATGTCTGTCTTCTCTTTATTCTGAGACTGTTAATTACCAATGTAGCTAATTGTAAAATGAGGTTTTCTATTTTAAATAACCAGCATGATAGTTTATAGGTTTTGATATTCATGATTTATAATATAGAACTGATAATTTATGTACATATTGCAAACCTGTCTCAATCTTGTGGGAGGGGAGGGGGGGGGGGGTGGAAATCTTGTTTCACTTCTCTTGTTCACATCTGTTAGATTTAGCTCTACCTTGTTGATTTAGTTAACATTTGTTAAATTTAGTTAACATCTGTTTTAGACTGAGCTCATGGCTGCGCATTTAAAAATACCTTGTTGATTTAGTTGACATTTGTTATATTTAGTTAATGTCTGTAAAATTTAGTTTGCACCTTTTAGTCTTAGCTCATAGCTCTGCATTTAAAATAACTTGTTGATTTAGTTAACATTTGTTAGATTTAGTTAGCATCTGTTAAAATGGGCTTATGGCTCTGCATTTAAATCCCTAGTTTACAAGTGATGTGTTCAAACATTGTGTTCATTTTTAAGATCAATTTATACCAAGCCTATAGTCAACCCTAATAGCTGAGATTCAACTAGCTCTATAGTATGTTATATACTGATGGCTTGTTTTTGTAGTCATTGCTTAATTTGCCTTAATTATATTGTCAGCTTTTCCCAGTTCTTACTATCTGCAATTTATAAATATATAATTTAGTAGACATGTGACCAAAAAATTATGAGAATTAAAAACTGAATTATTTATTCTTGGCTTGTAAATCAAACAGTATGGAGGCAATTGAATAAACACCAACAATTGTATATAAATACAATTAGTAGACCTTTTCTGGGGGTGTTTGATAATTTTTGTTTTTTAAATTGCTGGATACATTAATTTTTTATATGATGGATGCATCCATTTTTATCATTTCTGGATCATTTTTCTTTTTATGGAAATATAAATTTCTTTCTTTGATTTCTGGATGCATTTAGTTTGTTTTCTGCTTGGTACATCAATTTCCTCAATCACTGAGTACATTGAAAAAAAACTGCTGTTCTACCTGATTTATTTATTATCACCTCGCATTGAAGGATGTATTTAGATCTATTGTCAAACTCATTTTTATAAAGTGAATTTCTCAAACTATCTTCCTATTTTGTAATGTTGCACACGCAGTTTTATAAATTGAATTTCTCAAATTATCTTCCTATTTTGTATGATTGTTGGACAGTTTTATAAAGCCATAGTGTGACACTGGTGTACACCTCATGGCATAACCCTTAGAGATTTGTACTGTAGTTTGTTGTTGTACATACCAGTTATAATTATCATCTGCATGAACTGAGCCGGGTGTGTTGTGAAAATCAGATCTGCTATGAATGGAAGGAAGTGTGTTTAAAAGAATTATCTTGTATGGTAATCTGCTTGTGCATATCAAATTTGGTCCTGATATGATTGTTTTTATAATCTGCATAGGTTAAATTTTTTTTCTTCAACCATTAAAATAAATTTAAAAAAGCTAATGTATATTCTGCAGTATCACTGTATAATGAAATATAGTGAGTAATCAGCATGTAACTTTGTAATAGTCACATATTACTTAATGCATGCATTGGTAGTGTTAATGTAGTCATTTAGTAGTGTAGCTTCATAGTAGCATTTTGTTAAAATTGACTGCAACCTACTGGTACACTTTACTTCGCCTATTATTAGCATTTTTTTTTTCCTTGACCGCAATCTTCTGCCATTGTTGACAAATGAATTTTAAGCACCAATACTGTAGTACCTTGCCTGCATTACATGTTTGTGATATATTTTTATACCTGGGGTAGTGGCAACACGTTATTTACCTTGTGTTTGCAGGTTAATCTTTGGGAAGGGGGGTGTCACTGTTGTAACTTTGTTAATAAACTTATGTAATATAACCATGTGACTACTAATTTCTGATTTAAAAAATTACTAAATCGTGTGAAGCCAAAATGTTGAATAAAAAATGATTGATATGATCGGTGGTTTTGTTTGGTTATTAGTTGGACTCATTAGAAACAATAAGTTGAAAGGTGTGGGGGTGGTTTTATATAAAGCATTCTCTCTGCTGAAATTTATTGTTACGGTTAGTCTTTTTATTTTGTCTTCGTAGAACTTATTTACATTAGATTCATTTATACTCCTGTTGCCTGCATTGCGCCCCTTGTACGCATTCTCACTATGCCTACATGATCTGAGATAGTGGCTTCATTGCGCCATCTTGTTTGACCTTTGAATTGTACCAAGGAGTTGTCACTATATATTTATGTTGTAAAAAAGCGTGTGACTAATTGCCATCTTTGAACCACAATTATCTTCTGGGGACTGGGCCATTAACTTGGGAGCTACCGGTCGCAACAACAGTGCAGCTATCGTAAGCCAGGCTCGTTTGAGCTATGTTCAACGTTGAGAGGCCTTGTGTATAGTTAAGTGGGATTTCCCGAGTCAATCAACATATAAGTAGCGGGGGGGGGGAAGGAAGCTGTAATATTTGGCTTTAGAACTTGCATATACATTTTTACAATACAGAACCCCTATCCTTTAGGGCCCATCAAAGCAGTAATATTTCGCCTACTCCAGTGGCGTCACTAGGTAGGGTGTCACCCCATCCCTATCCAACAATTTTGCGTTTCCGGTTTGATGTAAGCCCTGCACACTCCGGTTTTATTATTTTGAACTAGACAGAATATTATAATGACGATTTTTCCACTTATGTTGTCTACACCCCCCCCCTCCCCTTCTAAATCTTACCCCGACCCGGTGCATACCGTGCTCCCCGCCTTGTAACGCAACTGCCTACTAGCACCAGCGATTAAAATATCCAACTAGCGCCTTGGCTACTTCACAGGCCTATTGTTTACTTCAAAACTGGCAGTAGACCCTAGATCTAATCCCTTTAAAAAATATGCACACACATAATCGAAATTAAAAACATTGCTACATTCTATACCGGCAATAATACCATTCTAATTCTATACCGGCAATATAATACCATTCTAATTCTATACCGGCAATATAATGAGATTCCTTTAACGCAGCAAATAGCCTCTTGTGTCTCTAACGGCACACTGCCTACTTCAACTTCAAGAGAACTGCCTTTCATAAAAGAAATAGGCCTACCGTGGTTCGTATTGTCGCAACAGTTCTCACATTGTCGGCCATACAAACAAACCATACTAAAAATTACTTAATCTTGTCAATGTTTCCAAATCTGCAAATAATCTGTAATTAAGCAATAAATGTTCGAATCTAGATTCTAGTTCTATTTTGAGGTATTTTCATGTCGTAGAGTTGGATAAAGCCATAAAGTTACAACGTAAAGTAAGATTAAGGCCATGGAGGTAAGCCAACATTGAACAGGTGTATTACTATTTTATCTATTATAGATCTAATTTCTTAGCATATTTTTGTAAAAGAAGTTTTATCGTTTTAGGTGGGAACAGACTTAATTGAATGTTTTGATTAGAAAGAAGAAAATAAGACTGTTTTGGAACTCCGAGGCATGACTGTATAGATCTACTGTATAACAGTTAAAACAAGATAATAGATTAGCAATCGTTAGAAAAAGTGCTGGGAATCACTGCATCACGGTATTCGCTTTTAACGACCCAACCAATAATCGATAGCCTGTGCAATTATTATGTAATATGTACTGCATTTTTCTAATAGAATTCAGGTAATAGTCGTAAAGATTCATTTTCAGCTTTTCATTACCCTAAAATAACCTTTTGTATAAACAATAACAAAAATAAATAGTATGTCTATTTAAGTTTTATTTAATAAATGCAATATCCTTAGTGTTAAAACAGTGTCAACCCGCAACTCGGTATCGATTTTGTTTGTTTACTAGTTACTGTCAATAAAAAATGAGTTGGGTGCTACGGATATTTCGCGATTCTCATTAAAATTCATTGGTGTGAAAGGCATGATTATAATCATACTATTATTCTAGATTGCTTGCCTTACTATCTGGTTGCTTGGTAAGTGTTTTCAGTTACATTTTTTTTAAACACAGCATAGCTAAATCTATAGAAAGGTCTACTATACTATTACTGTATTAATATAATATTACTATCACTTATTATATAATTATAATAATATTATTATTATTAAAATTAGGCCTATACTAACTATACTTAACTATACTATCAAATTATCAATCATAATTCATTTTTATTGTATTACGTATTTCTTAGCTTAGTATTAGTATTACTAAAGCATTCTAGCATGTACATGATCTATTAATATCAATGGCGTCGCTAGAAAGAAAAAAAAGAATATACATTTGATTACAATTTTAAGAGGGTTTATTGGTGTTATATTAAATTCATGATTCATGCAATCTCCATCATCACCATGAATACAGCTTTTGGTGGCCCTGCTATAGATCAGGTTTCTTTCAATCATTATGTTCTGTGAGTGACTGACCACACCATCCATTATATGCGAACAGGAAAAAATGAACTCTCATCTTACCTATTAATCTTCATTTATGAAAGGTAATTTTTTTTAATACTCTGTAGATTCCAGGAGGTGCACTGAAACTACAGAACATTTGTCAAAATATGCAAGGCAACAGTCAATCATAAACATTTGAATAATTAAAGTATGTGAAGACAGGTCTTGGATACAGTTTGAGGACATCAGTAGTACGATACAAGTGCAAGGTTCTACAATGGCATCTGCCTACCTGGGTCCAGAAAGGCACCCTCCACTTTCTGTAATTTCAGAAAGTTTTCAGACAAAGCTCAACATACCAACTCTACTGCCTGAGGATATGCTCAGCTTTGGGGTTGAGTACGAGAAGACTTTTTACTCACTTGTGGATGAATACCTTCAACTTGGGACCACTGACAAACTGGTATGATCAAAGTACAGTAAATTGTTTGGTGTAAAAGTGGTACTACTGACAAACTGGTAAGATCAAAGTACAGTAAATTGTTTGGTGTAAAGTGGTACTACTGACAAACTGGTAAGATCAAAGTACAGTAAATTGTTTAGTGTAAAAGTGGTACTACTGACAAACTGGTAAGATCAAAGTACAGTAAATTGCTTGGTGTAAAAGTGGTACTACTTACAAACTGGTAAGATCAAAGTACAGTAAATTGTTTGGTGTAAAAGTGGTACAACTTACAAACTGGTAAGATCAAAGTACAGTAAATTGTTTGGTGTAAAAGTGGTACTACTTACAAACTGGTAAGATCAAAGTACAGTAAATTGTTTGGTGTAAAAGTGGTACTACTTACAAACTGGTAAGATCAAAGTACAGTAAATTGTGTTGTATAAAAGTGGTACTACTTACAAACTGGTAAGATCAAAGTACAGTAAATTGTTTGGTGTAAAAGTGGTACTACTTACAAACTGGTAAGATCAAAGTACAGTAAATTGTGTTGTATAAAAGTGGTACTATTTACAAACTGGTAAGATCAAAGTACAGTAAATTGTTTGGTGTAAAAGTGGTACTACTTAACAACTGGTAAGATCAAAGTACAGTAAATTGTTTGGTGTAAAAGTGGTACTACTTACAAACTGGTAAGATCAAAGTACAGTAAATTGTTTGGTGTAAAAGTGGTACTACTGACAAACTGGTAAGATCAAAGTACAGTAAATTTTTTGGTGTAAAAGTGGTACTACTTACAAACTGGTAAGATCAAAGTACAGTAAATTTTTTGGTGTAAAAGTGGTACTACTGACAAACTGGTAAGATCAAAGTACAGTAAATTGTGTTTTGTTAAAGTGGTACTACTTACAAACTGGTAAGATCAAAATACAGTAAATTGTTTGGTGTAAAAGTGGTACTACTGACAAACTGGTAAAATCAAAGTACAGTAAATTGTTTGGTGTTAAAGTGGTACTACTGGCAAACTGGTAAGATCAAATTACAGTAAATTGTGTTGTGTAAAAGTGGTACTACTTACAAACTGGTAAGATCAAAATACAGTAAATTGTTTGGTGTAAAAGTGGTACTACTTACAAACTGGTAAGATCAAAGTACAGTAAATTGTGTTGTATAAAAGTGGTACTACTTACAAACTGGTAAGATCAAAGTACAGTAAATTGTTTGGTGTAAAAGTGGTACTACTTACAAACTGGTAAGATCAAAGTACAGTAAATTGTGTTGTATAAAAGTGGTACTATTTACAAACTGGTAAGATCAAAGTACAGTAAATTGTTTGGTGTAAAAGTGGTACTACTTAACAACTGGTAAGATCAAAGTACAGTAAATTGTTTGGTGTAAAAGTGGTACTACTTACAAACTGGTAAGATCAAAGTACAGTAAATTGTTTGGTGTAAAAGTGGTACTACTGACAAACTGGTAAGATCAAAGTACAGTAAATTTTTTGGTGTAAAAGTGGTACTACTTACAAACTGGTAAGATCAAAGTACAGTAAATTTTTTGGTGTAAAAGTGGTACTACTGACAAACTGGTAAGATCAAAGTACAGTAAATTGTGTTTTGTTAAAGTGGTACTACTTACAAACTGGTAAGATCAAAATACAGTAAATTGTTTGGTGTAAAAGTGGTACTACTGACAAACTGGTAAAATCAAAGTACAGTAAATTGTTTGGTGTAAAAGTGGTACTACTGGCAAACTGGTAAGATCAAATTACAGTAAATTGTGTTGTGTAAAAGTGGTACTACTTACAAACTGGTAAGATCAAAATACAGTAAATTGTTTGGTGTAAAAGTGGTACTACTGACAAACTGGTAAAATCAAAGTACAGTAAATTGTTTGGTGTAAAAGTGGTACTACTGACAAACTGGTAAAATCAAAGTACAGTAAATTGTTTGGTGTAAAAGTGGTACTACTGGCAAACTGGTAAGATCAAATTACAGTAAATTGTTTGGTGTAAAAGTGGTACTACTTACAAACTGGTAAGATCAAAGTAGGGTGAACTGTTTGGTGTAAAAGTGATTTTAAATTTTACTTGTCTGTTTCCCTGTTTATGTTGTTTACAGTGTTTCTTCCAGACTTTTTTTCTTGGGGGGGTGGGGGGGGGGCACTTGATATTTTCAGGGGAGGGGGGCAAATTTTTTTTGGGGGGGGGGGGGGAGAAACTGATAAAAGTATATATTTTCTATATAAATTCCATTTCATTTGGGGGAGGGTTAGACTCTGCCTCTCCCCCCCCCCCCCCCCCCGAAGAGATCCCTGGAAGAAACTCTGGTTGTTTAGGCTTACAGAAATAAAAATCTTCTTTGAAATTTGTTTTTGAAGATCTACATTGGAGATACAAGAGGAAGTATTGCCCAGATCATTGAGGAAAAGTTCTGCTTGATTCAGCCTGTCCAAACTGTAGTACCTGGCCACTTTCATTATGTTGAAACAGAGGATGGATACAAGGTTCTGCCTATTAGGATATCTCATGTTGGGGCAGAAGAGTTTTTTCGGTATTCTAATCATCTAAACAAAAAACTACTAAACTATCCTTAACATGATGTCATAGTTAAGTCATTATAATGCTTTTACCATCAATCATCTCTTCTGTCGAATAATTTTATTAATAGGTTAACTTAATGGGAATGTTTGGACATATACTAAAAGTTGCTAGTAAGTGAAATACTTTTAAAACTGCCTTAGTCAACTAATGTCCAGAAAACAGCCTGGAGATAAGAGAGTGAGAAAGAAAGTACCTAGAAAGTTCCAGTTACTTAAAGAGCATTAGCTGTATTAAAATGCTTAATGAAGTTGTGTCTACTCAAAGTCTACTCTTGAATAGATCTTAGTCTTATGCATTAGTCTCAAGCTGTTAAATCAGTTCAAATATTTGAGGGAAATAGCCATATAATAAAGCTTGTATCATAGAATATTTATATTTTAAATAATGCTGGAAATCACCCAGAAAAAATACAAAAATTAAAATATGTAATTAAACAAATTATTGTACCATATCTTTCAATTAATAATCTGTCACTGCTGTAATAGATTTGAGATTTTGAAATAACTTTTAAAGAATTTGGGTACTTAAGATAACATTGTATAAATAATTTCAGTTTACAATGCTATTTCAATTTTCAAATATTGAAGCTAGATAAACTGTAGCATTTTAAGTTATAGTATTAATATCATTTAAAATAAAGCAAATTACATGTATATTTTTTTACCAGGAATTTAACAGAGACCCAGTCAACAGAAAAATTTGACAGAATTTTGTTGAATGACTGTGTGAGATATCTGGAGGAGCCTCGCACAATGTACCAAAATATGCTCAAGTGTCTCACACCTAATGGAAGAATACTGCTAATCCATCGTCCAGCCGAGCTGACCACGTTACCTTACTTCACTGATGCCAAACATAGGTATCACTGTTTATATTTCACAGTGTCTTGTTATAGTTACACCAAATAGTGTGATCCATATTATTCCATACAGTACCAATCTAGATAACAAAAATATTTGATGCACCTTGTCATACATGTGTAGTTAAAGATCTGCTGCAACAGTATAGAGTTTACCTGTTTCTCTGACCTCTGCTTATAAAGAGACAGTGTTGTCAGCTCTATGACCAGCCACCTTTAATTTACCCATCAGTATCTGAGCATTACTGTTTGACCACACCATTATATAAGCCTGATATGTCATGACAATAAAGTTACTGACTGTCTCATTACAGTAATTTTCAGTGCAACTTCAGTTTGGTTCTCATGCTTACATGCTATTTAAAAGGATGATGTGGTCAAATGGTAGAGCATGACTACTAACCCCTCCAGCTAAGTTGAATTGGACTTCTCACAATCCACCCATCTCTGATAGGTATCTGACTTGAACCTGCTTAGTAAAAAAATGGTTGGCAGTGTTTCTTCCAGACTTTTTTTCTCCAGTGGGGCACTTGATATTTTGGGAGGGGGGGGGGGAGAGGAGGGGAGCGACTAAATTTACATGGGGCGGACACTATTGAAAATATATGTTTTCTATATAAATTCCATTTTGCACTGGGAGGGGGGGGAGACTTCTTTCTTTGGCACCCCCTACCTCCTGAAGAGATGCCTGGAAGAAATACTGATGGTTGGACATGGTGCTGACCACATAATCCTTTCACATTGAAATACAGTTTTGCTTTAAATGAAAGGGTTCTTGACTCACACTTGATCAAATTTTCCCCTGAAACTGTACAAATCTTTTGTTTTCAAGCTAGTTGAAAATGAATTGTCCTACACACTAGATCACATTTTCCCCTTAAACTGTACAAATCTTTTGTTCCCAGGCTGGTTCAAAAATGAATTGTCCTACACACTAGATCACATTTTCCCCTTAAACTGTACAAATCTTTTGTTCCCAGGCTGGTTCAAAAATGAATTGTCCTACACACTAGATCACATTTTCCCCTTAAACTGTACAAACCTTTTGTTCCCAAGCTAGTTGAAAATGAATTGTCCTACACATTTGATCACATTTTCCCCTGAAACTGTACAAAGGTTTTGTTCCCAAGCTAGTTGAAAATGAATTGTCCTACACATTTGATCACATTTTCCCCTGAAACTGTACAAATCTTTTGTTCCCAAGCTAGTTTAAAATGAATTGTCCTACACACTTGATCACATTTTCCCCTGAAACTGTACAAACATTTTGTTCCCAAGCTAGTTGAAAATGAATTTTCCTACACACTTGATCACATTTTCCCCTGAAACTGTACAAACCTTTTGTTCCCAGACTGGTTGAAAATGAGTTGTCCTACACTGAGATTATCAAAGACTTACAAGATTGCAGGCTAGATGTGGCATGGCAGCTGGAATGTCTGCCCATCCAGATGAAAAAGAAAAGATGGCTGGGCATGCTGAGAGAGAAATACCCCACTCAGATGGAAGTGCTCAGCCAGAATGAGGTGGTGTCTGGTATAAGGGAGTTAACCGAGGGATCTATGAAATATCAAGGCTGTATGGTTAGTGCACATTAGTAACATTGACTTGAATGACGAAGGTCTAAGCTGTTTTAGCCACGCCCACAAATTTTTAAAAGGCCATATCTTAGCCCCTAATGAAGCTAGAGACACAAAATTGGTATCCATGTGTAGGGAAAAAAATCCTGCTTTTTTTTTTTAGTGGAGTTTAAAAATTACGAGCAACAGCCTAAAATTAGTTTTCCTTAAAATACTCATCTAAGTTTTTTATGTTTAATTAAGAAATACATGTCACTGTCTTGTAAGGTTAGGGGTCATCCATGAATTATGTCATGCTTAAAAATATTTTTTTTTTTTTTACTTCTGCTCTCCTCATCATTACACATTGTCACATAAAAAATTATGTGGTCTTACCCCAGAGGTGCAATTTTTTTTCTTTCTAAATATTTACCGAGCTCTTTCAAAATTAAGTATAATGATCAAACTTTGTTTACATCACAAAATTATTGTTTAATTGAAAAATAGTTTTTATTATTACTTTTAAAATCCACAAGGGTGTCATCACACTTTCTAAACCTACCCTATCCCCATATCATCACAAAAATCACACCCCCCTGTCTCACTATGAGCGTGATCTTTTTTATGGATGACCTGTTAGTTGCAACAATAAGATTAATCCTCTAGTGATCTGTTGGGCTGATGAAGTAGAGTTAATATGTTTCTTGACCTCAGGCTATGAAGGGCTCTCGACTTCAGCCTATGAAGGGAAGGTGCGGTCAGCACTTTGTCCACCCACTTTTACTTTCTCAAACATGAGTTAGGTATTAATTAGAGCTGGGTGGACTCAGGGAAATTCTACTGACTTTGACTCGGATTTGAACTTCGAGACTTTTGGGTTAGCAACCTAGCGCTGTACCGCTTTGGCCACGCCATCCCATAAAATGTGATGTGTCAGTGTGTAAACATTTAATGTTTAGCAACTTAAAAACTTTTTGTAACATAAAGATCTTTGCCTACCACTTTTTAAACATTTTAAAATCAAGTAAAAACTTAGTCTAATAGGATTATATCATGTTTTTCATTTTTTATTTTGCTAATTCGTTACCTGTATTATATTGACATCTTTTTTCTAAAACTGCAACAACAGAATTCCTCAATGTTACCTGATGGAACTATCTCAAATTTTTCAGGTGGAGTTCAATGACAGATTGCTCTTTATCACAGCCACACCCTGCCAACAACAAGCCACCGTCCCCAGCCTCCATAGAAAAGGCGCAGACCAGGTGTGTGTCCCCCAAGAGACGTGCCTCAAGTTCACCATGAAAGTTTCCCCTAAACAGCTCACTGAGCTGACAGAAGATGTATGCTGTCATGATGAATGATGTGTATAAAAATACATGTTCTCGCACATCAATATTTTGCGTAAACTTACATACATACAGTAAACTTACATACGCACATCAATATTTTGCGTAAACTTACATACAGTAAACTTACATACGCACATCAATATTTTGCGTAAACTTACATATGCACATCAATATTTTGCGTAAACTTACATACAGTAAACTTACATACGCACATCAATATTTTGCGTAAACTTACATACAGTAAACTTACATACGCACATCAATATTTTGCGTAAACTTACATACAGTAAACTTACATACGCACATCAATATTTTGCGTAAACTTACATACAGTAAACTTACATACGCACATCAATATTTTGCGTAAACTTACATACAGTAAACTTACATACGCACATCAATATTTTGCGTAAACTTACATACAGTAAACTTACATACGCACATCAATATTTTGCGTAAACGTACATAATGGTAACACTGGCTTTAATCTTCCTATACGAGTGATGGCTTTCATTAAAGGCTGTGGTTGATCTGAGGAAGCACATTCACAGGGTACACAAAATAAATGTACATTTAATTATCACAAATGTGATGTTGCATTATTGTTTCTAATTATTATTAAATTATTTGTGTGTGTGAGAGGTGTGAGGGTGGGGGATATTTGAACCCACCCTGTACTTCCCTCACTGTTTTCGCTCCCTATCCATTGTCTCACACATCATCAAAAAAAAGTCAGACCCCCCTCCCCCAGCTAACTTAGTAGCTACGAGCAGGCCTGCGGCGTAGCATACGCCGCTATTTAGTTGTCACTGCTGTCACTGAAAATATTTGCTTTATAACACTATCAGTTAGTCGTTAAGGACGATAACCCCCCTCCTCCTCCCCCCCCGTGAAAGCAGCCTCCTCTTAGCTACCTCCCCTAAGTTTAAAATCGTTTCAAACTAAATTATCTGCCACTAATAGCCGTCACTAAACATGGCTCTACGAATGTAAACATTTAGCGTGAGCTACAGCTCACCAGACTTCCTAGAGAGGTAGAGAGGGGACTGCAAGGCGCGCTTACAGCTTGTTTTCTAACGTCTCCCAGAAGAGAATTATATATATAGATTTTAAACCCCACATTCCATCATGACTACAATTAAAAAGAAAATTTTAATTTGTCTCCCTTTTTGTGTTAGAAGTAAAGGTGTAAATGGTACTTTTTTTAAATTGCCTCAGACATGTAATTTTACAGTGTCAGTTTGCCTTACACTACACACTTTCATATTTTGTAAACCCTCTCCTTCCTAACCCCTCCCAATGTAGCTCATCACCACAGAAGTCATGGTAATGATAAACTTAGGGTGGATTGTTGCAGTGTGATGAAAAAGTCATGGTGGCTTGGTGCAAGTGTAGAGAAAAATATTGAGAGAAGAAAAGCTTTTGTAAATATTTGGATGGATACATAAATACATTTTGTATTAATCCATTGGGATCATTAGAACTAGTTTATTGGCAGCTGGTCTTCGCAGGTGCAACTTGGGTGTAACGCAGGGGTCGGCAACCTGCGGCTCGCGAGCCGCATGCGGCTCTTTTGATATCAAGATGGGGCTCTCCAGTTCCTTGAACAAATACTAATAATCTTAATAAAAAATAAAAAATATTTGAAATAAAAAAACATGTTAGTGGCTCTTTAAAACCAGGGACATTTTGAAAATTGTAAATTTTGGCTCTTTCGCCTCAAAAGGTTGCCGACTCCTAGTGTAACGAAAATTAAGTGTTAGTTAAAGGGTGGATTTTTTTTAGAAAGCAGATAAACCAATAGCTGCATATTTTTTACTAAATTTATATTGATGTATCGTCTAAGTGTTATGGAGAAGACCCGCTGTTCTTGATTAAAAGAATGTTTCAAGTATATCGTGTCAGTTTGAACGTTAAGGTTTCAGGCCTAAAACAAATTATATTGAATCAGCTTTAAAAAGTAAAATAAAAATAGTTTATAAAAATGGGAAGATAATATATACGAATGAGACATTTTCTAAGTTGCTCCCCTTTTACAACTTGTAAAGTGCTTTCCCTTTAATAAGATTAATGTGAACCGATAGTCGGATGGAGATAATTCGTTGTTTTTTATCATCTAATCACTTGGTTAACTAATAATCGGGACTATTAAAATTTGTATATCTTTATTAGCGAATAGGTGCTTCTTCACAAGCCATCTTCTTCTGACATAACAATTTTACAGAATTTAAACGGTTTTGTAAATTCACCACCTACCACAATCTTACAGTAACACTATGAAGGGCATCGTTGTTTCATATACTATTATCTCTTGTTCAACTAAATAGAACATACATTCTTGCAAACTAGACCTAAATGTATGTTTTGAAATTTAAAAAAATAATACATATAAAAGGCATTCGTTGAGCTTTTTTACTTTCTCGTATATACGTAGTATAGAGAAAGTATTGTAATCGTGCAAAAAAAAAAAAATCGAGATTTTTACAAATCTCGACGTTTTACACCTCACTGATACGGAAAAACATAATTTTGCAATCTTGTCCGTATGTCTGTGTGTGTGTGTGTCTGTCTGTCTGTCTGTCTGTCCGTGTGTAAACACGATAACTTGAGTACCGTTACAGCTAGGTTGATGAAATTTCATATATAAGTATTTTATCAAAATCGTAGATCCGTATCAACTTTTGAGCGATTTCCGATAACCGGAAGTGGTACTTTTCCTACTTTGAATTTTTCAAAAGCCTATAACTTGAGTACTATTTCAGATAGATAAATGAAATTTCACATGTAAGTAAAAGATCTAATTCTCTACCTTCTGTTAAATTTTGAGTAATTTCCGTTGACTGGAAGGAGTAATTTACGCTACTTCCGATTTCTCAAAAAACTAATGTAAATTTTTAAAGTACTAATAATATTGCGCACTATTATACGCGTTTTTATTCGGCGTTTGCTTGGTGCGCAATGTTTTTTTTATGAGATTCTATTCTATTTTTAAAAGTTTAAGTATTTAAAATGGATTAAAAATCATAACTATATCCCCAGTTACCATCCCCTGTTGTTTTATATAAGAATATTCGAGAAAGTTTAGGGGAGATCACTCCCGGTTTATTATTTTCATGTTTGAAAAAATATTTAAAAAATGTAACGGTATTAAAATATTGTAGAGGAATTGTATGAATCGTCTGTAACTATTTCTACTAAAATAATGTCTGATAGAGCAAAACCATAAAAGTTCGGTTTCGCGGTTCTTATAGAACAATTGTTATGTGTTGCAGAGTTTAAATTCTTTTTTAAAAATGTAATATACAAAAAAAATGGGGCGGTAAAATCTTCTACCACGGTCACTATAAGACGGTACGTCAACCTTGTCTACTCAGCTTCCATTAGGCCTCGTCAATACTCAGTCCTTATAATTGTCTTCAAATTTACAGTCACATAACTTGCTATATCATGAAATATTTCAGTTTGTTATTGAATATTCTTATCTAGTCGGTCAAAGCTTTGCTTATTATAATGGTGTTTATACACACCATGAAAGTGTTGCTTAGTGGCAGCTATTTCATGCTAAATTATCGATCTTAGTTTTATAACAAAGTGCGGTGCTCACGCGGAGAGAAAATGCGCTCATCAGTTATTTAAATACATTATTTAATTTCCTCCAACCAGAGCGCGCGCTTAAATAATGCGCCGCGCCCTCGTGCAGTTTCCAAAGTGTCGTCTTGTTTATTAAATATTCCAAAAGTTTGTCACCTAACTACGGCACAAATAAAAAAAAATAAATTAACAACACCGCATACAAATAAACACTTCAGTAATCTAAACGGTGATGTAAAAACAAGCCAAGGAATCAGACGTCGCCACGACATTTAGTATGAACCCGTTCTGCGGGCAACGGGACCAGCTTACTGGGTCATGGCCATTGGACGAAAAACCAAAACAAAGCAGCTAGCCGGGAAGGAGGGTGTTTTTCTCAAGCTAGCTACACGTTAACCTTGAAGGCCGTGTAGTGTCCATTGTGTTGTTTCCCACTGGATTAAATTATGCTTTTGGTAAATTATTTACACGCTAACATGGCGTAGGGTTAAATAGATGTAGATATATAGTTTGGTACTTTGCTAGGTCTACATTCAGTGATAACTCCGCCAGCGGGCTAACTTGGCGGTGAGGGACGACGATAGATTTGTGGCAGGATTGCCATGCTAAGTTATGCGGCAGGTCGAGGCCAAAATCGTGTTCCTCCGTGCTGGCAAATCGTAATACGCCAGTGTGTAACGCGGTTTCCGGAATGTTTAATTGTTAATTATTATTGTGGGAAAGAACTGTGAATGTGTTGGACTAGTGTTTGGTTTTAATTGTTAAAAGTATACTTAGTCTGTAAGTTGAATAAAATAGTATAGAGTTAAAGTGTTACGTAAGGCAGAATTCCTCGTTTTCGTTTGGATACATTTTTTCAATATTTGTGATTTATTCCATGTCTCATACTTTTTCTCCATTTTTACCACTCGCCCCCGGACCAGATTTTTACACTCGGTTTTCTTAGATTTAGATTCTAGACTAGATTCGACATTAAATTTGATCGAGATACATAGATCTAGATCTAGATCTACATTAGTTAGGTCTGCATTTTAGTATTTCACTTCTACTATTTGTAACTAGATCTAGATTTACTAGTCTACTACTAAGTACTACATTTTCTGCAATGTATGTTGATATACTTATAGAATCTATGAAGTTAAGCCGATTATCATTTCATTAATATTATGTGATAGATCGCTAGATCTAGGTAGAATGTAGCTGAACTAAAATAATTAAATACAATACTAAGGGATTATGCACATATTATAGATCTATAATAATAGGCCTAGATTCTAGATCTGTCTGTAGGAAAGTCGATATTATATAATACAGGGGGAGGAGGGTGCTTGCCTGGACATTGTGTAATACAATAGTCTATTAATAACACTGACTGTTTTTTCCATTCTATTCTTTTTTGTTGTATGCCCTAAAATTTAGTAGGCCTATTTATTAACTATTTAAAATAGCCTAATTGGATGCTTATAAAAATTAGTAGGCCTATACATTGATTAGGTAGGGTAGGCTACACATTTTTAAAACAGTTTTTAATAGACCTTAGAATCTACTGCATTTTGTAAATTAACCTCTAAGTCAGTATTCTATGCTGCTGGTTATACTTGTGTCTATTTTATATAGTTTTCTACCTTAGTAGCAGTGGAAACTGATTCCTTAAATATTATAGGCCTATTATATCTAAAGGTGTGGAAATGTTAGGCCATATAATTATAATGTAGGGTATGGGTTAAAGAATGACACATTTCTTGTTTAAATGCATGATCTCACGATCTAGATTCTAGTACATATAAATAATATTAAACCTCTAGGCTATGATATAAAATCATCTTTAGATATGTTGTAGTGCCCCACCCAAAATGTTGTTTAGTGTCGTTACCCCCCCCCCCCCCCCCAAACTGAATAGAATTTCTCTAGAAAATATCACCAGAATCCCCCCTTGGAAAATTTAGACCCCCATGAGAAAAATGTCTGAAAGAAACACTGGGCTTGCAGTGTTTCTTCCAGACTTTTTTGCTCCGGGGGGGGGGGGGGGGGGTGAATACTGTTAAAACTATATCTTTTCTATATACATTCCATTTCGTTATTGCTAAGTCTGTTTAATAAGATAATTATGTTAATAATAAAGAAGCCTTACATAAGCCTACCTATCACGAACTGAAGTTTTAACGTTGCAATGCTTAGTATACACATTTCCTGTGGGGTCAGTACAGTGCCTAGTTTTCATGTATCTAATGTGGTCAGTCAAATACAGTGCAATGGTAAAGCTTTACTAATTAAAATATTAAAATAATGGTTATCTTATTGCCCTAAACAATAAAGTTTTAAACAAGGCTACCAAAACATAATATTAACAATAACATATAATAATTATTTAATTATTCATCTATTGAACATGAATCTTAACAATAGCAAGTAGGCTTGATGAGTATTTAGTGTAACTGAAAATAATCTTAACATTAGTTAGTAGGCTAATAATTATATAGTGTTATTGAAAAATTTTAACATTAGTTAGTAGGCTAATAATTATATAGTGTTATTGAAAATAATCTTAACAACAGTAAGTAGTAATTATTCAGTGATATTGAAAATAATCTTAACATTAGTTAGTAGGCTAATAATTATACAGTGTTATTGAAAATAATCTTGACAACAGTAAGTAGTAATTATTCAGTCAGTATTATTGAAAATAATGGTCTGAAGCAGTTTAACATTACATAAATGAGCCTCTAACTCTAAGGTTTTATTTCAAGCTGTTTAGGTCCATTTAAATTAAAACTGCATTAAAATGCTAATATTAAGTGTTTGATGTTTGTTGGAATATTAGATCCCTTAGATAAAATCTATAAGAAAAACAAAGGTAAAAATTGCCATTACACTGAAGAAACTTAAATACTACTAGTTTTAGGTGAATGCTTTTTGAATAATGTGTCGATTATAAATGACTGATACCAAAAATTATGTACATATCAAACACTGTTTTGATATAAAAAAATAAAAACTTAATACGCCTAATTACAACCATTTGGAGCTATTTTGGCAACACTTTCATCTGAAAAGTTGTACTAATTTGGGTTTTCTTTTTTGGTCTTGGTAGGAAAGAAATAGTGATACTACCTCCAAAGCGAAATTCAGATAATTTCTGTCAAAGTAAATAACTACTCTCATTGACTTAAGCCAGGGGTCTCCAAACTTTTCAGCCCGAGGGCCACATTGACTATCAAAAATAATTTCGGGGACCAGAGATTCTTCAAGGCATCTTTTCGGGGTGGTGAGCTCCCCCTCCCCCCACACTAAAATATAATTTATATAGAAATATATACAAATTTCAAGTGGGCAAAAAGATCTCCGCGGGCCGGATGAGAGGAGCTCGCTGGCCGCATCCGGCCCGCGGGCTGTAGTTTGGAGACCCCTGACTTAAGCTGTAGGGCCTATATGTTTTCTATCTGATTTTAAAACAATAGCCAATAATGTTAATTTAACCCTAAGGTACACAGAAGTATCTCTACAGACAGCAATAACAATTTAATGATAGGAGTGGGGCCAAATGATACAGATAGTACCAAGATGTGTCTGGATTCAGTATAAAATTAAAGGGATGGTGCACATACTTGTATAACATTATATTAATGGGGTGGTGAGGTGACATGTTATAACATAACATGGAGGGGGCGTGGTGATGCATTGTCATTTTATTTCATTGGGTGGTAATAGTAATAATAAGCCATCTTGTATTAAAAACTATTTTTATTTTGATTTATGAAGTGTGTTTTGTCCTTTAGGATGATTTAATGAGGGTTGATCTTACATATATTAAAGCTTAACAACTGATTTAAATGAAGCAGCAACTAGCTAGTTTTCTGAAATGACATTGTTCCCATTAATTAAAAAAACAAAACCTTAAGTATAACTGGTTTGAGGGTGGAAGGGAGTGATCCCTATAACTATATAATATTGTGGGTAGCAGTCTAACATCAGTCTAATAACAGTGATGTTTTTATATTACGTAATATGTGCATGGTCTCTTAATAACAAGATCTGGTAATATCCACTATAAAATGATCATTAGAACCTAGAGGAGACATTTTAATGATTTATAAGTATAAGAGAGCTTTGCTTTTGTATTAGTACAATTATACAATGTATTCTTATCGTATAGGAAATATTTTTGTGTGTCTATGACCATCAATTATACAATGTATCAATCTTATTGTAAAGGAAATATTTTTGTGTGTCTATGACCATCATCTGGCTCACTTGGCCACACCCACATCTCAAGGCATTTAACCACATTCTCCCTGTGGGCCAAAGACCACATTCTCCCTGTGGGCCAAAGACCACATTCTCCCTGTGGGCCAAAGACCACATTCTCCCTGTGGGCCAAAGACCACATTCTCCCTGTGGGCCAAAGACCACATTCTCCCTGTGGGCCAAAGACCACATTCTCCCTGTGGGCCAAAGACCACATTCTCCCTGTGGGCCAAAGACCACATTCTCCCTGTGGGCCAAAGACCACATTCTCCCTGTGGGCCAAAGACCACATTCTCCCTGTGGGCCAAAGACCACATTCTCCCTGTGGGCCAAAGACCACATTCTCCCTGTGGGCCAAAGACCACATTCTCCCTGTGGACCTCGGTTCACATTTTTATAACAGTGAACTGTTCATTTTAAAACATTCTGCTTTGTAACATCAATTAAACCTTTATTTTATTATGTTTTATTGTGTTCAGTAACGTGTTTTATTGTTTTGTTCCCTAACTTATTTTTTTTTAAAATTCTGTTCTGTAACGTGTTTTTAAAATTCTGTTCTGCAACATGTTTTAAAATTCTGTTCTGTAACTTGTTAAAAAATCTTGTTCAGACCAAAGAGTTCCTTATTTTGGTGGTTCCCTGAGGCCGCGATGTCTTTGTTGTGTCACCCAGAATGACTTAAGGGCCCTTGGTCCTTTGCACACACATTGCACCTGCTCATTTAGACGTCAGCAGTATTTGTTTTTACTTGAAGCCCCGGCTATATTCTGTTGAGCCCCCTGCTCTTTGATACTATTGTTCACTTATATTGCCATTATAGGTCTATTTATAGACGCAAGAGTGTGCATCAGTTTTTGAAGTTCATGCACACACCTAATACAGTGTTATGATTAGCCTTAGGGGTCATCCATAAATGACGTCACGCTTTTTTTGACGATTTTTACCTCCCCCCCTCCCCTCCGTCACACGTCGTCACAAAAAGCCAGACCCCCCCCCCCCTAAAATGACGTCACACCTCAACCTACAACCCCCCTCAAAATTGCAGTTGAATTTTTTTAAACATCGATATTTTTCCAAAATCTTGTCTAAACTATTACAATTTATTAAAACAGTTATCTAAAACGCGAAATAACGTCTAAAATTCGTTTTCTAACATTGCTTTTTTATAATGCAAAAATGTGACGTCGCAACATCTGACCCCCCCTCCCCCTCATCACACATCGTCACAAAATTACGTACCCCCCCTCCCCCCTACGAGTGTGACGTCATTTATGGATGACCCCTTACGGGGGAATCAAAAGTTACGGAGAGGTTTAGAATCAGTAATTCAGATACCGGTTTTTAAATTAATAGTCTATTGAAATTCTTTATAGTCTATTTTTAAAAAAAGCACGTCATGACAATTTCAAATAAATCTAGCCACAACAACGAATGCTAAATCACAACACCGACCATCAATAAATGGCGTGTTCATTGGCGATGCGTTTTGTGGTGCCAGTTACACATTTCAATAGTTCATTTCACTAGAGTGCCGAGAAAATGTGTGCATTAATCACCGTTTGAATATACGGTAAATAATGACACGCTCTGTTGACATGTATAATACCGTCAGAATTCCTTTTGTGTGTGCTTTTATTGACGTTGTTGAGTAGTAAGACCTTAAAAAACTGTTCTTTGGTGCGGGTAAGAGAGGGTTTACACGCTGTCTAAAGAACTAATGTTTGGTGGAATAGAGCTAGATTGAAGGGTGGATTGTTTTCTAAATAAATGGTGATATAATAATTTCCCAAAGCTATTAAAATAATTGGTGTCTTTTTTATTAGGAGTAGAATCTGTATAAGGTAGTTTACTTAGCGGTGTTAGAAGTATAGAAGGTAGTCTACTTAGCTACCATTAGAAGTATAGATGGTAGTCTACTTAGCTACAGTGTTTCTTCCAGACTTTTTTCTCCGGGGGGGGGGGGGGGGCACTTGAAATTTTCGGGGGGGGGGGGGGGGAGGGGGAAGAGATGCCTGGAAGAAACTCTGCTTAGCTACGTTAGAAGTATAGAAGGTAATCTACTTAGCTACCGTTAGAAGTATAGAAGGTAGTCTACTTAGCTACCGTTAGAAGTATAGAAGGTAATCTACTTAGCTACGTTAGCCCTTTGTGAAAAAAATCGATGGGTAATCGCTAGACTTGACCATGTCATCCTAACATATAACACTCGTAGTTATTGATCTGCCTGACGATGAGGTATGGATGCGCAGTCTCGTGCCTTGACGGAAAGTAGGCTTACAGTCATACACAAGGGGTCGGGTTAGTGGGGGGGGGGGGGTTGAGGCTTAGACTAAAAATTGTAACGTGAGTGACGTGACTTTTAATTTTTTAAATCTCAAACACTGCAAATATAGTTATAAAACAAAAAAAATGGTGGAGGGGGGGGGGATAAAATTAAAATAAGTAAATGTCAGGTATCAGTAGTTAATTAATATGTGATTACTTTTTTTCCCCACCCATTCATTTCCTGGTGATTAGCTTCAACCAACCTCGTTTCTGATTCATCGACTGAACAAAAACGTGTAAAAGGTCAAGATTTTCTTCTCTGCTAAGCTGTTTCATTAACCCCAAGTGATCTCACTTAACACTTGAAACATCGCCCGGCTCATAGGTTCGGCTACTGACCGCCACATCATGTCGGCTCCAGCCCTACCCGACCCTGCCAGGTCAGGCGTGACCAGCTTCCACGTGAAGCCGGTCCGACGCACGTAGCCGCTGGACCGTGACGTTTGAACCATGAGCGGGAGAAAACATTAACAGTAACCACAACCCGAACTGTAGCGGACATTCCCGGATTTTGTAGTGTCGCCAGATCTCGCCCATAGGATGGAGTCGGTGACGCGGGTCAAAGACGAGAAACCCCCCACCCCCCAGCAGCAGACTCAGCAGTTCCAGAGCCTGCAGTTCCAACAGCAGTTACATTCCCTGCAACAGCAGCAGCAGCAACATCAGAGCCTACAACAGCTGCAGCAGCAGTTGCAGCTTCAGGCGTTGCTGTCGGCGGCTTCGCAGTAAGTTTTTAAAAAATTAAAATTCTCTTGTGTATGTGAGTGGCAGTGTGGTTGCTGTAGCTGGTGTGTGGGTGATAGGTTCTTGTACCAGTAGTGGTGTGTGTCGTTCATTGCAGTGGATGTAGTTGTGGCGGTGTGGTTGTGCTGATGACAGTAAGGTTGGTTGTCGAGTGTCTTTTTGTGTTGGTATGTGGCTGTCGAAGATGGATGTGTGTGGTTGTGTGTGGTGGGTTGCCGTAGGTTGTATGTGTGTCGGGTAGTGAGTCCACAGGTGTCTGTTTTGTGGTTGCCGTATGTGGTTGTGTGTGGTTGCCGTATGTGGTCGTGTGTGTGTGTCAGTGTGGTTGCCGTATGTGGTTGTGTGTGGTTGCCGTATGTGGTTGTGTGTGTGCTGTCAACGACTGCCTTGTTGCCGTATGTATATGAGCGTACACAGTTTGATGTTGATACACACATATGCCAATGTAAAATATCTCTGCCTGTGTAAACACTCGCCACAGGTGAGTCCACAGGTGTCAGTGTGTAAACGCTGACCGCAGGTGTGAGCTCCACCTGTGTCGCAGGTGTGGCTGTAAGCTCATTGCAGGCGTACACCGATAGTGCTATTACAGACCTGAATGTAATTAACTGCCGCAGGCATGAGACAGACTACTACGACAGGCGCAGTTCTTGTGTATACAGTTGACAGTGTGAGTTAGCAGTGCTGTTACACGTATTGGCCTCTTTGTGTAAATTCATGTTGCATGTGTGAATGAAAGGTTTCACATTTTTTACACTCAAACGCCGGCGTCCATTGTTTTTGTTAATGTTATCACAAAAAGCATTGCATAACATCAGCCATCTTATCTTGATGAAGCTATGAATACTAAAATCGATTTGGGAATATTCAATGTTTCTATGCCTCAGAAGGCCTGAATTAGTTAACAGAGATACACATACTATGTATTAACGACAATTTTGCTGGGGAATATTATTTAATATACTCTTCTATAGTAGGGCCTACATGCCCCCCCCCCCCCCCCCCCCGAACGAAATGGAATTTATATAGAAAATATACTTTTGACAGTGTGTCGTCGTCCCCTCCCGCCCCCCGGAAATTGTTGTCCGCCCTCCCGAAAATTTCAAGTGCACCCCCGGAGAAAAAAAGTCTGGAAGAAACACTGATCACGCCCCTATAAGTTAGTGCTATGTGATGACGTAGAGTGCAGAAAACAAGTCTAAATTTAGACGGATCACGACAGGTTCAGCTTTGTTAAGATCTCGTTGAGGGAACGTGTTTCTGACACGCACCACTGACCGCCAGTCACCGCTGGATGTCGACACCCGTCACGCTTGAGTGGATGAACAATCCGTCGATTGATTTGTTATAAGACAAAGGGGACGATAAGTCGGCGGGGAGTGACAGCTTCTGTTGTGTTGGTTGTATAGAACCTATGTTAGGGAGTAGTGGACAGTAGACGTCATGGTGGGCAGTTGTGGACAGTAGACGTCATGATGGGCGGTAGTGGACAGTAGACGTCATGGTGGGCAGTTGTGGACAGTAGACGTCATGATGGGCGGTAGTGGACAGTAGACGTCATGGTGGGCAGTTGTGGACAGTAGACGTCATGATGGGCGGTAGTGGACAGTAGACGTCATGATGGGCGGTAGTGGACAGTAGACGTCATGGTGGGCAGTAGTGGACAGTAGACGTCATGATGGGCGGTAGTGGACAGTAGACGTCATGGTGGGCAGTAGTGGACAGTAGAAGTCATGGTGGGCAGTAGTGGACAGTAGACGTCATTGTGGGCAGTAGTGGACAGTAGACGTCATGGTGGGCAGTAGTGGACAGTAGACGTCATTGTGGGCAGTAGTGGACAGTAGACGTCATGGTGGGCAGTAGTGGACAGTAGACATGGTGGGCGGTAGTGGACAGTAGACGTCATGATGGGCAGTAGTGGACAGTAGACGTCATGGTGGGCAGTAGTGGACAGTAGACATCATGGTGGGCAGTAGTGGACAGCTTTAGTAGTGTACTGTTAGGACCCTAGATGCCAACAGCTGCAAGTTATAGAAATTTATTTCATACCCGTGTTTCTGAATGCCACTGACTTTAATGGAGTCTTCTAACAAAGGGAGGTAAACTATTAAAACACACTACTCGTCAATGACGACACAAACCCCAACACCCTACACTGAAATTACTACTTGGGGATAGCGTGGTCGGGAAACAGAGCGTAGGATCATCTCCATTAAGTCCCGAGTTAGAACCCACTGACAAATGAGGTTTGTTAGTCGGGTACAGCTATATCTTCCAGGAGAGCAAACTCCACAATCAAACAACTGCTGCCTTGTAGTTTGTTCTTGGACGGACAAAGACTACTAAAGCAAATCTAGAAAGAAAAACAGGCTCAAGTCATGGTCAACATGCCATTATGCGCAAACTCGTTGACATCTATTTAAAAAAAAAATATTTGTGTCGGAGAAAAAGCGGTTAATAGTTCAATCAATAACAAAGAAAACGACTACTAACCAACCCAACACACCTATTTTTAAAAACTCCTTCTTTACGATTGTATCAATCTTTCCTTTTTTTTTACATACATAAAGGACGAACAGCTGGCTTTATGTTTGTTGATGCAGTTACTCAAAGTAGACATACGTTACGAGTAATATGTTAATAGTTTACCCCCCCTCCCCCCTTTGTTAGTAGACTCCATTATAGCCAGTGGCATTCTAAAACACGAGTATGAAATAAATGTCCATAACTTGCAGTTGTTGGCATCTTGTGTCCTAATACTACTAAAGCTGACCACTACTGCCCATCTACTAACACCTGATAGGTCGTCGACAAAAGGGCATATTCCTAAACTAGTTTACTTATATAGCAATACTTCCACTACCAGTCAAAATCTAGGGCTAGAATATCATTGTCGATTATTTCCATTTTAAAAGTGTGGGTACGGCTAATCCGTTATGACCTAAAGCTATTTAGATTGAGTGTCTATAATATTCTTGGCCGAAGGCTTATATTGGATTTGAGTCATGGTTTTGGTTATCGATATTCGGGAAAGGGCTTTGCCTTTAACGATGATACCGATTCAGTGTATGAAATTTGGTAGTTGCCGTGTTTGGTCTTTTAAATTAATAAAAAATAGAAGTACTAGTAGAAATCTACATCTAGATACAGAATAGTTACCAGACAAAAAAAAAAACAACTCATGCGTAGTAAAGTAGTTCTGTGGGGTACTTGATGTTGTACATGTCGTGTGGATGACAGGTGTCATCGGAAAACATACCGTAGTCAATAAATTTCCGTCCCGACCCTAATCCCAACCCCCGGGCTGTCGCTATCGAGGTATCCATCGAAATGTTCCAATATTAATAGCTTTTTGTGTTGGACGCCATGCGTGTGACGTCACGCGGCTGACGACACACGAACAATCATGGCCGCTGAGCATGAGATAAAAGCTTTAAAAAAAGTATCGCCGATAACTCTGCTAGTTACCGTATTTACCGTAAATAATGGATGCACGGACCATGCCCGATTTCATGAATCTTAGCATTTTTTCTAAGTTTAGACATTGTCTATTGTTTACGTTTCAGCGTGTTAATGTGTGGCTAATGTATCATTTACCGGTTCTTTCTAATTATAAGCGCTTTTCATGGCTTGCTTTGTTAAAGGTTAAATATAGCGTTGACATGAAAAGTTTTTGAAGAAGATACCGGTCTTTTGAAAGTCACTGTTGGCAACCCTTGTGGTTTTTTTTTTAAATACTGATCAGCCTCAACCAGCTGATGCAACAAAATTTAACCAGATGACCCACCTGAACTAACCAGCCGTGCCCAGCACGCTACACATCCTGCTTTACCCTGAGTGTAACGGTGTGTGTGTGTGCGTGAGAGAGACTGCTCACCATTCAAGTCCGCCTGACAGCCTGCGCTCATCGCCTTCCGTTGACCCACCGTTTGCTCCGTGTTGCGAACACAGCCCCGTGCTAATCAATGTCGTTGGACATATTCTACAATGGCCGATTTTTCATGTACTGATTTTTAGTGTAATCGATACGAATCAATGTGACAACGATTCGGTGACATTCGCGTGGTTTTACCTTTTAAACTATTTCGAAATCGCTTCTTGGTGATTGGTTGTTAAAAATAGAATGCTGACAGTTAAATAAAAAGGTATCGCGGTGTTTAAGTGAAGTGAAATTGACGTTGAGTGAAAGGTCTGCTTTGCAAGGAACAGAAATAGTACACTCTTAGGTTAATTCAAACTGTAGCATATCAATTTTTTTAAAGGTCATAGTGCTGAAAAAGTAACTATTTATTATATAACTTACAAATAACATAATGTTTGCTTTGTTTCGATTTTGTTTTCTACACCATCAAGGCCAAAACCAGCCCTTTGTTACATTTTGTTTTCAAATCTTCGGACAAATTCGTTTACCTTCTGTTAATCCAAATAATTAATTAAGTAGCTGTGCTATTCGTGTATTTAATAACGTATAGAATTCAGAATTATATGTTCTTTTTAATTATTGACGGGTTTTAAAAAATGATCACTGCATTATGTTCATTTATTCTCGACAGGTTAATAAAAAAAGTAAGGATATTAATTTTTAATTTAAGCCCAGCGACGTCAATGATTGGTTGAATGTGTCACGTGGTCGTATGTACAGACGCCGTGCTTTGGTTGGCTGCAAATGTCGCAGCTTGTCCTACGCTCAAAGCTTCTCATTAATTCAATCACATAGTAAGGGAGTCGCTGAGTTATGAATCGAACAGGCGCCCGGGGTTTGACTGAAGCTTTGTCTTAAAGCCCGAGTCACCCGCCTCAATACATACTGCACGCGTTTCTCATGCACTTAGAAATAGGCGCTTCGTTTGTTAGCGGCTGAGTAATCTTTAAGCCATCTTTTAAATTTTTTTGTTTTATTACTTGTTTTCGAAGCTGGGTAGCCGACAACAGCTGATGGTTATAGTGGCTGGTCCATAACAGCTGGTGTTGATACTGACCACAGCTGGTATTGATACTGACCACAGCGGGTGTTGATACTGACCACAGCGGGTGTTGATACTGACCACAACTAGTGTTGATACTGACCACAGTGGTGTTGATACTGACCACAACTAGTGTTGATACTGACCACAACTAGTGTTGATACTGACCACAACTAGTGTTGATACTGACCACAGCGGGTGTTGATACTGACCACAGCTGGTGTTGATACTGACCACAGCGGGTGTTGATACTGACCACAGTGGTGTTGATACTGACCACAGTGGTGTTGATACTGACCACTGCGGGTGTTGATACTGACCACAGTGGTGTTGATACTGACCACAGCGGGTGTTGATACTGACCACAGTGGTGTTGATACTGACCTCAATGATGTTGATACTGACCACTGCTAGTGTTGATACCAGTGCCGGCGCCAGGTTATTTAGCGCCCTAGGCAAAACGTATAAAAACGCTTCCTTTCACACAAATTAATTAAAATTCATTAAAAGTGACATATTAATTTATTATTAATTGCCTAAACTTTAAAAGTAGACATCAAAATCAAATTTTACTTGCCTCTTTCGTTGCGAAAGTAAAGTCCACGAATCTACTTTGTATTTGTAGATCATACAAAGTAAAGGAAGAATCTGGGCGGGGCTTCGCCCCTAGCGGAATAGATGCTTGGAAAAAAAACTGCACGCTAAACACTTTTTAGATTAGAAAAAGTAGACATCAAAATCAAATTTTACTTGCCTCTTTCGTTGCGAAAGTAAAGTCCACGAATCTACTTTGTATTTGACGACATAGCCCCCCCCTCTACAAACATTAAGTACGAGAGAAATGGCCCGTTGAGGAAGGATACAACGGGCGCTAGGCTGATAGTGCTATTTTCTCGGTACTTTAATTTATACAAAATATAGTCATAGGCATATCCCTAAACCATGCACCTAATCTCATTCATGACAAAAGTCGCATTTAGAGTTTCTTTCAGGCAACTCTACTTGGGAGGAGGGGGCTTCGCCCCCCCCCTCCCCCTCACACACACTCCAAAACATGTCTACCGTCCCATTCAACGAAATATAATTATATACTTTTTCCAGTGTCCGCCCCCTGCCAGAAAATTCTACCCCCGCCCCCGAAAATTTCAAGTACCCCCACCCCTCTCCGAGGAGGAAAAAGTCTGAAAGGAACACTGGTCGCATTTGTAGATCATACAAAGTAAAGGAAGAATCTGGGCGGGGCTTCGCCCCTACCGGAATAGATGCTTGAAAAAAAAAACTGCACGCTAAACACTTTTTAGATTAGAAAAAGTTCCCCCCTCCGGGGAGGAAAAAGTCTGTAAGAAACACTGGTGTCGCGCTTAGCCACTACCCGAAGAATTGCATTAAAGAAATTGCAAGAAAACAACTTTTTAGATTAGACTAATTAATTAGGCGGTCATTTTATTATAGAGTATCGATGAAGAAATTTCTTTTGAGTTGGGGAGGGGGGGGGGGGGAGCTCAGACGATCTTACGCGGGGGTGGGGCTTCGCCCCTACCCGAAGAATTGTATGAAAGAAACTCTTCACGCAAACCACTTAGATTAGACAAAATTGCCTTTTTATTCAATGTTTACTCGAGAATCAATGACGTCATATTACTGTGTGCACTCTCCGGCTTGATATTATTTTCTACTATATGACGTCATATTTCGTTTTCGTTTCACTGTGAAAGTTTTTAAATTGCTTATGTTTTCTCTAGAGCGTTCTTGTCAGATAGATACATAGACAGATAGATAGATACACAGACAGCGAAACTATTATTATAGATTGCAATCTACAACGGCTACTGATGTATTTGTTTTTCAACTTAAGCTCTATATAATTTTTATAGTATTAATAATAACTTAAAGTTATATTTATATGTAATCGGTCAACCTAAGCTGCAGGAATTCGAAATGAATGTAAAGTTAAGCAACGAATTATCTCCCATTTGAAAATCCAAATAACAAAATTTTGTTCAAGGGAAATAACTTTCACAAGAATTGCCAAATAAATCAAGTGTAACTAAGACACGTTTGAAAAACACAATAAAATGCTCCAAATTTCATTACGTAATACTTATAACAAATCTTTTATATTAGCTATGTAACCTTGTAAAAGCAATATATTTTACCTATTGAATACTTAACTCTGTGTTTTGTTTGAAATTCTTAAAACGGTAGCTTTATTATAACATACTTCTATTCAATTATGATGACATACATATAATCAAGCACCCTTATATCTCCATCAAAACTTAAAATTTTGGATCTCTTAAATAAAGGGATGTCTTTGAAAAAAATCAAACACGGGTAACTGTTTTAGACATTGCTAGATTTATTGATTAAATATAAAAAAAAATTATAATTTGAAAAAAAAAGTTTACAGTTAGTTATAAATTCCATCCTATTTAATAATATATTAATACTTTAAGAGTGGTAATATAGATTCCTAAAAACTAAAGATTTTTGTCAACTAGAGAATGCCTACCTTTCTTGGTAGTGTGTTCCGTACTGAATTGACTAACTTACGATAAACTCGACTACTCGATATTCTCTACTATTTTCACAACACATATCAAACTTCGATACCTAAACATAACTAGACTCGATGCTCCAGAACTACGACACCAACTCGATTAACTTCACCAAGCTCTACAAACGATACTCCCAATCAACAACGATTTCACTGGACCTACTACTACACTTTAACAGTGAAATAATTCGATACCTTAATACCACAATAATCAAACTCCCGAAGTCCAGAACTACGATACTTCATCACCTACATTCTCATTTCCCTACTACCAATCAGATTTCACTAGACCCTCAACTACACAACAGCCAAATAAAAAAAATACGACACTTTAATACTTACTTTATACCTACGAAACCATATCAGCAACAGCCTTCCGCCGTTACTCCCAAATCTAAAAGGGTCATAAAAACTTACCAAACAAGTGACAATACTTTGAACATCCCGTCATTACAAAACTATACACCAGGACATATTTCTAATTCACAGTCAGAGAAAACGAGACTTACAGTTACAAGCCCTATTAAAATTAGATAACCGTTTAAAATGTTCGAAATTTAAATTACGAACTTATTTAATAGTTTTCTACAACAATTATGTGACACCAAATTAAAAAGGAAAAGTGACTGGTAAAAAGCGCCCCGACCTTTCCAACTTAGGGAGGTAGGGTTGCCTTTTTACCATCGCGAATAAATATATGCCTATATAGACCTAATTTTGGGGTGGAGGTGCAAAATTGATAGTTCGTCCTCGGTGCCGAAATAGATTGCCACTCCTTTATAAAAGTTATTAGGTACTTTTCGATAATAACGATTACAACTATTGCGCCCCCTAGGGATGGTGCGCTAGGCGACCGCCTAGTTCGCATTATAGGTATCGCCGGCCATGGTTAATACTGACCACTGCTAGTGTTGATACTGACCACTGCTGGTGTTGATACTGACCACTGCTAGTGTTGATACTAACCACTGCTAGTGTTGATACTGACCACTGCTAGTGTTGATACTGACCACTGCTGGTGTTGATACTGACCACTGCTAGTGTTTATACTGACCACTGCTAGTGTTGATACTGACCACTGCTAGTGTTGATACTGACCACTGCTAGGGTTGATACTGACCGCAGCTTCTGCTGATACTGACAACTGCTAGTGTTGATACTGACCACACTTGGTGTACTGACCCTGATGATATTAACCACTGCTGTTGTACTGATGATACTGACCACAGCAGGTGTTGATACTAACTATAGCTGGCATTAATGATACTGACCACAGCTCATGTTGATACTGACCACTAAAGGTGCTTGTATCACAGCTGATTGTATAGATTGGATTATCCTGCTACTGAACTATTTCGCGAATCCTTGCCTTGTTTTTATCCTGATCCCTCCCGCAAAAACCTGAACGTAAAAATCAGTTTAATTAATTAATTAATCGAGCATCAACGTTAAACGATCTTGTTGTCATCACGTGTAGGCGAGAGATGCTCACAGTCTTATCCCGTGCTAACGGATGTGTCAGTTTTTCATTTGAAATCGAGGCGGGTAAACTAAAAATGCTGATGTCAGTACATGGGATGCGTTGATCTGTTGTAGTTTTTGGAAACAACCTGTTGTCAGACTTGTATTGAAATGACTAGCACGGTCTATGGATTGTGGTTAAGGCAAGGAGAGAATCTGTATCGTAATCTTGCCAGGATGCCATTGATAGGATGCTACTTGATGATGCCGATACATGAAAATCTGGCCTCAATTTCCGAGTGACGTGAGCGTTTGGTGTAGGTGGCAGCACCATAGCCATACACCGTCACACGTGACGAGTACACAGGCACCCAGAATGCAACAAAAAAAAATGGCAGATGTTAGATGAATGGCGCCTTCTTCCATACAATACAGGCATTCAAACCTGACGGACAAAAGTTGGTGCTGTTGAACACCCCACCCTTCTTTTCCCTCCTCTCTTCACTTCATCCCCCCCCCCTTCACTGCAGCACACCAAACACCAGTAATTGTAATTTATATACAAAATATGCAAATACAATTAAATAGCGTGTTTAGCTGGGACTTCCCACGTTTTTTGACACCTTGCAAAAATGTCACACAAATTATATCCGATCAGGGGGGAGGGAGGGGGTGCGGTTGCGCGGTTGTTTGCAGTAATTTATTTGTATGAAATAAGGTAAAAGAGAGACAACCCGTACAATTGTGAATAGAAAATTTTTGTTTCTTGATGTTGTGTACATTCATTCTTTTCAGGATTCACTATTTGTTCGTCTAGTTATGTAGATTAGTTTCTATCTTCTAAAATGGAGTTACGATATATTTTGCCTATTTAGTTATGCCAACGTTTACAATTAAAGTTGTTTATTTAAAAAAAAACGGTTTTAAAGGAAAAAATTTCATACGCTTCTAGTCGCATAAAGCAATAGTTTGTTTTTGGACTGTCGCCTGCTCAGGCCCGTAACTGCTATAACGTTTCTAGTCTCGTCGGAGAGCAAGTGGTTTTAAGTAGGTCGCACCTGCCCTCAAAACTCGTCTCCATTGAACGCGGAAAGTCCGTTCACAACCAGTGCGCTTTTGTTTGGGTCTGTTCAAATGGTGTGCTCGCGTTCTAAAAATACCGTGGTCATGTTTTGCCGCGGCAGTCCAATGGTCTGGCTTTGAAATCTTCTGTGGTCTGTAGCGGTAGATGCTAATTGCCTGCGTTGCTTTGTGAATGTATACAATAGGCAAGCTCTTGACAGCATATATTTTATTAGCTTCGCGGCAAGCAAGTCACAGTGACATTAAGGCTTTGATGTGTGTGTACATTGGTTCGAGTGAAAAGTATACTTCCCTTTTCGAACCTGCCGGTCCATTTATACATTGGTACTTAACTGTTGTGGTTCGCTTTACGAGGTGGTGTGTTGACTAGAACTACAGTAGGACAGCTGTCCACTACAGTCGAGTTAACTTGTCCACCCTACATGTCCTTCCGCAATATTTCACGCCAGCGAAGAAGCTGCATCTTATTATTGGATGTTATGCATCCCACAACTGTTAGGTAGCCGTATATGAATATGTATAAGTTAGCGTACATCAAGGCTATGTGATGTAATTGTAATTACTTTTAATTAATCTTAAAAGATAAACTTCTTTTAAATTTACTTCCAGAAATAATATTTGATTTCTAATTTTTCAATTAAAATACAATTTTTTTTGTGTGTGTAAATAAAAAAACAAAAAGACAACAGCGAAATAACAGTAACCTTACTAACAACAACAGCAGTTCATAAAACTGGCTTTGAACCATGTTTGCTCAGTTCAGGGGAGCTAATTAACATTTACTTGACTTGATTATATAGAGTTGTCCCGGCTAGGTCGCGCCTATGATGGTAAGCATTCTTGTGTAATGGTTACAAATGTGTAAGTGAAATAATGTCCCCAGCGGTAACTGCTCATAATTAAGTCTACGTTAGCAACATCATAATTACCCGTTGGCGTCCATTGCAACATGTGTGAGGGGTGGTGCCATTTGATATGTTGGGGGGGGGGGGGGAGGTGGAACAATGAGACTCAGCGGTTTATTATCGTGGAATAATTTTGTGAATTTATTTTATTTTAGAGTAAGTGCTGGAATACGAATATGGGGGGAGGGGGAGGGAATTATATAAGAGGTTTTCTGTAAACACACACTGTGTACTATGTAAATACATCCATAATTAAGTGAATAAAAGCGAGGGTGAGGGGGGGGGGTCATCGACCAATGACGTCACGCTTTTAAAAACTTTTTTAAAATCTCTTCCACATCGTCACAAAAAGCCAATTACCCCCCCCCCCCTCTAATATGGTGTCATATATATATATATATATATATATATATATATATATATATATATATATATATATATATATATATATATATATATATATATATATATATATATATATAATTAAAAGTGTGTCGTCACACTTTCTGAACCCCTACCCCCATCGTCACACATCGAGACAAAATTCCACCCCCTCCCCTCCCTAGTAGTGTGACGCCGTTTAAAAACCCATCACTATTCGCTGACCCAAGCTAAACCTCGAGCTGACCTTGAGCAGACCGTTATCACTGACAATGTCCGGTCATCAATTAGTTTAAAGGTTGCTGGTTGTTCACCCCTGGCGCTTTTAGTGACGTCATCTCCGTAAAAAGACATGCTTTTAGCGTAATGGGTGACGTCATGTTTACATAAAACTCGCGTCATGTTTTGATCCGTGGTCCGTTTTTTAGCTCGTGCATGGTCATGTGGTCGATGGGTGAATGACCCAAGCATCCTCCACGTTGTGAAATATCAGTGTTTAGACGAGGGCTAAAGGCCGTACTATCACAATGTGACATATGACCACTAGGCTCACCATCACAATGTGACATGACCACTAGGCTCACCATCACAATGTGACATGACCACTAGCCACACCATCACAATGTAACATGACCACTAGGCTCACCATCACACAATCACAATGTGACATGACCACTAACCTCACCATCACAATGTGACATGACCACTAGGCTCACCATCACAATGTGACATGACCACTAGGCTCACGATCACACCATCACAATGTGACATGACCACTAGGCTCACCATCACAATGTGACATGACCACTAGGCTCACGATCACACCATCACAATGTGACATGACCACTAGGCTCACCATCACAATGTGACATGACCACTAGCCTCACCATCACAATGTGACATGACCACTAGGCTCACGATCACACCATCACAATGTGACATGACCACTAACCTCACCATCACAATGTGACATGACCACTAGGCTCACCATCACACCATCACAATGTGACATGACCACTAGGCTCACCATTACAATGTGACATGACCACTAGGCTCACCATCACAATGTGACATGACCACTAGTCTCACCATCACACCATCACAATGTGACATGACCACTAGACTCACCATAACAATGTGACATGACCACTAGGCTCACCATCACACCATCACAATGTGACATGACCACTAGGCTCACCATCACAATGTGACATGACCACTAGCCTCACCATCACAATGTGACATGACCACTAGTCTCACCATCACACCATCAAAATGTGACATAACCCCTAGGCACACCATCACAATGTGACATGACCACTAGGCTCACCATCACAATGTGACATGACCACTAGCCACACAATCACAATGGGACATGACCACTAGTCTCACCATCACACCATCACAATGTGACATGACCACTAGGCACACCATCACAATGTGACATGACCACTAGGCTCACCATCACAATGTGACATGACCACTAGGCTCACCATCACACCATTACAATGTGACATGACCACTAGGCACACCATCACAATGTGACATGACCACTAGGCTCACCATCACAATGTGACATGACCACTAGTCTCACCATCACACCATCACAATGTGACATGACCACTAGGCTCACCATCACAATGTGACATGACCACTAGGCTCACCATCACACCATTACAATGTGACATGACCACTAGGCACACCATCACAATGTGACATGACCACTAGGCTCACCATCACAATGTGACATGACCACTAGGCTCACCATCACACCATTACAATGTGACATGACCACTAGGCACACCATCACAATGTGACATGACCACTAGGCTCACCATCACAATGTGACATGACCACTAGGCTCACCATCACAATGTGACATGACCACTAGGCTCACCATCACAATGTGACATGACCACTAGGCTCACGATCACAATGTGAAATGACCACTAGGCTCACCATCTCAATGTGACATGACCACTAGGCTCACCATCACAATGTGACATGACCTCTAGCCACACCATCACAATGTGACATGACCACTAGACTCACCATCTCAATGTGACATGACCACTAGGCTCACCATCACAATGTGACATGACCACTAGGCTCACCATCACAATGTGACATGACCACTAGGCTCACGATCACACCATCACAATGTGACATGACCACTAGGCTCACCATCACAATGTGACATGACCACTAGACTCACCATCACAATGTGACATGACCACTAGGCTCACGATCGCACCATCACAATGTGACATGACCACTAGGCTCACCATCACAATGTGACATGACCACTAGACTCACCATCACAATGTGACATGACCACTAGGCTCACCATCACAATGTGACATGACCACTAGGCTCACGATCACAATGTGACATGACCACTAGGCTCACCATCACAGTGTGACATGACCTCTAGCCACACCATCACAATGTGACATGACCACTAGGCTCACCATCTCAATTAGACATGACCACTAGGCTCACCATCTCAATGTGACATGACCACTAGGCTCACCATCACAATGTGACATGACCACTAGGCTCACCATCACACCATCACAATGTGACATGACCACTAGGCTCACCATCACAATGTGACATGACCACTAGGCTCACGATCACACTATCACAATGTGACATGACCACTAGGCTCACGATCACACCATCACAATGTGACATGACCACTAGGCTCACCATCACACCATCACAATGTGACATGACCACTAGCCTCACCATCACAATGTGACATGACCACTAGGCTCACGATCACACCATCACAATGTGACATGACCACTAGGCTCACGATCACACCATCACAATGTGACATGACTACTAGCCACACCATCACAATGTGACATGACTACTAGCCACACCATCACAATGTGACATGACCACTAGGCTCACCATCACAATGTGACATGACCACTAGGCTCACCATCACAATGTGACATGACCACTAGGCTCACCATCACAATGTGACACGATCACTAGCCACACCATCACAATGTGACATGACCACTAGGCTCACCATCACAATGTGACATGACCACTAGGCTCACCATCACAATGTGACATGACCACTAGGCTCACCATCACAATGTGACATGACCACTAGGCTCACGATCACACCATCACAATGTGACATGACCACTAGGCTCACCATCACAATGTGACATGACCACTAGCCTCACCATCACAATGTGACATGACCACTAGGCTCACCATCACAATGTGACATGACCACTAGCCTCGCCTCCAGCTCACCCCTCGTCAGCTGGCTCCGAGCGTGGCCGATCGATTCTCGCTGACGTCACGAGTGTCTGAAATCAAATGAATATTTGTCATTCCTGTTACTTGCTTAATTTTCAATTTCATTTCTCTTCCGTTTTAAGCCTGATCTTATGTCAACAAACGAATTCGTCTTTTTAGTAACAAAATAAACAGTACTGGTTCGTTGGTTTTCATATACGATACCTACAGATTCGATACTAAGTCTCTTCAGTAAAATATCCAAGGTTCCCAATTATCTTTTCACGAGCACAACACCGAGGGCTCTATGTAAATATAAAATGGCTAAAACTCAATAATATCGACTTTAAATTAAGTTATCTTCTGCTGGAAAAAATGACTTAGCATTGCTGCACACTGTGTTTCCCCCCGGGGGTCAAGATGTGGCGACCTCACCCACAGGACAAAGAAATTCTTCTCGGTACGGCTAGCGGCGGGGAGGTGGAGGAAAACACGTGCCGATAGATAAAATTACCGGTTACGTAACGAACGTTGCTATCCGGGTTGTTGATTTTTAAGTCGTCTTTTTGTCTTTCCGGTGTGTCCAATAAACGTAACGAATCGGTGAAGACAAATTACAGAGACGCTGTCTTAGTGCTCGACTCTGGAGTAGCGTGGAGGTTGAGAGTTAAAAGAAAGAAACTTAAAACTCGATATTTGATTTGTGTTGGGAGATGGCAGTCCCGTGCTGATCAATGGGAATTAATTTGAGTGGTATAAATATGATGTGTGTTTTGATGCTGTTGGGGGGCATTGTTGGTGTGGTACGTTGTGAAGGGTGATGTGGTACCTTTGGAGTTTATGTTGAATATACTGATTGTGACTTTGTAAACTGTAGTGTGTAATAATCAGTTTTATTGGTTTTTGGCTAATTACACCTCAATGCTAAAATGTTTTATTCCCCATTCATTTGTGTCAACGATTCTAAAAGGACGTATCGTTAAAATTAATCCAGTTTTTGTAGTTTTTTAATAAGAAAATTTTACCTCGGTTTTCGTTGATTGCATCGGATTTCGACGATATTGCGCGAGGTGACTCTCCTCTTTAAAAAAAACAAACAATTTCAGTGTATTGCCTCTAATTGTGACGCTAAAAAGTGATTTTGAGACGATGCTTTCACTACATTAAAAAAAAAAAATTTAATACATGCATCTGTCAACTGATCAACTGTTTTATGGCTTGTAGCTGAATGTATTGAAGATAGACATTATGTATAACTAATAACGTTATAAATAAATCGATAAGCATATTTAAATAAATTTAGTACCTTAACACTTGAGTACAGTATTCATTGATATTTCTTCAATATCCCTGGTTTTTTTTATACCTAAACATAATGTTCGTATGATAAACACTATATTACATGTTTCTTTATCACATTAAACTTCTACATTCCATTTAACGTCATTGTTTGTTATATTGACGTTTCAAAAATGGTACATCTGTGTTAACATAAGCGAGATTCTATTAGTTTTTTTTTATATCCTTTATCCTTTATCACTCTGTGAATGTGTGATTACTATCTTTGTGTTCCCATTCATCCGCTCAAAGGACTGCTTCTGTCGCTATTGAGTGTTTTTTAAATCACCGCTCACGTGACGTCAACTATCAGACTTAATTGTTTTGGCTTAGTGATAACTTGACAGCTGTACAGTACTGAACCATGACTGTAAGGGGAGGTAATGCGCGTGCAATTAGAGTTACGGAACTTGTGTGTGGAGCTATTCGGATCGGGCCGTGGCTGTTGTGATGTTAGGGTAGTCGGATTACAAGGGGGATGTCGGCTTATTGTGACGTGTTCCCGCCGACCAGTGGTCAGTATGACACGGGGTCTCTTGACCTTGGCTTCATGGATGATTCCGTGGAGGTGTACAACGTCGGTTTTACTACCTACCTGGAGACTCCCCTGCAAGGTGGGGTGGCCAACGGCTTCCAATGTGAGATGGCCAAAGGCTTCCAAGGTGGGGTGGCCAACCTCTGCCAAAATGAAATGGCCATCGGCTGCCAAGATGAGATGGCCATCGGCTGCCAAGATGAGATGGCCATCGGCTGCCAAGATGAGATTGCCATCGACTGCCAAGGCGGGATGGCCAACGCCTATCAGGATGAGATGGCCATCGGCGCACAAAACGAAACGGCCATCAACGACCAATGCGAGCTGGCCAACACTTACCAAGAAGGGATGGCCAACGCTTATCAGGAAGAGATGGATATCGACCACCAAGGGCAGGCGGCCAACGCCCATCAGGACGAGCAGGCCAACATCTTCCAAGACGGGATGGCCAACGTTTACGTAGACGGTAAGGCCAATCACTACGAAGACGAGATGACCACGATCTTTCAAGATGGAATAGCCAACGTTTATGAAGTGGCCAATGTCCAGGAAAACGAGATGGCTAATATTCAGGAAAACGAGATGGCCAATATCCAGGAAAACGAGATGGCCAATATCCAGGAAAACGGGATGGCCAATATTCAGGAAAACGGGATGGCCAATGTCCAGGAAAACGAGATGGCCATTGTCCAGGAAAACGGGACGGCCAACGCATATCCTGACGAACAAGGTATCGATTTCCTCACGGAAATTGACGATAACAATATCGAGTTCAGTGTCAAGCCGCAACAATGCAAGTGAGTTACCTGTGTATGTGATGTTTTCTGTAATGTCACCCTTGTCTTTTTTTTTTTTTTTTATCCACCCCAAATTAAGATTTGCGCGGAGTTTGAAGGAATGTGCTCTCCTGTATGTCCAATCCTGCTTTGTCCTATGCCTTTGATATAACTTTCTCTGCACGACTATAGACTTGTACTTTTCTCTTTGTCTCCATCCTTCACACACACACAGACACACGCGCGAGCACAGAAGTGCAAGAACACACACACGGAAACACACACACACACGGAAACACACACACACACACACACACACACAAGCACCCACACACACGGAAGCTCTCACACACACATGCGCACGCACCTGCTCTCTCACACACCCACGGAAGCACACACACTCACACACATGTGCACGCACACCCACACACCCCTGCTATACCCCTCTAGCCCATCTAAGAAATCTGTCCAACTTTGGCAGCGACTGTGACTAATTATTATTAAAAGACCAACTGATGTGTGTACGTTTAGCGCAAATGGCGTGTGTGTTGTGTGTGTGTGGAGGGTGGGAAGGATGGCGGATGGCGCTAAGCTGGTTTATTATCGGTCGAATCTTGTCGATGAATACAATCATTGGCGTCGCTAGGTCGGGTGACACCCGTTGTGGTCCCCGCCCCACCCTCGCCTCTGAATACAATGTATTGTTTAGACTATTCGATTTGTTTAATTTCTTTTTTGTTCGGGCTGTAGGGGGGGGGGGCTGACAATAAACCGACACAGTTGGCCAATATACGGAGCAGCTACATATTAACATAATTATAAATATAACATATCTTCTGTGTCGTCATATGTGAGAATGAGTAACGTGTGTCATGAGGGTATTTTTCATTATGTGAACACCTAAGTGAGGGACCAAAACATGTATGTGTATACTTAACACAAGGGCGTACTTTATGATATACGTGTGTAAGTTCTTTGGAAATCTAGCTTTATTCTACGTGTAGATCTACTTCGTTGAATTTTGTTTCAGTTATATCAAGTTGTTAATGTTATTGTATTTTTTATTACTTTACCTTATTCAGGCTGCTTTGTACTCTAAGCATATTGGAAATTTCGTTTGAGATTGTTCCTCATTACGTCTAAACGTTTTATCTAAAGATCCTTTATAGGGTGTTTGGCTGCCATCCCGAATGTCTCGAGTTCGGATCTCTGTTCAGACCTGTGACTCAGTTTTGATGGGTACCTAACTCACGTTAGGGAAACAAATTGTGGCTGGACATAGTGTTCCCTTTGTATGCCGAGGTCATTGAAACAGATGAACTCTACTTCATCTGCCCCATGTGTCTTGGGCACGAACGGGAAAATGTGTATGTGTATGTGTGTGTGTTATGTATAGATCTTGACAAGCGCCAAGTTTAAAGTTTTAGTAGCCATACACAATTTGTTGTTGTACGTCACTAGCACCTCGCTATTGTGATGTAGCCATACACAATTTGTTGCGGTACGTCACTAGCACCTCGCTATTGTGAAGTAGCCATACACAATTTGTTGTTGTACGTCACTAGCACCTCGCTATTGTGAAGTAGCCATACACAATTTGCTGTGGTACGTCACTAGCACCTCGCTATTGTGAAGTAGCCATACACAATTTGCTGTGGTACGTCACTAGCAGCTCGTTATTGTGAAGTAGCCATACACGTTGTTGTTGGCTTGTTATGTTGACTGTCACGTTCAAAGTATGATTGGCGCAGGTGATGCCGCATAACAAAACAACGTTCAAGTCTAGATATGTGTAATGTTCATTGAGCAGTGCGCCCAGCCTTCTTTTGATGGTAGAGTACGCGTGTTACATTAATTGTGCTGTTAAGTGCCTAACAGTGGCGTTACTAGTGCGGGTCTCACCTGGTGCGGTAACTCAGAATATGTCACCCTGCTCTCAGGTGAACAGTGGCCAGTCATGCGTGTTATCTGATTGAATTAAGTGCTTTTTTTTCCCTTTGGTATCACCCCCTCTCCCATCCCCTATCCGATGGAGGATTAATCTGACTTTAACGATGTTTTAACTGAAACATTCAGGTTTTTTTTTCAGTAAATTGTGAGTTGTTTTAGTGTCACGACCCCCCCCCCCCCCCCGTACTGTCACAAAGTGGGGTCCCACCCCCACTCCACCAGTACCATCACAAAGTAGGGTCGCCCCCCCACTCCACCAGTACCATCACAAAGTGAGGTCGCCCCCCCCCCCCTAGCTATGTGACATTCCGTGGTGTTATCTGGCACTCATTGTGTGTTTGTGTGTGTAGATGTGTGTAGATGTTTTCAGCTCAGCTGTGGCAGCAGGCTGTACGTTTGTCGCCGTCTGCCACCCAACTCTGCCCGCGGTGTGTGAGAGAAATTAGCGCCTGCATGGCCGTAGCAGCTGTTGGCCAGCCTGCTCCTTAAGATTCATGGCCACATATCCCACACAATCTAAGGACACACACACAACACCCTCATCTCATGGCCACATATCACACACACAACACCCTCATCTCATGGCCACATATCCCACACAATCTAAGGACACACACACAACACCCTCATCTCATGGCCACAAATCCCACACAATCCAAGGACAATCACACAACACCCTCAACTTTCTGCCTTATTTTATCATTATTTAAAGTTAAAAGTGTATTTTTAACACAGTGCAAAACATAGTTATAGAAAACATTTGTTGTTTTAATAGACGAACCATAACCATATACCCAGCATCTTTACCAAGTAATTTTCCTGACTTGCAACATGTGCTATAGTTACAAAACCAACCATCTTCCCCTTATTGTTGTTTATTCATAGATTTTACTCTACAAAACCACAGGTTTAAAATGACAATGTCTAAACGGTTATAAAACAGGATCGTTAGCATAGTTAGACGCGGCCGTTTTTTGCCGTCACTTGTTTGTCTGGTTCAACTTGATACCACGTACTCGAGTGTGGTAGCACTCTGTGTTCCGTCATGGTGCGCATAGTAGAGCCTTACAGTTAGCGCAGTTTGAGATGACGTAGAGCGCAATAAAGATGACGTAGAGATCATTGTCATATGACGTAGAGTGCAATGAAACAGGACGTAGATCGCAGAGATGGTGTAGAGCACAATCGGAAATGACGTATATCGCAATGTGAGCTGACGTGAAGGCAATATGAGTTGACGTTGACTGCTTGGTTTTGGTGGCGTAAGGTAGCATGGACAAATGATAAGGCTCTATGAATTAATGATCAGAAATCTGAGTGCCGTCTTCACTTGGGTCGATATTTCAGTGGGTGTAATTAAAATTTTCGTGTTACATCGTAAAAAAAAAAATTGCCAGCTGGTTTTTATCTCCACTTAATATTTTCACATCTAATGTGGCCATCTAGTTTCAAGTGGGCGTGATTCATCCAATACAATATACGTCATGAGACCAGACGATCGTAATTAAATTTTTTATTGCGTACATATATAATTACTTAGTTTAATTATATTTAATTACTCATTTAGTGTCCCTTGAAATAAAAAAAAAAGTTTCTTTATTTTATTCAAATATATTTAACACAGTTATACACAGTTGACAAATAGGGCAGTGATGCCCCTTTACTCGCTGGTCACCATATCAAACTTGAGAAAAGTATCAGGTTTTTGTTAGTGTCAGTCTAAAAAAAAGATCGATCCCGCCCAGCTTCTCTAGTAGACAACGTAATCTTCGTCATGGTTACACTATTAATGGCTGCTTATTACAGGTAATTTGCCCCTGTCGCAGATAGTCGATTCCGTCTTGAAAGCTTCCCGATACGAACATGGGATTTGTTTTTTTTTGGTGGGAGGGGGTGGGGGATAAAAACACTTTCACAAAAATTGATTTAAAGAATTAATAGATGAATGGAAATTGTTTATAACATTCCCCTGTAATGTGGTGAATTAATTTTGTATTTTTACTATATTTTAGCTACCTATTTGATGATAATTCAGTATAAACGTGTGTGGGCCTCAGTCATTTAAATACTATGAATAAAGAAATATCTAGAAATATTCATGACAAATCAGGTTTCGAAATGCTAACTTCGCCGGAATAAATATGTAAAAACAAATGAACAAGGTTTACTATAAATTCACCACAGATATAGGATCTAGTATCAGGAATTACGTAAAACACGGCTTTAAAAAATTGTGCGTAGTTTTATTATGAAGTGAAGGACGGTGTTTAAAAATAGAAATAAAATATTATCACAGTGAATACACGCTATGCGATAATTGCACTAACCTCGTATCTTTACTATATATAGAATGATGACGTCAATCGTATACTCTCGAAACTTTTGTGCAAACACAAATAGAAATTGTTTCTTTACAGACAATGTTCATTTTACGCGGTGGAAAAAAAAAATCGAAGCAGAAAAATCGTTTCCTGCAGTCTTGATTCCTAGCCGGGGTCACCTGACAAGATGGGGGTCTTGCGGGTAGGGGTCGCGGGTAGGGGTCTCGTTGATGGGTAGTGAGCAGAATTTAATGGGTCTGAATTTTTAAGCATGTTGGTGTTTGTTTTTTTTTCTGTGGTTATGGACTGCATTAGGAATCTGTTGATGAGAAACGAAAATAGACATGGCAGACTTAGACAGCGCGTTGGATATTTGCTAACGAAAAAAGACAGTTTCCTTTTAATTTAATTATAGAAAATAACCGTATTTGCCTAGAGAAGATGAGCCGTTTTTTAACCAGTTACTTTGTAATTTAGGATTTCTAAAAAAAACCTGTGTGTCTGATGGAGTGGAAATGACAGTTTGTGTTTTGTGACATGCGCACAGTAACTTTCAGGCATCTCTTCGGGAGGGTAGAGGGGGGGGGATGGAAGTGACACAAGCAAGATATAAACTATATACTTTAACTTGTGTCCACTTACCCCCCCCCCCCCCCCCGCCCCACCCCCAAAAGTTTTAAGTGCCTCCACTCGGAGAAAAATGTCTGAAAGAAATATCATTACACTGCTTCCATAACTTGGATTGGACAGTGCTAACGTGTGCACGGTAAAGCCGATGTTGCAAATTTTAAAGATGAGTGGTGTTTTATTGTGTGGTGGTGGATGGGGGCGTAAGTTTTTTTTAAAGGAAGTTTCACGTGGTGAGTAAAATGTTGAAGTTATTTAGCCAGTAGTAACTGCATTACTACCTAACACGTTTTAACTGTTTAATTTATTTGAACGAAATTACCCCCCCCCCCACACCCGTTTTTGTCTTTACGGATCGTCTATAAAGAACAATACTCTTCAAGAGGGACGAGGGAGCCGGGGGTCCGACTTTCATGACGATGTGTGACGACGACAACAGAGATTTGTGAAATGTGACGACTGACGACACACATTCGCATTTTAAAAAGCGATAAAAGAAACTGAATTATAGCCCTTATTTTATTTCTGTAATACTTTTTGTAAACTTTTAAAAGACTAATAAAATTGATCGATATACTTTAAAATATTGATTATAAGCTCAGTAAATGCTTTAGAGAAAAATCGCCCTATCAAAAAATGCAAGAAAAATTGCAATATTGAAGGGAGTTGTAGACGAAGGTGTGACGCCATTGTGGTGATGGGGGGAGTCTGGCTTTTTTTTTTTAAAGACGAAATGTATCAATGGGTGTAAGGGGGAGGTAAAATTATTTTAAAACACCGCTGACCCATTATTCCCATACCACGCTAACGTTGTCAAAGCAATACGTTTGGGTTTTACTTTGTTTGTGTTAGTGTTTTGGTCTTAGTTATGGTTGTAAGATGGCCATCTTTAAAATTTTCGGGTTAGTGTTTTGGTCTGGGTTATGGTTGTATGCTGACCATCTTTAAATGTTCGGGTCAGTGTTTATGGTTGTAAGCTGACCATCTTTAAATGTTTGGGTTAGTGTTTTGGTCTGGGTTGTGTTATGGTTGTATGCTGGACACTGAGTATTGGTCACTCAGTTTTACCTACTCAGGCCGTCTATGGAGCATACAGTAACTGATTGTTACAGTACTCGTGGCTCCCCTTCGTTGTTTTCTCTCTACCATAACACGATTGATAGTGTGCCGTTTCTTCACTTATCTGTGTGGATACTTAGACTTCGTCAGCGTGAAGAACAATCTATGGTAATCTAAAAAATGTAAACTTTCCACTTTGTTTTAACTCCGTATCTTCCACGGCAAACTTACACTTTAGATATCCTCTACTTAACAACGCCAAGTATACCTCACCATTATCTACCACCCCCTCTCCCGACAGTCCCAGCAATCTCCGGTATGTCCACAACCGGTCATTATGGTCAGTGGACAGCACACCAAAGCTCCCCAACACAGCTGTGACCTCGTTCTCACACACTGTGACGCTTCGATCACGTGACCGCCAATGGGAGGTCGTCGTTAGAAAATAAAGTTAGACAACTCTTCGTGTAGCTATTTCACCATTTTTCTCAAAAGGATTTTCCAGTACTTTGGATACGAAACAAGGAGATTAGTGATAATAAAATAATCGATTTTCTTTTCAGGACTGGGTCGATTTTTGTATCTTAAGTACGATCATACTCTAGATCATAACAATTGTAAGTAAATGAATAATTTCAGTAATTGATTGAACGTTTTAGGGTTTGGGCGTAAGACGTTTTTTTTCTTTCGCTAATTAATTTTGCTTATTAAAAAATATGATTTTTGTAGAGCCTGTCGCGATTTTCATGCTGTACATTTTCTGTAGCAGTTGTAGATCCATTGATTATCGATGCATGGGCTATAAAAACAAACAAACATCTGTTTAGATTAAAAGTCATCTACAAACTACACAATAAAATAAGACGGGTGGGGGAGGAGCTAAGATTTGGACCTCTGTGTTGTACTAGAGTAACTAGACCAGCCGTAGCGCTGTAAGTATTGTATTAGGACCGCTACTTGTTACCAAACTCGACGAACCGAACAATAACATCCGTTTCGACTAAACAATTTCGGCGGAAGAAGAAAAAAACCTTAGTGAAACAAACCCGGATGTTGAGTATATGGTAACAAAAAAATTTAAGCCCAGAAGTTTAAATTTTTTTTGAGATGTTGGGTTTGGTCATCGGTGGTGTAGCTGGACATATATGTGTCTGGACACGCGTTTTGTCGCCCCTTGAAACGGATTACCCCACCCTATGTCGGGGTGGACGCCCCATCTACCCACACCACTACTATTCGGTCCGCTATATGCTTGTTGTTTTATAGCTAGTTTTGCCTGTGTCGATACTTAAAAGGTTTGTGTCTTGGTCTAGGTTTAGGATTGCAGTGTAAGGTTGGTCTAGGTTTAGGGTTTAAGGTTTGGTCTAGGTTTAGGGTTTAATGTTTGGTCTAGGTTTAGGGTCGGTGTAAGGTTTGGTCTAGGTTTAGGGTCGAAGTGTAAGGTTTGGTCTAGGTTTAGGGTTGGTGTTTGGTTTGGTCTAGGTTTAGGGTCGAAGAGTAAGGTTTGGTCTAGGTTTAGGGTCGAAGTGTAAGGTTTGGTCTAGGTTTAGGGTCGAAGTGTAAGGTTTGGTCTAGGTTTAGGGTCGAAGTGTAAGGTTTGGTCTAGGTTTAGGGTTTAATGTTTGGTCTAGGTTTAGGGTCGGTGTAAGGTTTGGTCTAGGTTTAGGGTCGAAGTGTAAGGTTTGGTCTAGGTTTAGGGTCGAAGTGTAAGGTTTGGTCTAGGTTTAGGGTTTAATGTTTGGTCTAGGTTTAGGGTCGAAGTGTAAGGTTTGGTCTAGGTTTAGGGTCGAAGTGTAAGGTTTGGTCTAGGTTTAGGGTCGAAGGGTCACCATGGGCGATGCTGTAAGGGTTAAGGCCATGGCTAGGCTAGGGTAGGACTACCAGAACACCATATTATAAACTGTCCCAGTCATTCAGTGTGGTGGTACGACTAACCGGAACTTACCGGATACATAATGACTGAAGTCTTGCCAGGCTACACTACAAGAAGGTACGGCTTGACTTGGGGGTTTTCTCGTGCTCAAAGTCAGACAACAGACCTATGGACACATTATGGTGGGGTCAGTGGTCTGGACTTAACTATGGACACATGCTGGGGTCAGTGGTCTGGACCTAACTATGGACACATGCTGGGGTCAGTGGTCTGGACTTAACTATGGACACATTATGGTGGGGTCAGTGGTCTGGACTTAACTATGGACACATTATGGTGGGGTCAGTGGTCTGGACTTAACTATGGACACATTATGGTGGGGTCAGTGGTCTGGACTTAACTATGGACACATTATGGTGGGGTCAGTGGTCTGGACTTAACTATGGACACATTATGGTGGGGTCAGTGGTCTGGACCTAACTATGGACACATTATGGTGGGGTCAGTGGTCTGGACTTAAGTATGGACACATTATGGTGGGGTCAGTGGTCTGGACCTAACTATGGACACATTATGGTGGGGTCAGTGGTCTGGACTTAACTATGGACACATTATGGTGGGGTCAGTGGTCTGGACTTAACTATGGACACATTATGGTGGGGTCAGTGGTCTGGACTTAACTATGGACACATTATGGTGGGGTCAGTGGTCTGGACCTAACTATGGACACATTATGGTGGGGTCAGTGGTCTGGACTTAACTATGGACACATTATGGTGGGGTCAGTGGTCTGGACCTAACTATGGACACATTATGGTGGGGTCAGTGGTCTGGACTTAACTATGGACACATTATGGTGGGGTCAGTGGTCTGGACTTAACTATGGACACATTATGGTGGGGTCAGTGGTCTGGACCTAACTATGGACACATTATGGTGGGGTCAGTGGTCTGGACTTAACTATGGACACATTATGGTGGGGTCAGTGGTCTGGACTTAACTATGGACACATTATGGTGGGGTCAGTGGTCGGACTTAACTATGGACACATTATGGTGGGGTCAGTGGTCTGGACCTAACTATGGACACATTATGGTGGGGTCAGTGGTCTGGACCTAACTATGGACACATTATGGTGGGGTCAGTGGTCTGGACCTAACTATGGACACATTATGGTGGGGTCAGTGGTCTGAACCTAACTATGGACACATTATGGTGGGGTCAGTGGTCTGGACTTAACTATGGACACATTATGGTGGGGTCAGTGGTCTGGACCTAACTATGGACACATTATGGTGGGGTCAGTGGTCTGGACTTAAGTATGGACACATTCTGGTGGGGTCAGTGGTCTGGACTTAACTATGGACACATTATGGTGGGGTGAGTGGTCTGGACTTAACTATGGACACATTATGGTGGGGTCAGTGGTCTGGACTTAACTATGGACACATTATGGTGGGGTCAGTGGTCTGGACTTAACTATGGACACATTATGGTGGGGTCATGGTCTGGACCTAACTATGGACACATTATGGTGGGGTCAGTGGTCTGGACCTAACTATGGACACATTATGGTGGGGTCAGTGGTCTGGACTTAAGTATGGACACATTCTGGTGGGGTCAGTGGTCTGGACTTAACTATGGACACATTATGGTGGGGTCAGTGGTCTGGACTTAACTATGGACACATTATGGTGGGGTCATGGTCTGGACCTAACTATGGACACATTATGGTGGGGTCAGTGGTCTGGACCTAACTATGGACACATTATGGTGGGGTCAGTGGTCTGGACTTAAGTATGGACACATTCTGGTGGGGTCAGTGGTCTGGACTTAACTATGGACACATTATGGTGGGGTCAGTGGTCTGGACCTAACTATGGACACATTATGCTGGGGTCAGTGGTCTGGACTTAACTATGGACACATGCTGGGGTCAGTGGTCTGGACTTAACTATGGACACATTATGGTGGGGTCAGTGGTCTGGACCTAACTATGGACACATTATGGTGGGGTCAGTGGTCTGGACTTAACTATGGACACATTATGGTGGGGTCAGTGGTCTGGACTTAACTATGGACACATTATGGTGGGGTCAGTGGTCTGGACCTAACTATGGACACATTATGGTGGGGTCAGTGGTCTGGACCTAACTATGGACACATTATGGTGGGGTCAGTGGTCTGGACCTAACTATGGACACATTCTGGTGGGGTCAGTGGTCTGGACTTAACTATGGACACATTATGGTGGGGTCAGTGGTCTGGACTTAACTATGGACACATTATGGTGGGGTCAGTGGTCTGGACTTAACTATGGACACATTATGGTGGGGTCAGTGGTCGGACTTAACTATGGACACATTATGGTGGGGTCAGTGGTCTAGACTTAACTATGGACACATTATGGTGGGGTCAGTGGTCTAGACTTAACTATGGACACATTATGGTGGGGTCAGTGGTCGGACTTAACTATGGACACATTATGGTGGGGTCAGTGGTCGGACTTAACTATGGACACATTATGGTGGGGTCAGTGGTCGGACTTAACTATGGACACATTATGGTGGGGTCAGTGGTCTAGACTTAACTATGGACACATTATGGTGGGGTCAGTGGTCTGGACTTAACTATGGACACATTATGGTGGGGTCAGTGGTCGGACTTAACTATGGACACATTATGGTGGGGTCAGTGGTCGGACTTAACTATGGACACATTATGGTGGGGTCAGTGGTCTAGACTTAACTATGGACACATTATGGTGGGGTCAGTGGTCTGGACTTAAGTATGGACACATTATGGTGGGGTCAGTGGTCTGGACTTAACTATGGACACATTATGGTGGGGTGAGTGGTCTGGACTTAACTATGGACACATTATGGTGGGGTCAGTGGTCTGGACTTAACTATGGACACATTATGGTGGGGTCAGTGGTCTGGACTTAACTATGGACACATTATGGTGGGGTCATGGTCTGGACCTAACTATGGACACATTATGGTGGGGTCAGTGGTCTGGACCTAACTATGGACACATTATGGTGGGGTCAGTGGTCTGGACTTAAGTATGGACACATTCTGGTGGGGTCAGTGGTCTGGACTTAACTATGGACACATTATGGTGGGGTCAGTGGTCTGGACTTAACTATGGACACATTATGGTGGGGTCATGGTCTGGACCTAACTATGGACACAATATGGTGGGGTCAGTGGTCTGGACCTAACTATGGACACATTATGGTGGGGTCAGTGGTCTGGACTTAAGTATGGACACATTCTGGTGGGGTCAGTGGTCTGGACTTAACTATGGACACATTATGGTGGGGTCAGTGGTCTGGACCTAACTATGGACACATTATGGTGGGGTCAGTGGTCTGGACTTAACTATGGACACATTATGGTGGGGTCAGTGGTCTGGACTTAACTATGGACACATTATGGTGGGGTCAGTGGTCTGGACCTAACTATGGACACATTATGGTGGGGTCAGTGGTCTGGACTTAACTATGGACACATTATGGTGGGGTCAGTGGTCTGGACTTAACTATGGACACATTATGGTGGGGTCAGTGGTCTGGACCTAACTATGGACACATTATGGTGGGGTCAGTGGTCTGGACCTAACTATGGACACATTATGGTGGGGTCAGTGGTCTGGACCTAACTATGGACACATTCTGGTGGGGTCAGTGGTCTGGACTTAACTATGGACACATTATGGTGGGGTCAGTGGTCTGGACTTAACTATGGACACATTATGGTGGGGTCAGTGGTCTGGACTTAACTATGGACACATTATGGTGGGGTCAGTGGTCGGACTTAACTATGGACACATTATGGTGGGGTCAGTGGTCTAGACTTAACTATGGACACATTATGGTGGGGTCAGTGGTCTAGACTTAACTATGGACACATTATGGTGGGGTCAGTGGTCGGACTTAACTATGGACACATTATGGTGGGGTCAGTGGTCGGACTTAACTATGGACACATTATGCTGGGGTCAGTGGTCGGACTTAACTATGGACACATTATGGTGGGGTCAGTGGTCTAGACTTAACTATGGACACATTATGGTGGGGTCAGTGGTCTGGACTTAACTATGGACACATTATGGTGGGGTCAGTGGTCTGGACTTAACTATGGACACATTATGGTGGGGTCAGTGGTCTGGACCTAACTATGGACACATTATGGTGGGGTCAGTGGTCTGGACTTAACTATGGACACATTATGGTGGGGTCAGTGGTCTGGACTTAACTATGGACACATTATGGTGGGGTCAGTGGTCTGGACTTAACTATGGACACATTATGGTGGGGTCAGTGGTCTGGACTTAACTATGGACACATTATGGTGGGGTCAGTGGTCTGGACTTAACTATGGACACATTATGGTGGGGTCAGTGGTCTGGACTTAACTATGGACACATTATGGTGGGGTCAGTGGTCTGGACTTAACTATGGACACATTATGGTGGGGTCAGTGGTCTGGACCTAACTATGGACACATTATGGTGGGGTCAGTGGTCTGGACTTAACTATGGACACATTATGGTGGGGTCAGTGGTCTGGACTTAACTATGGACACATTCTGGTGGGGTCAGTGGTCTGGACTTAACTATGGACACATTATGGTGGGGTCAGTGGTCTGGACCTAACTATGGACACATTATGGTGGGGTCAGTGGTCTGGACCTAACTATGGACACATTATGGTGGGGTCAGTGGTCTGGACCTAACTATGGACACATTATGGTGGGGTCAGTGGTCTGGACTTAACTATGGACACATTATGGTGGGGTCAGTGGTCTGGACTTAACTATGGACACATTATGGTGGGGTCAGTGGTCTGGACTTAACTATGGACTTATGTTAGGGTCAGTGGTCTGATTACAGCTGACTTAGCAATAGACATGTCATGGTGTGGTCAGTCATTTGACCTGTGGTCTAAGTGGTTACAACGCCGCTTACAACAGACTTAACTAAGATGGTGTGGTATAAGTGTCACAACGCCGATTACAATTACGCGACGTATTCCATCCTGTGGTCAAATCAGTATGAGTATTTACATCATGTCTAAAATTAGACACAATGTGGCCATGTCACGTTAATTAATTAAGGTTGACCAGAGCGCGTCTAAATATACACATTCATAAAGCATTTATGGTTAACGGGAATCTTTAATATTAAACAGTTTGACAAAGCTTCAAAATTAGACTACATAGAGTTAACGACACTCCATTTTATACGTGTTAAATAGAAATAGGCCCTAGTTTTAAATTTTTAAAAAGTTATTTTTTTCTAGCAACGAACAAGCATCGTTACCTGTTTAAAATTAATTCACTCGTATCGTCAGCAGTCCCCTATGTCAGAATGTAAAATGTGATCTAATCTATGTAAAACGCTCAACATGGCTACTTTAAAACGTATCAATTACCCAGGCCCGTTTCCCCCCCTAATCGCCACATATCAAGCTCTTATGATCGTTTGTGCCACTGCTGAACGGTGACGACACAAACACCGCCGCCGCCGAGGTGCGCAATGCTCATGTGTTGTTGTAATAAACGCGCTGCGCTACTGCATTTGTCTGGCGGGTTTTGGGTAAACTTGGAATACATTTGCTATATCTCAGTGCTTTAAAAAACCTGTTATCGTCATTATGGTTTTGTATCGTGTATTTTTCTTTCGCTGTTAGGGTTAGGTCCGGTTAGGGATATGGTAGCTGTAACATCCTAGCAAAGAGAATAACACCTTAGACATGTCACAGACGAATTTATAGTTACAGGTCTGTATAATTTTAGCCAATCATTTAGCTGCCTAGCACCCCCCACAACCCCTATCATAGCTATGCTAAGTGCCGAACATTTTTGCATATGTTATTTTTAAAGTCGTGTGTGTTGGCTACTATTGATTAAACCGTGGTCCAGAGGCGTAGCGACCCTTCCCGGGGACAAACTTTCGATTTGCACCCCCCTCCCCGTCAAGATTTCGATTTGCATCCCCCTCCTCAAGATTTCGATTTGCACCCCACCCTCAACCTTTCAATTTATTTTTCCAACCCATTTTGGCGCCCCCTAAGGTCGGCACCCGGTGACATATGTGTCCCCCCCCCCCCTCGCTACGCCTCTGTCGTGGTCTCAGCATTAGGTCACTATAGCTACATTTATTTCTAACTAATCTTAAGCCTAGCAATGGCCAGCGGGAAAACAAATGGTCGTATCATAGATTAGTCGCCTGTGTCCGGTAAAAGGAACCCCGAACCCTCATGTGTTCGTCCCCGGTTTACTCTTGCGAGGTACCTCATAACGGAAATCAGCTGTTTCTTTAAATAGCGAGCCTCACACCCAACAATTGAATCATGCTCGTTTATTTTGTCACAGCAAAGACGAGCGTACGAGGGTGGTAACAACACACATGATTATCTTTAAGAAATTTGTGACACGATAATTGTGACGTAATCACGTAATCTTTTCTCGCTCTTTCACTCTACCCCCACCCCTTTCCTTCCACCCCCATAACTCTCAAGCATTTCGTGTGAGTTTTCAAACGGCTATTTAAAAAAAACTGCTTTGTTTTATCATGGATTAAGGACTTAATTAAACCTTCTGTAAAGACCCTGTCCCAGCGAGATGAAAGACGCGTTATGTCCGAGGCGCAGTTTTGTATTCCACAATCATGTGACCTAGTTGTGTCCGAGCGAGCGGTCAGCGCTGTGACATGGATCGGTCTGCTTGCCATGAAGCAGTAGTGTTCGTGTGTCAATATGCCGGCAGCCTGCGCGAGCGGGCCGCCTTGCATTGCGCCGAGCTCTGCATTACAACCCAACCGAGGACGTGTTCGCGAGGTCGATGTGTGGTTTTGATACGAGGCGTGTTTTTCGTAGCAGTGAAAGCAGTTGGCAGTGTATTCACATCGAAAGTACATTTTTTTTGTAACCACTACACACCACTTTTGCCCCTCGGCGGGTTAGGATTATGTGTATTTAATTCACCGGATTATCTCTTCTAACATCATCGATCGGATGTGTTGTTTTAATTTAATTTAGAAATGCTAATTTGTTAGCGACGTTGAAAAACATGGTAACTCGTGGTTTATCTCGCCCGAGTCGTAAAGCGCCGAGGTTTTAAAACTTTTTAAATAGTGTGTTCTTGTTTTGTTCGCGTGTGTTCGCATCATACTTTATTGGAGTACCAGTGTACTTTGGGATTTCCTTTATCGCTGATCTGCTCGAGGAATGGGAGTTTTAAGTTAAAAGTAAGTAATACAGTTATGTTATAGCATCGTGTAGGCCTAGATCTACTTGAAAATAAATTAGGTCAGTGTTTTTTAGGATGCATCTATTCGGACCCGGGTCCCAATAGCCACGGCCGCTATTGGGACCCGGGTCCTAATAGCCTCGGCCGCTATTGGGACCAGCCAATAGAATTGTTTAGATTTAGTTATACAAAAGTTCTTTTAAGTAATTTAAGATGCAGAATATTGCTTTTCTGTTGTGATTTTTTTCCTTGTAATTCTAAATGATATATTGAGATATTGCTTTAAATACCCGATATCATTACTGACAAATGTTATGATGAGCGGGTGTCATTAGATCTATAATATAATTATGGCATATGGTTTGAACTTCTATGGCCGAGCGAATGTTGAGCGCACATGTTAAAATGTGTTTTATTTTTTTTTCTGTTAAACGTAATTTGATTTCATATATATATATATATATATATATATATATATATTATATATATATATATATATATATATATATATATATATATATATATATATATATATATTATATATATATATATATATATATATATATATATATATATATATATATATATATATATATATATATATATATATATATATATGTAACGAGTCCCCGAGTCTATCCTGCCGACAACGCCAAATGTAACGAGTCTCTGGCTACCCTGCCGACAACGCCAAATGTGACCTTCCCGAGTCTAACCACTCATTCCACACAACATTGACCACAGCATAGATACTCGAAGATGCAGGTTCATTATTGATCCTTTTATTACATGAATCAAAGAATGCTTCACAATAATATAATGAATCAAGAGAGATGTTTCACAATAATAGTCTGAATCAACGGACCCCCAACAGTCCTCACTAGGCTTCATCTAACTGAATACACATGTCTATCGTCCTTCTTAACACAATACGGCTAACCCGTTCAATAACCAACTTGATACTGCCACACTGACTGACTGATCGAGAGCGAGCGAGCGAGAGAGAGAACCCGCGAGTTCAGCCGTCGCCTTCCTATATCCCCTCCATAATCGTACTCATATTCGGTCCTATCATACTCGTAATCGTAATCGTTGCATTACGCCGCTTCTGTTGTACAGTCCGATTTAATAAGCCATCTGCATCCTGTCACATCAAAGTTGACAGACCGTTCTTATCGTATCGCTTCCCGAGATACTACGCCTTGGCTTTCTGATCGTTATCAGCCACCACCTGTGTTATTGCATCAGTCGTGTCAAAGTTGACAGCGCTGTACCGCGTTCTTATGTCTGGTAACTTCCCCTAGTTACATATATATATATATATATATATATATATATATATATATATATATATATATATATATATATATATATATATATATATATATATATATAATTGTATAAAAAAGCTCTATAGGCTGCAGACAACAGCTCCCGGGTCCGTTTTCTTGAACACGAATATCTCGCATGCGTAGTAGTACGCTTTAATAGAATCAATATGTAACATTTGAACTCACAATGACCCCAAATCGGTTTTTTACGTTTTGCTGGGTTGGGAGGGGAGGGGGGGGGGGAGTACGGCGACGACAAATCTCGTCAAGGTCATAGCAATGGTCTTGCTATGACGTAAGCTATACGCCTACACTGTTCACATCTAAACCAAAGCGAACTCACAGTGACCCTGGCTACACCGTGGGGGCCATCCATAAATGACGTCATGCTTTTTTGACGATTTTTACCTCCCCCCATCCGTCACAAAAAGTCAGACCCCCCCCCCTAAAATGACGTCACACCTCAACCTACAACCCCCCCCCCCCCCTCAAAATTGCAGTTGAATTTTTTTAAAACATCGATATTTTTCCAAAATCTTGTCTAAACTATTACAATTTATTAAAACAGTTATAAAAACGCGAAATAACGTCTAAAATTAGTTTTCTAACATTGCTTTTTTATAATTCAAAAGTGTGACGTCGCAACATCTGAACCCCCCCCCCCCCTCCCCCTCATCACACATCATCACAAAATTACGGACCCCCCCTCCCCTACGAGTGTGACGTCATTTATGGATGACCCCGTGTCGGTATTTTTCTTGCGCTGACCAGAAAACGCGAGCGGGCGATCAATGGAGCAACGATGTTTTTATAATTGGCGTGTTTAAAAACCTAAATCTAGAAAAAAAAATATAATCTAAAAAAAAAACAATTTTAAAAACACTCATGCAAACAACTCAATGAAATGTTAAACTTAGATAAATACACTTTACTTCTCGCAAAAACGAAAACTTTGATAGGTTCCGATCCCGTAACTAATAGAGAATCGGGAGGAGCTGCGTTCTCCACTCGACCACCACGTCTTACGATAATTCATGAATATTTAATGATTTTGTATATAGAGCTAAATATAGGGTATTTAGAAATAGCAATGCAAGAACTAAAGCTAGCTAATCCGCATAACTAATTACAATAAAAGACAACAAAATACGAACAAATCCACAAGAAAAATAAAATAAACATAAAAGGTATAATTTTAATACAGGTTGTACAAGTGATTAACGAACTTAATGCCGGGTCCCAATAGCGGCCGAGGCTATTAGGACCCGGGTCCCAATAGCGGCCGAGGCTATTGGGACCCGGGTCCTAATAGCCACTTCCTGTTTTTTAGTAGTAGATCTAGACTAGACCTAAATCATATGTTTCATAAAGAATGTTGACAGGGACTTTCTATGTGGATCTAGTTTAGATCTAGTAATTTTTTTTTTCTAAACCCACCCTGTTCCGTGTCTACTGAGCTCTAGAGGTCCTACACTAATTGTGTAAAAACATTTTAATTAAGGCCTACTCTTGGCTTAGTCCTACCGAATAGATTTATGGTGTAGAATTCGGTATACCGTATAGTATGTCAAGTAGTGTGTAGGCTTATAGCATATTAGCTAATAAATAATACATGTAGTAGGATTACTACAATTAAAGTTAACATTTAGGCTAATGACTAAGGTCCATAGAGAAGAGATAAATGTATAATAATAGTATTAGGCCTAATAGTGAACTATTGGTTTAGCAGTACCCACTAGACTAGACTTAAAGGAAACATTTTATTGAGTATGTAGGCCCATAGCATAGCTTCTATTTTAGTAGTGGACATAGTTCCAGATTATAGCAACCAATAACGCTGTGTTATGGTGTGGAACGGCATAGCTTTTAGTCCCCAATTAAAACTAATTAGTAATTAGGCCCTGCTTACACCAGCAGACGACAGCACTGTGCCGTCTGGTGTGTTGCTGGTATAAGTCACGAGATAACATGTTTCGTGTGTCACCAGTTGCATTTATTTTCGTGTCACCAGTAGCACGATGATTTGCTTTTGTGTCACCATTAACACTCCTGTAACACCAGTAACACATTTATATCACCAATAGCCACCAGTAGCATACTTAAATGTCACAAGTGACACAACAATGTCACCATTAACACACTCCTGTGTCACCATTAACAAACTCCTATGTCACCAGTAACACTTTTATGTCACCGGTAACACATCAAGGATTATCTCTCATGTCACCACTATTTTCTCTGACCGACAAACAAAACTGGGCCAGCAAACTTTGTACACTGCCAGTTTTCTCGTAGGTTCGCCTGTTTTTTCTCTGCCAGTTTGACTCGGTTAACTACATTTTTAGACCTGTACCCATTTAGTTATAGTGTCATACGCGGTTTTCTCCCTCTATATCACACATTATAGGGATGTATAGTATAGAAGTATTTATAATACAACAATTTAACCGAACTACGACTTATGCTAGGTTCTAATAATATAAAAATCTAAAATTACATTTTACTACAAGTCTTTCATAATTGATTAGACAGTTACTTCATATGACCACAGGCTTAATTATTCGTGTGAAATGTTTTTGAAAATCAATTGAACAACCGGTGCGTATTATTTTAAGACATTCTTCAACGCTGGTCTACTAATCAATAATTAAAGCTGGTTTCCATTGCAACTACTCTCTCCTCTTGTAGTAAGTAAATACCCTCTACTCCAGTCTCGGTTGTTGCTGTCTGTTTGAACACACGAGAAGACAGAAACACGAGTGTAAACGTTCAGCCACCGCGACCTTCTACGTGACCTACTAATGAATCTTTATTGTTTCCCTGTGTTGTCTACGTCACCGGCTGACATAAGACGACCGTGCTGTCTTGTTTGGCCACCGCCTACTTGTAATCTTCTAAATATACCGGCTAACTCGCGCTCAACTCGATCTTCTCATTTAATAAAAACCCTCGCTCGTATCATACTGTTGTTGATTATGAAAAAAACAAAACCTTCAGTTAAAAAAAACATTTTTACAACACCCACTCGGATTAATCTCGTATCTGGGATCAACAGTAGTCGTCCCCCCTGTTTGTCGATAGTGTGACAGTGTCGCCAGCTGCTTCATCTCGTCTGCTGGCTGAACAAAACAACGGTGGCGCGCAGGGGGAAAAATCGGTTGTAACGGCTGAATTCTGTCTTGTGTTGTGTGTACGGTGTACCGAACAACCAATACAGACGCACACAGGTTCGGGCAGGTATTCATTTATTTGGCCGGGAGAGTTTTTGAAGTGCTTTTTATGGTCCTCATCTTTGTATGGTGTTGCTAGTCACGTGGTCTATTTATGACACCGTATGACGTGTGTACATACATATCTATTTATACACACATAACGGCGACTAAAAAGTATAGTAAGCCTAGGCTACCCTATAATTAGCGACACTTATGTAAATACTTGTAACTGTACCGTATAGAGTACTTTCTCAAACTTGAGGGGCCATGGGGCAGGTGAGGTAGAGTTCATGTTTTAGTGACCTCGGCATATGTAGGGTCATTGGAATCAGCACTATGCCCAGCCGCATTTAGTTTTTCTTAATCTAAGTTAGGTACCCATGTTAGCTGGGTGGACTAGAGTCAGGTACCCATCAGAGCTGGGTGGAATAGAGTCAGGTACCCATCAGAGCTGGGTGGAATAGAGTCAGGTACCCATCAGAGCTGGGTGGACTCAGTGAGTCAGGTACCCATCAGAGCTGGGTGGACTCAGTGAGTCAGGTACCCATCAGAGCTGGGTAGACTCAGGTACCCATCAGAGCTGGGTGGACTCAGTGAGTTAGGTACCCATCAGAGCTGGGTGGACTCATGTACACATTAGAGCTGGGTGGGCTGAGTGAGTTAGGTACCCATCAGAGTTGGGTGGACTCAGGTACCCATCAGAGCTGGGTGGATTAGAGTCAGGGTACCCATTAGAGCTGGGTGGACACATGAACGTACTACATACTTGAACCCCGGATTCGTACGGTATTAGTCAGTTTTCAATTATCTAAAATATATAATCGTACCTACCCCATTTGTTAATCAGGTATTGTAGTACATAACATGACATAAACTCAATGGGTTAGTCTTAAGTCGGTATACTCTTCCCATTCCTAATTACACCCAGCCAGCGATCTGATTACACGATTGTACGGGTACGTCTAACCGAATAGTGTCGTGCATATTTAACGTGTGTGTGTAATATAACCCAGCGTTGTTCCTCGTTATTCATTACTTAGTCATAAAATTGCCCAATGCGGACTTTGTTTACCGTGGCGCTGTTTGTCGGGCCGAGTTTAGCGTACCGTGTCGCGCGCACCGAGCCGTGTCCGTGCGGCTTTTGATGTGCAGGGCTCTGAAACGTCGCCGTGTCTGCCCTGTTGCTAGCCTCTCGCCGGAGGGATGTCTAGGTTGGTTGAGGGTTGGCGTCGAAAGCTATGGGTGCTAGCGGGTGTGGGGGTTTCATTGTTGGAGTGTTGTGGCTGTTGAAGGGCTGAGATCAAATCGTATCGGTGACGGTTGGCGGTGGTGAAAGGGGTGTCTGTACCCCTGGGAGTTGTGGGGTCCGTAACGCGGTGGGAGTGGTGGGGTCGGGAATTTCAGGATCCTAATTATACGTCTGTAATGTTATTGTTCGGATGAGGGAGCAGTACCTTAAAGCTTAGAGTTGCCGGTATCGTTCTAGTTGGGGGTCGGTACCGTGCTAGTTGGGGGGGGGGGGTCGGTACCGTGCTCATGGGGGTCGGTACCGTGCTAGTTAGGGGGGGGGGGGTCGGTACCGTGCTCATGGGGGTCGGTACCGTGCTAGTTAGAGGGGGGGGGGTCGGTACCGTGCTAGTTAGAGGGGGGTCGGTACCGTGCTCATGGGGGTCGGTACCGTGCTAGTTAGGGGGGGGGGGGTCGGTACCGTGCTAGTGGGGGTTGTATATCGTTATAGAGGGGGCGGGGAATGGACAGTCTAATGGTCCACTTCAGTGTAATCCTGTATGTACTGTTGATACGTGGGCCTTGCTCCAAGTTTGGTGACACACTGACCCGTGGGTTTCTTAGATGAAATCGGTCCGGTTAGAGCTTATTCGTTGAAGATGCTGGGTATTAGCTTGGGCTGAGTTTAGTTTTTACATTATTGATTTATGTGGCTGTTACTGGCAAATTAAAAAAAATGTATCGATTGACTTGTAGTCTGCTGTGGTTGTCATTATTTTAAACTGTGGTTGTCATTTGGCTCGGGTTGTCAGTCTGTGGTTGCAAGTTGGCTCGGGTTGTCAGTTTATAGTTCCCATTTGGCTAGGGTTGTCAGTCTGTGGTTGCCAGTTGGGTTGTCAGTCTGTGGTTGCCAGTTGGGTTGTCAGTCTGTGGTTGCCAGTTGGGTTGTCAGTCTGTGGTTGCCAGTTGGGTCGGGTTGTCAGTCTGTGGTTGCCAGTTGGGTCGGGTTGTCAGTCGGTGGTTGCCAGTTGGCTCGGGTTGTCAGTAGACCAGCAGTCTGGGGATGTCAGTGGTTGAGCACGTTTAATGCTGCTGTCAACCCGATCGAAATCCTATAGACGAGATCGAACCGACGACAACCACTGGTATCCGAACGATCAAAAGTATGTCAAGGCCACGGGTCGATGCCTCGATCAAAGTTCACCACGCGAGCAGCTGGCTGACGAAGCCACCGAAACACCTCGGGACCACTCATCAAACGAGCCGCGCCGAGGTCCAGCACAATCAGTTCCACGAGAGCTGTGTTAATTGACGTGTGTGGCGACATCCTGTGTGACGAATGCAAATATGTGAAATGAGATATTGTTACCATACCTGTGTTTCAATCTTACCTCTCAGGTATTGCGACGCCGAGCTTTGAAATGTACGGTGAATAATAATATATACCCCCAGTCTTGGTAATCTCCCCTATTGAAATATATCACAACTCGTGGCTATACAAATCTATAGAACATAGCCAGGTCTTCTTGTTAGCCTTTTTTTTTTCTTCTGATATGATCCATATAACACCGAGGAGAAGGCGAGGGGTGGGGGTGGTGCGAGTCGGTAAGCATGGCATTCGTAGAGTGTTTAGCTGAGAGTGGGGCATCTCCGCTCGTTACTGCCGCGTAAGTATGTAGATCTAATGTAATACTACACGTGACCTTCACGGGTGATTGCGCCGGATTTCATGGCACGCTGTCTTGTTTACAAGATGGCGGAACAGGGGAGAGGACTTTATGGTAGGTGTAAGATAATTAACGTTCTTTGTGTTAGATTTGTTTGTTATTATTTTATATAATAAAACATGAACGTATTGATTAGCAAATTGTGTGATGTGTTTAGGCACTCGTTATTGTAACGACCCTCGTATTCGCGCGAGGATAAAATTAGATAGTTTACCATAGTGATTTTAGGTGAAACTCGTATCGGGTAGACTGGAAAGCTTTTGAAGGCGGCCCCTTTTCCAGGGTCCGCTAAAGTTATTAGCTTTAACTCGAGTAGGGCTATTCAGATTTCTCTTAACCCTAGGGTTTAAAGTATCAGTGTAGGCGACCACATGAAACACTTAATAGACTACGCAGACGTCTAATTGATAAGAGCCCGTGTGTTCAGGTGTCATTGACAATCACCTGGTTGTGTCGACACTGTGTATGATAGGGGTGGGGAAATCCAGAGGTGGGGGCTAGGGGGTCGATAACCAATACATTGAGGACCCCCTATCTCGGCCGTGCGTGTCGAGGTTCGCTGTGTTGTGTGTCGGGCGCTGAAGGTGAACACACAGGTAACGTGTCACTGTTGACATTGGATGTACCTGCCGCATACCTGCACAGGTGGAAAACAAAAACCACGTTACCGAAGCACGTTGCACTTTAATTTTTCTTTGGGGTCCGTACTACCCCTCGTCACCTCTCTCTTGCGAGATGTTGGGACTCGTTACAACACTCGGTATTTGGACATATCTTCTAATCTGGGGACCACGCCACTCATATTTAGCGAAACGACATATACGTGTGTGATAAGGTTTCAAGTTTAAAAAATTGGCTGATTAAAAAAAAAGAACAGATGGGTCTCAGTTTAATTTTTTTTTTTAAAGTTCTGAAGCTGACCTGATTAATCTTGCTTGAGGTGTTACAGTAAAAGTAATCAGTCTCATTAGTATCGTTAGATAAAACACCTGTTACACTGACTGTACCCACCTGTCCCACTGACTGTACCCACCTGTCCGACTCTACCCACCTGTCATACTGACTCTAGCCACCTGTCATACTGACTCTACCCATCTGTCACACTGACTCTACCACCCATCACACTTACTCTACCCACCTGTCCAACTGACTCTACCCACCTGTCACACTGACTCTACCCACCTGTCAGACTGACTCTACCTACCTGTCACACTGACTCTACCCACCTGTCACACTGACTCTACCCACCTGTCACACTGACTCTACCCACCTGTCACACTGACTCTACCCACCTGTCACACTGGCTCTACCCACCTGTCACACTGACTCTACTCACCTGCCACACTGACTCTACCCACATGTCACACACACTACCCACCTGTCACACTGACTCTACTCACCTGTCACACGGACTCTACCCACCTGTCACACTGACTCTACCCACCTGTCACACTGACTCTACCCACCTGTCACACTGACTCTACCCACCTGTCACACTGACTCTACCCACCTGTCACACTGACTCTACCCACCTGTCACACTGACTCTACCCACCTGTCACACTGACTCTACCCACCTGTCACACTGACTCTAACCACCTGTCACACTGACTCTACCCACCTGTCACACTGACTCTACCCACCTGTCACACTGACTCTACCCACCTGTCACACTGACTCTACCCACCTGTCACACTGACTCTACCCACCTTTCACACTGACTCTACCCACCTTTCACACTGACTCTACCCACCTTTCACACTGACTCTACCCACCTGTCACACTGACTCTACCCACCTGTTCCACTGACTCTACCACCTGTCACACTGACTCTACCCACCTGTCACTCTACCCACCTGTCCCGCTGACTCTACCCACCTGTCACACTGACTCTACCCTCCTGTCACACTGACTCTACCCACCTGTCACTCTACCCACCTGTCCCACTGACTCTACCCTCCTGTCCCACTGACTCTACCACCTGTCCCGCTGACTCTACCCACCTGTCACACTGACTCTACCCTCCTGTCACACTGACTCTACCCTCCTGTCACACTGACTCTACCCGCCTGTCACTCTACCCACCTGTCACACTGACTCTACCCACCTGTCCCACTGACTCTACCCACCTGTCACACTGACTCTACCACCTGTCACACTGACTCTACCCACCTGTCACACTGACTCTACCCACCTGTCACACTGACTCTACCCACCTGTCATACTGACTCTACCCACCTGTCTTACTGACTCTACCCACCTGTCTTACTGGCTCTACCCACCTGTCACACTGACTCTACCCACCTGTAACACTGACTCTACCCACCTGTCTTACTGGCTCTACCCACCTGTCACACTGACTCTACCCACCTGTCACACTGACTCTACCCACCTGTCATACTGACTCTACCCACCTGTCTTACTGACTCTACCCACCTGTCTTACTGGCTCTACCCACCTGTCACACTGACTCTACCCACCTGTAACACTGACTCTACCCACCTGTCACACTGACTCTACCCACCTGTCACACTGACTCTACCCACCTGTCACACTGACTCTACCCACCTGTCAGACTCTACTCCACCTATGTTGAACGAAACATTTGACATAATATAACAAAAACGTATTTATATAAAAAATTAACAACACAATTATAACTTAAACAAACATGTTTAAGTAACATTTAAATATAAGAAACAATAGATGAGAACTGTAAAATAAGAAAGTTAACAAAGGTGCCAAAATATATGTTAACAAAAATCATCTTGGAAGGAAACAGTTCACACACAAGTTAGACATGCACAAAACTCGGGTTTTCCCAACTACTTTGTACTTGTGAATTTTATGTTTACTTTTGTCTACCGAACATGTGGTCTGCTTTTTAAAACGTTGATGTGTTGACGTGTTAATTGAGACAATGTTTGATTGTTTATAGTGCAGGGAGGTTATGCTGTATGACCTGACGGACAATGACCTTTAGTTAATTAATTAAATTTTTAAACAGCGCTAGTGTTTATATACGCTGAGCTAGGGAATGGAAATAGATTTATGTTACATTTGAAGGCATTGAATAAAAAAAAAACTGAATTTGCTCTTGTGGCCGTATTTGGCGTCAGACTTGTAAAATGGGTTAACGGTTACACTAGTCAGATGATAGACTTGGTCTTGTTTGCCGTTAAACTTCTGTTTTTGTACATTTTTAGCACCTGTCATGTAACATAATTAGCGCCAGATTTAGCGCCCCTCGGATAAATTATTTAGGGTCTAACAGATACATTATTTAGCCTCTAACAGGTAAATTATTTAACGTCTAACAGATACTTTATTTAGCCTGTAACAGATAAATTATTCAGCCTCTAACAGATAAACTATTTAGGGTCTAACAGATAAATTATTTAGCCTCTAACAGATACTTTATTTAGCCTCTAGCAGATAAATTATTTAGCCTCTAACAGATAAATTATTTAGCCTCTAACAGATAAATTATTTAGGGTCTAGATAAATTATTTAACGTCTAACAGATAAATTATTTAGCCTCTAACAGATAAATTATTTAGGGTCTAACAGATAAATTATTTAACGTCTAACAGATACATTATTTAGCCTCTAACAGATACATTATTTAGCCTCTAACAGATAAATTATTTAGCCTCTAACAGATAAATTATTTAGCCTCTAACAGATAAATTATTTAGCCTCTAACAGATAAATTATTTAGCCTCTAACAGATAAATTATTTAGCCTCTAACAGATAAATTATTTAGCGTCAATCGTATTAAATATTTAGCGTCCATCATGTTCAATGTTCAATATTTAACATCTGTCAAGTGGAATATTGATTGTTGGTATGATTTGTGTATGTTTAAAAGATAAATATTCATCGATGTCTTAATCATCCTTCTCCCCCTCCCCCCCTCCCTTTCAAGCTGTCACCCATATTCTTCTATAACCCACGTAATTTTAAAAAAAAATGTACTTTACTTTCCCCTAGGTTTTTTTTTACCTACATTGTTGTAACCACTTAAAAACTTCTACTTTGGTCTTTCTAGCACGAATCTATTCGAAACATAACGATAATCGCATGCCCTTCTTGCGCACTTTTATAAACTCTATTTGTAGAAAATCGACATTGCTGCTAAAAGATCTTTTATGCACCGTCACATAGCATAGTTTGACAGTCGCAACAGTTTCCTTTAAACAACCCTAGGCAGTTTTTTGTTGTTTTGTTTTGTGTCTTTTACTTTGTGCTTTTTGTTTTTTAATTACGTGCAGTGCGAAAGCTCACACAGTGACCTATCTTAACATAACCCAAGCTTAGGACTTTAACACTTTAACATCACGTCGCCAAAAATACTTACACTACATTCCCAGTGGTGTGGTCAGTAAGGCTGCGTGTCTAGTAGTGTGGTCAGCTAGGCTACGTGTCTAGTTGTGTGGTCAGTTAGGCTACGTGTCTAGTTGTGTGGTCAGTTAGGCTAAGTGTCTAGTTGTGTGGTCAGCTAGGCTACGTGTCTATAGTGTGTTCAGCTATGCTACGTGTCTATAGTGTGGTCATACTTCGTGTGTAGTTGTGTGGTCAGTTAGGCTACGTGTCTAGTTGTGTGGTCAGCTAGGCTACGTGTCTAGTTGTGTGGTCAGCTAGGCTACGTGTCTAGTTGTGTGGTCAGTAAGGCTATGTGTCTAGTAGTGTGGTCAGTTAGGCTACGTGTCTAGTTGTGTGGTCAGCTAGGCTACGTGTCTAGTTGTGTGGTCAGCTAGGCTACGTGTCTAGTTGTGTGGTCAGCTAGGCTACGTGTCTAGTTGTGTGGTCAGTAAGGCTACGTGTCTAGTAGTGTGGTCAGACTACGTGTCTAGTTGTGTGGTCAGCTAGGCTACGTGTCTAGTTGTGTGGTCAGCTAGGCTACGTGTCTAGTTGTGTGGTCAGTTAGGCTACGTGTCAAGTAGTGTGGTCAGCTAGGCTACGTGTCTAGTTGTGTGGTCAGTTAGGCTACGTGTCTAGTTGTGTGGTCAGCTAGGCTACGTGTCTAGTTGTGTGGTCAGTTAGGCTAGGTGTCTATAGTGTTTGGTCAGTTAGGCTACGTGTCTAGTTGTGTGGTCAGTTAGGCTACGTGTCTAGTTGTGTGGTCAGTTAGGCTACGTGTCAAGTAGTGTGGTCAGCTAGGCTACGTGTCTAGTTGTGTGGTCAGTTAGGCTACGTGTCTAGTTGTGTGGTCAGTAAGGCTACGTGTCTAGTAGTGTGGTCAGACTACGTGTCTAGTTGTGTGGTACGCTAGGCTACGTGTCTAGTTGTGTGGTCAGCTAGGCTACGTGTCTAGTTGTGTGGTCAGTTAGGCTACGTGTCAAGTAGTGTGGTCAGCTAGGCTACGTGTCTAGTTGTGTGGTCAGTTAGGCTACGTGTCTAGTGGTGTGGTCACCTAGGCTACGTGTCTAGTTGTGTGGTCAGCTAGGCTACGTGTCTAGTTGTGTGGTCAGCTAGGCTACGTGTCTAGTTGTGTGGTCAGTTAGGCTACGTGTCTAGTTGTGTGGTCAGCTAGGCTACGTGTCTAGTTGTGTGGTCAGCTAGGCTACGTGTCTAGTTGTGTGGTCAGCTAGGCTACGTGTCTAGTTGTGTGGTCAGTTAGGCTAGGTGTCTAGATGTGTGGTCAGCTAGGCTACGTGTCTAGTTGTGTGGTCAGTTAGGCTACGTGTCTAGTTGTGTGGTCAGCTAGGCTACGTGTCTAGTAGTGTGGTCAGTTAGGCTACGTGTCTAGTTGTGTGGTCAACTAGGCTACGTGTCTAGTTGTGTGGTCAGTTAGGCTACGTGTCTAGTTGTGTGGTCAGCTAGGCTTCGTGTCTAGTTGTGTGGTCAACTAGGCTACGTGTCTAGTTGTGTGGTCAGTTAGGCTACGTGTCTAGTTGTGTGGTCAGTTAGGCTACGTGTCTAGTTGTGTGGTCAGTTAGGCTACGTGTCTAGTTGTGTGGTCAGTTAGGCTACGTGTCTAGTTGTGTGGTCAGTTAGGCTACGTGTCTAGTTGTGTGGTCAGCTAGGCTACGTGTCCTATGATGCGGTCAGTTAGGCTACGTGTCTAGTTGTGTGGTCAGCTAGACTACGTGTCTGTGGTCAACTAGGCTACGTGTCCTATGACGCGGTCAGTTAGGCTACACGGTCACTCAATCAACCTGTGTCCAGTGTCATCTCTTTCCTTTGAACTGACGGTATGGGGGGGGAGGAGTTACCGGAAGTCGGCCGCCACACATCACGACAGGAATAGCGACGCGCTGTTCAGATGAGAGAAGAGGCCCGCCCCAGCTTCAACATTTTGAGAACCCCCGTGATAAGATCGTAAAGTGTGAATATTTCTCCCACTATCAGAGATTCACCATCGAATGTGTGTCGCCAGTTATCACATCGGCTGTCACACAATCTCCCGGCACATCTCTATTGGTCTGATAACTGCACCGGATTAGCCTTGACATGTTTTGTTGCCTCGGTTAAAAGCTCGGTACAGAGGATCATCTTTGATGTGTGGTCTTTCGGTGATGTGGTCGTTCGTTGATGTGGTGGTACGACCTGTGGTTGTTCAGTGATGTGGTCTTTAGGTGGTGTGGTCTTTAGGTGATATGGTCTTATGGTCTTTAGGTGATGTGGTCTTATGGTCTTTAGGTGATGTGGTCTTTAGGTGATATGGTCTTATGGTCTTTAGGTGGTATGGTCTTTAGGTGATATGGTCTTATGGTCTTTAGGTGGTATGGTCTTTAGGTGGTATGGTCTTTAGGTGATATGGTCTTATGGTCTTTAGGTGGTATGGTCTTTAGGTGGTATGGTCTTTAGGTGGTATGGTCTTTAGGTGATATGGTCTTTAGGTGATGTGGTCTTATGGTCTTTAGGTGATGTGGTCTTTAGGTGATATGGTCTTATGGTCTTTAGGTGGTATGGTCTTTAGGTGGTATGGTCTTTAGGTGGTATGGTCTTTAGGTGGTATGGTCTTTAGGTGGTATGGTCTTTAGGTGGTATGGTCTTTAGGTGATATGGTCTTATGGTCTTTAGGTGGTATGGTCTTTAGGTGGTATGGTCTTTAGGTGGTATGGTCTTTAGGTGGTATGGTCTTTAGGTGGTATGGTCTTTAGGTGGTATGGTCTTTAGGTGGTATGGTCTTTAGGTGATATGGTCTTATGGTCTTTAGGTGGTATGGTCTTTAGGTGGTATGGTCTTTAGGTGGTATGGTCTTTAGGTGGTATGGTCTTTAGGTGGTATGGTCTTAAGGTGATATGGTCTTTAGGTGGTATGGTCTTTAGGTGGTATGGTCTTTAGGTGATATGTATGGTCGTTCTGTGATGTTGTCGTACGACGTGTGGTCAGTCAACGTAGTTGTTGCTTGACGGAGAATGAGCCTTAGTTTGACGGAGTATTTATTCGGCTGAGCGTTTGTTGCGCGGAATGTTTGTATGACTGAGCTTTTCTTCGCTGAAATGTTCGTTCCGCAGAACAGTTGTTAGCTTTTTCAACCTTTGGCGGAGCATTCGTTCGGCGGAACAATTCTTCAAGAAATGAGACTAAAAATACAATGCAACAGAAGGGAGTTAACTCTAAAACTTGTCTGGATAGGGCTATACAATAAAAATAACTCAGCTACGATTGCAGCTCCCCTTCCCTTGTATAACTAAACAGTGACATCTTTATGGTTGCCGGATAGACGTTTAGCTACTCTACCGGTCTATTGTCCAGTCACAATGTCCGGTTACCTTGGCCACTGTTCAAGAAAAAATCAATAGATTTGTCTTCGATCTTAAAAAATCGATCTGGATTTAGTCTGCTAACTTATTGTTAATTTAGTGAAACGACTTCGACTTTCTGGGTGTTGTTTTGTTGAAGTAGAACTATAGCCCGCAGTAGGTCTGTGTGTTAGGCTTAAGAGGTTATAGATTCTATCGGGAAATCACTTTTGAGACGTCCTGTTAGCGACATCAGTAAAATAATTTGTTAGTTTTTCTTTTCTTTAAAAGAAAATCTTATTGAATGACTGAAGGTTCCTTTTTTTATTACTATTTTTACTAAGTATAATCGTAACAATTTAAGAATGACAGTTGAAAGTATTTTGTACCGACAGACAAATATTTTGTACTATGACGCAAGTATTTGTACTATGACGTAAGTAATTTTGACGGATAGACAAGCATTTGGGACTGATAGACTAGTATTTTGGACAGACAGACAACTATATTGGACTGATAAACAAGTATTCTGGACGGGCAGGCAAAAGTATGTTGGACTGACAGACGCCAGTATTCCCATCAGCAAGCGAGTGACGGACGAATGACATCGAATTGGTATTATAATTTTTATTATCTACTCACGGAGGCGAAAGGATCAAAGGAATGTGACGTGATTGACGCTCGTGGCGTTTGTACTCTAAGCGACCCGGCCTTGACCTCGTCCCCGATTGAAGCATCAGCTCTCCAATATCTAAAAATAACGCCCTGTCGAGTGTGCCGGCTACTCAACAACACGCGCATAATATAATGGCCGTAGCCGGTCAAGGCTAGACCGTGCGTGTCACCGATTGTGTGCTTGTGTTTACATGAAGTGGTCAGTTAATGAGTCATGCCACTACACGACACATCACTGCCAGCGCGCGCACGGCTAGATGCGCCAGATGGCAAGAGAAAACATTGTAGATTGTTGAAAGATACAGGCAGAAACATGGAGAGTGGGAAGGGAGAGAACGCCAGTTTACGGGAGAGTTGTGCACGCTGTTGATAAGGACGCTTTAGATCTTGGCTGTATGCGGCGTGTTTGTTTAGACCGGATTGTGGGTGTGTGGATAGTGAAAGCTTAAGATTTAAAAAATATTTACTTTATCTAATTTGTGTAATTACTACAGCTTCATAAAATTACAGTTTTTGTTTATGAATAAAACTCCAACATGATTGTACTAAAAAAAGTGTTGTTGAAAATTGAAATGAATTTAGTTTAGGTTTAATCCAGTGCAAGTTGGTCTCTGTTTTATTAAATACTACTCAAAGTTAAGAATAATAAAATGACATAAAAATAAAGGTAAACTTAGAGGATTAAATTGATGTAACATTTGAGTAAAACCAACCATACAATTCTTTGAAGGATTAGGGCTATTTAATCTGTATTTAATACCCAGACCATTCCTGCTTATTTTATTCACAAGTTTTATTATACACACATCTGATCTAAAATTGATTTGCTTGTTTTCAATTATTTCTGCACAACTTAACTAGTCCTGTCTCGTGGTATGTTTTCTTAAGTCTTATTAATTACAACTTTTTATATTTTTTCATCAATTTCAGAAACAAAAACAGCCCAGGAGCAACTTTTGACAAATACAGGAGCCCAGTCTCAGAAGTCTTGAACAGGAGCCCCATCACAGAAGTTCTAAACCGGAGCCCCGTGACAACAGACATCCGCAACATCAACCGCAGCCCTGTGGCCGACATCCTCAACATCGGCCGGACCGCCGGGGCTGAAGGCGTGAATGCCAGGACGGAGAACAACTTCCTGCTGGAGGAGCTGGCCCAGCTGATCTCCGAGAGCATCAACACGGATATGAGCACACCGCCCTCCACTGTGTCCGCCTGCAGTGGGAGTGGCAGCGACAAATCTGCGACTCAGCCAATCAAATCAGGTAAATAATGACATAATTACGTTGCTGAAATTTTATGGGTCTTCATCTCATCACTTATATACGTCACAATAAACTTTTTTTTACACATATATATATATATATATATATATATATATATATATATATATATATAATGTATATATATATATATACATACATACAGGGAGAGAGAGGCAGTTCCTTATATATAGCTACCACCACCGTGTACAGAATGTGGCATCTCTGTCGTAGCTTAAGGGTTAGGATCAAGTTAATGGTTGCTGTAATGTTACCTGCCCTACTATTTATACAAATCTTTGTCTAGTTAACCTGCAATCACCTTCGTTGTATATAAGAAAACTACATCTTTTAATAGCCTAAGGGCTAGGGTTAGGCTTATGTCTGCGTTAATGTTATCTACTGTCTTTACAAATCTGTAGGTGTGTTTAATCATGCCACTACACACTGTGTAAAAAACTTAAGAATATTAGGTGGAGCTCAGAGAATGCAGTACAATACATCACTTCATTGAAATGTTTTCCTAAAATTATTTTTTTAGAAATGATTCAATAAAATAACTAGTAACTATTAAGAATTACAGTAAACAACATACATTTATGGTTGTAAAGATTAGACAATAATAAATTCCGTTAAAATAATTTTTTGTTACTGAAATTAAAAGACTTTCTTATCACAAAAATAAAACCTTCCATTTAGCAAATGCAAATAGTAGCACACAGGTGGGAATAACTGTTTATATTTAAGACAAGCTAAGGGTATAAAACAGTTTGGACGATACTTTAACTCAAGAAATGTAACCTTGTCCAGACAACAAAACCTCCATTAAAGCAGTCAACACGGTTTCTGCTCTGTTTGTTATCATCTGACTCGGTTACACTAAAGTGGTTGGGGTAAGGGTGAGCACTCGTAACCACGTGGGGGGTACGTGACCCCAAGACTAGAAAGAAAGACTTCTGCGTTGTTGCTCCAAGTACGTGATATCACTCGTATTCTAGTTGTCTCATAAATCTACTTTTCTTATCCATTTAGCTCAGTCGACTTACTTTTCTTATCCATTTAGCTCAGTCGACTTACTTTTCTTATCCATTTTGCTCAGTCGACTTACTTTTCTTATCCATTTAGCTCAGTCGACTTACTTTTCTTATCCATTTAGCTCAGTCGACTTACTTTTCTTATCCATTTAGCTCAGTCGACTTACTTTTCTTATCCATTTAGCTCAGTCGACTTACTTTTCTTATCCATTTAGCTCAGTCGACTTACTTTTCTTATCCATTTAGCTCAGTCGACTTACTTTTCTTATCCATTTAGCTCAGTCGACTTACTTTTCTTATCCATTTAGCTCAGTCGACTTACTTTTCTTATCCATTTAGCTCAGTCGACTTACTTTTCTTATCCATTTAGCTCAGTCGACTTACTTTTCTTATCCATTTAGCTCAGTCGACTTACTTTTCTTATCCATTTAGCTCAGTCGACTTACTTTTCTTATCCATTTAGCTCAGTCGACTTACTTTTCTTATCCATTTAGCTCAGTCGACTTACTTTTCTTATCCATTTAGCTCAGTCGACTTACTTTTCTTATCCATTTAGCTCAGTCGACTTACTTTTCTTATCCATTTAGCTCAGTCGACTTACTTTTCTTATCCATTTAGCTCAGTCGACTTACTTTTCTTATCCATTTAGCTCAGTCGACTTACTTTTCTTATCCATTTAGCTCAGTCGACTTACTTTTCTTATCCATTTAGCTCAGTCGACTTACTTTTCTTATCCATTTAGCTCAGTCGACTTACTTTTCTTATCCATTTAGCTCAGTCGACTTACTTTTCTTATCCATTTAGCTCAGTCGACTTACTTTTCTTATCCATTTAGCTCAGTCGACTTACTTTTCTTATCCATTTAGCTCAGTCGACTTACTTTTCTTATCCATTTAGCTCAGTCGACTTACTTTTCTTATCCATTTAGCTCAGTCGACTTACTTTTCTTATCCATTTAGCTCAGTCGACTTACTTTTCTTATCCATTTAGCTCAGTCGACTTACTTTTCTTATCCATTTAGCTCAGTCGACTTACTTTTCTTATCCATTTAGCTCAGTCGACTTACTTTTCTTATCCATTTAGCTCAGTCGACTTACTTTTCTTATCCATTTAGCTCAGTCGACTTACTTTTCTTATCCATTTAGCTCAGTCGACTTACTTTTCTTATCCATTTAGCTCAGTCGACTTACTTTTCTTATCCATTTAGCTCAGTCGACTTACTTTTCTTATCCATTTAGCTCAGTCGACTTACTTTTCTTATCCATTTAGCTCAGTCGACTTACTTTTCTTATCCATTTAGCTCAGTCGACTTACTTTTCTTATCCATTTAGCTCAGTCGACTTACTTTTCTTATCCATTTAGCTCAGTCGACTTACTTTTCTTATCCATTTAGCTCAGTCGACTTACTTTTCTTATCCATTTAGCTCAGTCGACTTACTTTTCTTATCCATTTAGCTCAGTCGACTTACTTTTCTTATCCATTTAGCTCAGTCGACTTACTTTTCTTATCCATTTAGCTCAGTCGACTTACTTTTCTTATCCATTTAGCTCAGTCGACTTACTTTTCTTATCCATTTAGCTCAGTCGACTTACTTTTCTTATCCATTTAGCTCAGTCGACTTACTTTTCTTATCCATTTAGCTCAGTCGACTTACTTTTCTTATCCATTTAGCTCAGTCGACTTACTTTTCTTATCCATTTAGCTCAGTCGACTTACTTTTCTTATCCATTTAGCTCAGTCGACTTACTTTTCTTATCCATTTAGCTCAGTCGACTTACTTTTCTTATCCATTTAGCTCAGTCGACTTACTTTTCTTATCCATTTAGCTCAGTCGACTTACTTTTCTTATCCATTTAGCTCAGTCGACTTACTTTTCTTATCCATTTAGCTCAGTCGACTTACTTTTCTTATCCATTTAGCTCAGTCGACTTACTTTTCTTATCCATTTAGCTCAGTCGACTTACTTTTCTTATCCATTTAGCTCAGTCGACTTACTTTTCTTATCCATTTAGCTCAGTCGACTTACTTTTCTTATCCATTTAGCTCAGTCGACTTACTTTTCTTATCCATTTAGCTCAGTCGACTTACTTTTCTTATCCATTTAGCTCAGTCGACTTACTTTTCTTATCCATTTAGCTCAGTCGACTTACTTTTCTTATCCATTTAGCTCAGTCGACTTACTTTTCTTATCCATTTAGCTCAGTCGACTTACTTTTCTTATCCATTTAGCTCAGTCGACTTACTTTTCTTATCCATTTGACCAAGCGTACTTAATATATTATCCACCATGTGGACGTATTTACTTACATTTTTGTATACATACTTTCATGTTGACCTGTGTTTATCCTTATTGTCCAGTTAATCCACATTTACTTCTGATGTAGCTATGGTGATCAAAAACTTGATTTTCATCATCTCTGACTTGCATTTCCCCCACCATCTGTTGAGTAATTCTCTTGTATATTCATATGATGTATACAGCTCCTCACTTTAAATCTTCTAGCCATGCTGATAGAAGACATTAAACTTAGGTTGTGATACTCCCCATATAACGGAAACCCCTTCAAGAATCTTGTAACCAAGTTTTCCAATACACTCACTTTGTAAAGTTGTGATACTTTCCATACTAAAACCCCCTGCCTCCTTGATTCTTGTAACCGAGTTTTCCAATACACTCACTTTGTAAAGTTGTGATACTTTCCATACTAAAACCCCCTGCCTACCTGATTCTTGTAACCAAGTTTTCCAATACCTTCACTTCATAAAATTTTTATACTTCCCATATAACACCCCCTCCCCCTACCCCTTGATTCTTGTAACCGAGTTTTCCAATACATTGACCCAAGATTGCAATGCAGTTGTCTTGTGGATGCCATGTGCTGGTAGATATGCCCCCTCCATGTAACAAAATGTCAGATAACTCTTATCAAGCAAACAGCTGCAGCCTGCTTTACAATCTGTCACTGGGAGTTAATTCCCTTGACCTTTCACTAAAATGCTTTCAGGAGCTAGCTGGTTGAGACACTACTTTTACCAAAGCTTACATTAAGTGTGTGCTTCCCTTACATCTGTAATATATTGCTTTACACTTTTATTCTATTTATTTTTCATCATTACATCTGTGACCCGCTGTTTTCCCTACATATGTAGTATTTGCTTCAGACATATGTTCCATTTACCTGGCAATATTCTGTTTCGATTCACCTGTTGCCTCATTACCGGGTAAAAGCCTCCACACCTTGTTCAACTCACACACTCCCTCACACCATTTCTCCATCTCACACACTTTAGTGTGTGTGTGTGTGTTTCTCTCTCTCCCATGACCCAAATCCTCAGACCTAGATTACGCTATAAACAAGAGATAAACACTTTTAGCAAGAAAACAACCTGACCCACAGTTTACAGTGTGTTGTGTTTACTGACACACAGATGTCATGTCATGTTAATTGTTGGCTTTAGTGTGTTGTTTTTTGTTTATCTGAGCATAGCAGTGTGACAAATTAATGTGTTAATGTGCTGAGAAGAATTTTTCTTGTTTACGATTTAACAGGTGGTGATGCGGTATTGTTGTTGATAAACTTGGTAGTAATGATAAGGAGGATATTGAAGATTAGTGTTAGAACTTTATTATTAGTAGATGGTACGAAATTGGTAAACTTTATAAGGAGGAAATTGAAGATTTGTATATGAAGCTTGCTATTCGTAGACGTTATAAAAGTGAAGTCATACAATTTATGATGTGCAGATTATATCACACTTAAATAGCCCTTTCTATTTTAAGAGATGATGTCAGGTGACATCAATATAGCTAGACTTAAGAGGTTAAGAAAAAATTAAAAGTATCATTTTAAAACCCTGACATAAATAAAATTGCATGCAATTTTCATCACAGACAATACATTGTCTTTTTTGCACACATTATAATTCATTATTTATATTGTAATTAATTTTACTTGTGATCTGTAATACTGATGACATTTTATTATCCATAATGTTAAATTAGATAATTTACAATATAGATATCAAGTGAATTATTGTGCTGTATAGGCATAAAATGACATGTTTGTTCAAACCGTCTGATTGGTTGACATTTTTCTCTCGATTTAGAAACCAGTCCTAGCCAGTCACAGGCCAATGCTGTACAACAAAGCCAGGTGTCTTCCAGCAAGCCGTCCTTCGTCCCCAACGAACTGCTAGGTTCACTTCTGCTCAAGGTCAGACACTTCTCAGCCTAATATTGTTTGCTGTGGGGGTAAAAATAAATCATTGCAGGATGTTTAATCATAGCTATAAAAACAATATGAATTTGGTTTTTTAAAACCAAAACAATTTGAATTTGGTCTGTTAAAACCAAAACAATTTGAATTTGGTCTGTTAAAACCAAAACAATTTGAATTTGGTCTGTAAAAAACAAAACAATTTTAATTTGGTTTGTTAAAACCAAAACAATTTGAATTTGGTCTGTTAAAACCAAAACAATTTAAATTTGGTCTTTTAAAACCAAAACAATTTAAATTTGGTCTTTTAAAAACATAACAATTTGAATTTGATCTAGTTAAACCAAAACAATTTAAATTTGGTCTGTTAAAAAAACTGTATGCCAGTTCCTGACTGCATTTGGCAGGTGAAACAGATTTAATCTGTTTATAAATAACCTTGGTGTATGATGAATTATATGGTCAGCATACGGTCAGTTAAGCACCTTTGAAGGTAGTGTAAACTCAAGAGTATTCTTTTTCTTGAGCCTTGGAACCAAACTGGAGATTAATCAAGTTGCATATCCCAACCAAGTTGTCCTTCAGTTAACCTGTTGATCATTTCATCCGTGAATTTAATCTTAACATTTTTTAGTTGTCTTTTTACAAGTGTTACAATGGTGAATTTTTATAACTCTCTGTACTAGACCTAGATATTTGTATTGTTGGTGGTAAAATTAGCCAGATATTTGTATTGATGGTGCTGTTGGTAAAGTTAGTCAGATATTTGTATTGATGGTGGTAAAATTTGCCAGATATTTGTATTGATGGTGGTAAAATTTGCCAGATATTTGTATTGATGGTGGTAAAATTTGCCAGATATTTGTATTGATGGTGGTAAAATTTGTCAGATATTTGTATTGATGGTGGTTCTTATGGTAAAATTAGCCAGATATTTGTATTGTTGATGGTTCTGATGGTAAAATTAGCCAGATATTTGTATTGTTGGTGGTTCTGACGTTAAAATTAGCCAGATATTTGTATTGTTGGTGGTTCTGACGTTAAAATTAGCCAGATATTTGTATTGTTGGTGGTTCTGATTGTAAAATTAGCCAGATATTTGTATTGTTGGTGGATCTGATTGTAAAATTAGCCAGATATTTGTATTGTTGGTGGTTCTGATTGTAAAATTAGCCAGATATTTGTATTGTTGGTGGTTCTGATAGTAAAATTAGCCAGTTATTTGTATTGTTGATGGTTCTGACGTTAAAATTAGCCAGTTATTTGTATTGTTGGTGGTTCCGATGTTAAAATTAGCCAGATATTTGTATTGTTGATGGATCTGATGTTAAAATTAGCCAGATATTTGTATTGTTGATGGTTCTGATGTTAAAATTAGCCAGATATTTGTATTGTTGTGGTTCTGACGTTAAAATTAGCCAGATATTTGTATTGTTGATGGTTCTGATGTTAAAATTAGCCAGATATTTGTATTGTTGGTGGTAAAATTAGATATTTGTATTGAGGTTGGTTCTGGTGGTAAAATTAGATATTTGTATTGATGTTGGTTCTGGTGGTAAAATTGGCCAGATATTTGTATTGATGTTGGTTCTGGTGGTAAAATTAGCCAGATATTTGTATTGTTGATGGTTCTGATGTTAAAATTAGCCAGATATTTGAATTGTTGATGGTTCTGACGTTAAAATTAGCCAGTTATTTGTATTGTTGATGGTTCTGATGTTAAAATTAGCCAGATATTTGAATTGTTGATGGTTCTGACGTTAAAATCAGCCAGTTATTTGTATTGTTGATGGTTCTGGTGGTAAAATCAGCCAGTTATTTGTATTGTTGATGGTTCTGATGGTAAAATTAACCAGATATTTGTATTGTTGATGGTTCTGATGGTAAAATTAGCCAGATATTTGAATTGTTGATGGTTCTGATGTTAAAATTAGCCAGATATTTGTATTGATGGTAGTTCTGATGGTAAAATTAGCCAGATATTTGTATTGTTGATGGTTCTGATGTTAAAATTAGCCAGATATTTGTATTGTTGATGGTTCTGATGTTAAAATTAGCCAGTTATTTGTATTGTTGGTGGTAAAATTAGCCAGATATTTGAATTGTTGGTGGTTCTGACGTTAAAGTTAGCCAGATATTTGTATTGTTGGTGGTAAAATTAGCCAGATATTTGTATTGATGGTGGTAAAATTAGCCAGTTATTTGTATTGTTGATAGTTCTGACGTTAAAATTAGCCAGATATTTGTATTGTTGATGGTTCTGATGGTAAAATTAACCAGATATTTGTATTGTTGATGGTTCTGATGGTAAAATTAGCCAGATATTTGTATTGTTGGTGGTTCTGATGGTAAAATTAACCAGATATTTGTATTGTTGGTGGTAAAATTAACCAGATATTTGTATTGTTGGTGGTAAAATTAACCAGATATTTGTATTGTTGATGGTTCTGACGTTAAAATTAGACAGATATTTGTATTGTTGATGGTTCTGATGGTAAAATCAGCCAGCTATTTTATTGATTTGTTGAGTCAGCTGGCCATATGTTGATGGGGTTTCTTCCCCCTGTCAACACTCTGTTGGTTACAATCTATATGCTGTCTGGACGCTCGGCTGTATGTGTGGTTGTTTTAGTGAGTTGTATGCTTGGTCGAGTTACTGTTGTATGTTTGCTGATGTTGTTTTATTGTTGTTTGTGTAGTTTTGCACATTTGATAGTGTAATTGTTTTGTTTGATTTAGTGTTGCATGTTTTAAAATTATATTTGTCATATTGTTGTTGTAGGTTTGGTTGTGTTTTAGCTGTGTGTTAAGTTGTTATTTTTATATTTTAGTCTTCATTGTTTGACTAGTCAGGCTTATCTTGTGTTGGTGTTTTGGTCCTTCTAAACACGGTGTGTTTGATGTTCAGTTTTGTTGCGATACATTTTGTCTTTATCAATCTAACAATCTTTATTATACCCACAAATTCACAGATAATCAAGATAAATACTTTCCCTAAACAAAAAATTTTTTTTTAAAGTCTTAACTCTTTTTTTACCAAATATTTTTATTACTGTGATTTACAAGATGTGTAATTTTTGTAAACATGTAAACCCACCTGCCACCCCTAAAACTCCACTGACCCCCCCCCCCCCTATAAACACGCACACACCTAAAACTCTGTATTCTCTGACCAATCTGTTGATTACATTTTTCCCCCCACAGGCTTTGAATGGGTTTTTGTTTGTAGTCAACAGCCAAGGAAAAGTTGACTTCGTCTCTGACAACGTAATTCACTATCTTAAATACACGCAGGTATGTGCAACCACTATCTCAAATACACACAGGTATGTGCAACCACTATCTCAAATACACACAGGTATGTGCAACCGCTATCTTAAATACACACAGGTATGTGCAACCACTATCTCAAATACACACAGGTATGTGCAACCACTATCTCAAATACACACAGGTATGTGCAACCACTATCTCAAATACACACAGGTATGTGCAACCACTATCTTAAATACACACAGGTATGTGCAACCGCTATCTCAAATACATGCAACCACTGCTTATATATTTCCTATTTAAAAATGGAGACAAAATATTGACTTTAAAAAACATAAAAAATTTTGTTGCCATTATTCTTGTTAGTTTTAAAAAATTAATCTTGTACATTTATAAGGTGATTATTTTATCAACTAAATTTTGAAATTAATGTGTAAAACATACTGTTGAATGAAGGTTAGAGGTCACTTTGTAAATACCATACTTCATAATAATACTATAACTAGTAAAACAGGATGTTCTTAAGCATGATAACTAGCTAACATACGATAACGAGCTAAATTTTTATAATGATATGTTAATTACTTTCACAGGAGGACCTTGTGGGTAAAAGTATCTACAACATCATTCATGTGGGGGACCACCCACAATTCAGCAACAATTTACTTCCTATGACCTTGAGTAAGTGAATTTGATGGTGTGAGTAGATTCTGTGGGCTGGCCTTGAAGATTCTGATGGCATGATGTCATGTTAACTAGGTTGACCCATAGGTTGGTTTGACCTGTGGGTTAGGTTGACCTTAGATGTTGACCTATGGCTGGGTTAGGTTGACCTTAGATGTTGACCTATGTCAGGGTTAGGTTGACCTTAGATGTTGACCTATGGCTGGGTTAGGTTGACCTTAGATGTTGACCTATGTCAGGGTTAGGTTGACCTTAGATGTTGACCTATGGCTGGGTTAGGTTGACCTTAGATGTTGACCTATGTCAGGGTTAGGTTGACCTTAGATGTTGACCTTTGGGTTTAGGTTGACCTTAGATGTTGACCTGTGGGTTTAGGTTGACCTTAGGGTTGACCTGTAGGTTAGGCTGACCTTAGGGTTGACCTGTTGGTTTGACGGAGTTTTTATATGTTCACTTTAGAGATTAACCTGAGTTTTAAATTAACCTGAGATCTAATCTGACCTGTATATTCAGGCTGACCTTAAGCTTAGACTGTCCTTTGGGTCAGGCTAAGCTGTAAGTTTCTATGACTAATGTTACCTTGACCTACAAGAAAGTTATTTTTAAAAAAGCCATGCTAACACCCCCATAAGCCCAAAGTAGGCAGGACCGCATGCACTCAACTCATGACTTTCTCCCTACAGCCAGTGGTCTAGCATGGCCAAGCGACTCACCTACAACCAGGGGGTGCAACTTTTCTTGTCGTATGCTCATTAAACCTCCAAGTGAGTATCAGCCATATCAGAATCTCTCTGTACATAATGTATTTCCTTGTTGGTACCCAGCACTTCAAAGTATTCCCAGTAGTAGTCAGTAGTGTAATAAGTTCTCAGTATTTTATGGTACTGGTTTAATAATAGGTAGTAAAAGAAGTCACCCATAAAGGTTTTGTATCTGAAGTGAAGTGGGACATGGTGGGTCCTCATTGGTTCAACTTGTGAGAGAAGAAATAATAAAAACCAGTGGTGAAAGATAGTTATGTTAGGGAGAGTTGAACTTGTTGCAACAAAAATTAGAGATGGGGGGGGGGTGTCCTTTGTGCTGCATGAAAAATAAAATATCAAAGTTGGCTAAAATTTAAAATTGTGTGAAGTCATCTATATGCTTAACTGGTTTTTTTTTTAAATTGCCTTTTAAATTTGTTTATTTTAAAATTTACTTAAATAGAGCTACATGTTTTTTTTTTATATATATATTTTTTTCTGTCTAATGATTAGTTTAACTGTAATGAGTATGTTTGTTGTTTCTCCTAGCTGAAGAGGAAGAAGATGTAGAGGTGAAACAAACTTATGTTTCTCAGTATGAGAATATGCAAATCACAGCCGTATTTCAGCCTTGTCTTGCTCAGAAATTGACAGATTCACAAAGTAACTCTCCACACTCTAAAGGTACGTTTTGCATTTATTTTTATAGAGTAACTCCCCACTCTCTTAAGTTGAATAATGATACATTTTTCCTGCTACAAATTATCATAATTATGTTTCTGAAAGATAATTGAACTTGCTTAGTTTAAATGTATATCTAAAGATTAAAAAAAAAAGCAAAAATAAAGTTTATTTTTACATTTAATTTAACTGAAGTAAATAGCAATGACAAATAATTATAACAGACTAAAAATAATTTTCTATACAAATGGCTATTTTCATCTTTGGGAAAATCTTACTTGAAAACTATGATCCAATAGTGTAACTTTTCTTTAACATTTAATCTTCTATTTTTCCCTACTGTTTAATCTGACAGATAATCCCACTTGCCTAGTGTGTATAGCTCGGTGCCTCTCTGTAACAGAGAAGAACAATATGATGATTGGTGGCTTAGACCAGTTCTCTACCAAACAGGACCTGGACGGGAAGATAATTGGTGCAGAAACAAGATTTGGGTAATTTCCCCTTTTGTTTTTATTCTGTGCTGTAGCAGATGGTCCTGAGGTTAAAAAGATAGGCTGTTCAGTTGTTTTCCTCCATTTAGTTCATGTTTAGTATTCGTGAATTAGTCATGGTTGATGTATTTTAATTCTTTGAAGTATTTTTAAAATGCCTTGTTATTATGCCTGTTGAAATAATATCTGGTGAAAAAAATTGTTGTTTTCCAGTCAAGGAATGATTGCGTTAGAAGGCGCTCACTTGAAAGATTTCTGCCATGTGAATGACATGCAGCTGATGATGAAACACACAGAGGAAGGTGAGTAGTACAAGCAAGACGCGTGCTACGTATTGTAGTATGTACACATGCAACATATTGTAGAGTACACTTGCTACATATACGTGCTACATATTGTAGTATGTACACATGCAACATATTGTAGTGTACACATGCAACATATTGTAGTGTACACATGCAACATATTGTAGTGTACATGTGCTACATATTGTAGTATGTACACATGCAACATATTGTAGTGTACACGTGCTACATATTGTAGTATGTACACATGCAACATATTTAGTGTACACGTGCTACATATTGTAGTATGTACACATGCAACATATTATGTACAAGTGCTACATATTTTAAAATGTACACATACTACATACAGTAAAATGTACACATGCTACATATTGTACAGTGTACAAAGTACTATCCACACTACATCTTTGTAAAGGTCGGATGAATAGATGAACTCTACTTCACCTCCCCATAGACTTTAAATTAATTTATGTATTTTCTACATTTAAAATACATAGTAAAGATTCAAGGTACTACACAAGACACACAGTGCAAATACTGTACACTGCATCCTTTCAGTACCATACTTACTCCACTTGTTAAGATTTGCATAATGACACAGCTTACATTACCACTTGCCATTACTCTGCTAGTTCAAATTTTAAACAGATGGCACCTACATGTGGTAGCAACAAATTTTAAATCCAACATTCTTAGCGTGGGAGAGGGTGTGTGTTAAGAGAGAGCTGTATTGTTATTACTCTGAAACTTATGATTCTCCCCCATTTCCCACAACCTCCAGTGTAGGATGCTTTTATTCCTCCAATATGTTCATCAACCTTTTGACCACCACTTGATTATTTCTCCCTTGTAAATATATAACACATGCGTTACATACACAATATATGATCACTATAACACATACGTTATTCATTACATAAATATAAAAATAATATAATACATTACTTAAACATAATAGAACACTCAAGCTATTACATATTACATTTGACAAACTACACAGTACATAAGATAGGTTGGTGTGGCTTAAGCAGTAGAGCGCTAGTCTGCTATTCCAAAAGTCTCTAGTTCAAATCCGGCTTCAAGTCAGAAGATTGTCCTTGAGTCCACTCAGCTCTGATGGGTACCTAATACACAGTATTAAATTACACAATGTTCAACGAGAGTGTTCCAATAGTCCATTATAAGAACCATATTTAAAAAATAACCAAAATTTGTATGCCCTACAATGTAGAATGGGGGTACGGCGTGGTCTAGCGGTAGAGAGCTGGACTGCTAACCCGTTAGTCTTGTGGTTGAATCCGGGTTTAAGTCAGTGGACCGTCCCTGAGCCCACCCAACTCTCACGTTAGGGAAAGTAAAGGCGGCTGGGCGTAGTGATGACCACACTATCCCTTCATATGCCGAGGTCACAGAAACAAGTGAACTCTACTTCACTTGCCCTATAGACAATCAGGTTTGAAAGGGAACTTTTTTTACAATGTAGAACGTCAGTTGATTATTGTGTGTCAAAAAGGTTAGTTTAGATTAACACTAGCCAAGGTGTAGAATGTCAGTTGATTATTATGTGTCAAAAAGGTTAGTTTAGATTAACACAAGCCAAGGTGTAGAATGTCAGTTGATTATTGTGTGTCAAAAAGGTTAGTTTAGATTAACACTAGCCAAGGTTTGTTTACATGTTGTTTACATGTTGTACAAGGGTCAATAGTCACACAGTTCAAAGGTCAAATGAGTTGATTTATCACAATATTTCACTCTCATGGTCACACAGTTCAAAGTTCAGTTTCCATGTCCACAGTATTAAAAAAGTCTTCACCATTGCCTTCTATCAGTGTGAAATAATTAAAAACATGATATAGGGTTTACAACATTGACTTTTAATACACTCAGCTGCCTGTTATTCTTCTCTTTGTTGTCCATCTTTGTCCAGTGTCACAGTTCAATTTGTTTTGTGCTTAAATACAGTGTAAATGATGTGGTATAAAGACTTGCATAAATGATGAGAAAAAGACTTGTGTAAATGTTATATAAAGACTTTTGTATAAATGATGTTATATGAAGACCTGTGTAAATGATTTACATAAAGACATGTGTAAATGATGTGGCATAAAGATTAGTGTAAATAAGGTAATATAAAGACTTTTGTAAATGATGTGGTATAAAGACTTGGGAGAATGATGATATGATGTAAACTTGTGTGTAAATTATGTTAAAATGATAAGACATGGTTAGGTGAGTTATAAGACGTGTGTGAATGATGCTTTTTTTTATAAATGTGTATGCGGAAACAGTTTCCCAAAATCATATAAAATAAATTGTATTAAATCTCTGGGTACTAAAAAATCTACTATCCCAAAATTGTCTGACGTTCTTGTTTCTTTTAAAATTGGTTTGACTAGGACAGTTTAACTCATAATTATTTTAAGAATTAACATTTGTGTAAAATGTTGGAAACTTGCTGCAAGTGGTACTGTAATGTTTGCCTTGTGTAAATGATGCTACTGTGTAAAGACTAACTATATAAATGGTGACATGCTGATAAACTTTTTCCCCAGCTTTGAAAATAGGCACCAGCACAAGCGGTGTGTACCGGTTTAGGCTGGCGGAAAACAGATACGTCTTCGTCCAGACTAAAAGCACTCTGTTCAGTAACCAGGTCACAGGAGAACCCGAGTTTATCATGTCCACTCACTCTATCCTCCGGTCAGTACCTGAGTTAAACATGTCCACTCAATCAGTACCTGAACCAAACATGTCCACTCAATCCATCACCCGGTCAGTGCCTGAGTTTATCATACCCTCTCATTAATTATTTCATTTGTATTTTAAAATTTTTTCACAATTTTTTGTTCCCTTCATTACCTGTTCCATGTTTTTTGTGAACCAATTTGAAACCATTGTAGATTTGTTCATTTGTTCTGATGTAACATTGCAGAGAATGTGACTCAGACACTGAACTCAAGGGCTCAGCCTCCACCAGTCTGATGAAATCCATCATCAGCCCGTCTGGCGCTAGACAGAATGCCGGCAACACAGCAGCACAGCCCACCAATCAGAACGCTGCGTTCACCACTGGCGGCATGGGTCCAGCCAGCGCTCCAGCCCCCCTGGAGGTGACCAGTAATGATTTGGACATGCTGTTTGACTGGGACTCAAGTAAGTTTATTTTTTGCTCTAGTTATTAGTTAAGACATGTCATTCAATTGGACAAGTCATTAGATTAGACAAGTCATTAGATTAGACAAGTCATTAGATTAGACAATTCATTCGTTTAGACAAGTCATTTATTTAGACAAGTCATTAGATTAGACAAGTCATTAGATTAGACAAGTCATTAGATTAGACAAGTCATTAGATTAGACAAGTCATTAGATTAGACAAGTCATTAGATTAGACTATTCATTCGTTTAGACAAGTCATTTAATTAGACAAGTCATTAGATTAGACAAGTCATTCATTTAGACAAGTCATTCGTTTAGACAAGTCATTAGATTAGACAAGTCATTCGTTAAGACAAGTCATTCGTTTAGACAAGTCATTCGTTTAGACAAGTCATTCGTTTAGACAAGTCATTAGATTAGACAGGTCATTAGTTTAGACAAGTCATTCGATTAGACAAGTCATTCGTTTAGACAAGTCATTCGTTTAGACAAGTCATTCGTTTAGACAAGTCATTCGTTTAGACAAGTCATTCGTTTAGACAAGTTATCATTACAAACTTCCCCACACAAAGTCTTACAACCCTGGACTCTGTCTAGTAGCTTCATATTTGACCACTCAATTATTCCCCCATTGATCATAACACTACCACAGAAGATCTAAACCCTAGTCACTGAGTTCAAGGCTGCACTGAACATCAATTTATAGTTATCTAAAACTTTTCCAGAGTTTTGACAGCTTTATACAATTATTACAACATTTAAAGTTATACATATTATAAAGGCATTTGTATCTAGATTACATTATGAATAAAAAATTACATGTAACATGAACTCTACTTCATCTGCCTTATGGATCATTAGATCTGAAAGTGAAACTTATCTTTTAAATTATGTGACTCTCATAAGTGATGTCACTTGACCTGTGTAGTAAGTATGCTTTGACCTTCTGACCTCAACTGTTTTGTGCTGCTCTTCAGATGACCCATCCGACCTGAAACCCATGGTGTCCAGCGAGGCGGCAGGTGGGTCAGCCAGCAACTGGAACTCCATGCCCAACATGAAGTCACCAGCCAGCCAGCCATCTCCACTCCAGTACGCCCTGCAGGCCCCCAACAAAAGGCACCAGATGCTCAACACAGTCCCGAGAAGCATCTCTACAACTTCTTTTGATGCCAGTCAAAAACCACAGAGGTTCACCCCCAGCCCCGGGTCAGGGCCGCGGAGCGCTGGGTACAACCAGCGAGCCATGGGGTCGTATGCCAACCAGCGCAGCCCGGCGGGTATGGGGATGGCCTCGAACTCTTCTGTAACACAAAGCCGTAATCAGAGTGGCCAGTTTACGTTGAACTACCAGCGTAAGACACCTGTCTCACCTCTCCTGTCACCCCAGCCAGGTACACTTACCATGTAGACTAATTTATCTAATTAACAATCAAACTAAATTTTCATGGCTTAATATGTCTCCTATACCAAATACTCCATACTGGTTAAGTCAATTAATTTTTAAGTGTTTAAATTTAATTTATGTTTTTTTTTTCTAAATGCTCCATTATAAGTAGGACCATGTTTATTAAAAATAAATAATTTAATTAACTTTAATATAGACTTTAATTCAAACTTCCCAGTATTGCATTATTTTTACCTTTTCCCTGCACTGCAGTTTCAGACTTTTAAATATTTTTACTTTAATCCAGTTCTTTTTTAATTTTTTTTTTGTTGTTGTTGTATTTTTGTAAAATTTTAATATAAATTTGTTTTGCCTATATCAGTTTCTACCTTGTTTTTTCTAATTAAAACCTGGTTTCCCGTTAAATAAAACTTGTTTTCCACTAAAACAAATGCTGCTCCTCCCACTAAATCAAATACTTTTCCTCCCACTAAATCAGATAATGTTCTTCCCACTAAATCAAATAATGTTCTTCCTACTAAATCAAATACTATTCATCCGACTAAATCAAATACTGTACCTCCATTATTTTCAGCCAATCCATCAAGCCCGTGGAGGCCCTCGTCAGCCACAATCCCACAAACACCGCCTGCCTTTAATGACTTCATGAACACATCCCATATCTCTGCTTTAGACTCCCAGTCTGGGCTAGGCGGGCTGGACATCAACATATCCTCGTCCGTATTTACTTCACCGTTCCATTCCTCACCCTCCCCGTCATTCTCAAACATGGATCTCAACACCATGACAGGCAGTGCCAACAACAGCATGCTCCAGTCACAGGGCATGATGCCCATGTCGAGCAGTGCCAACAGCAACATGCTCCAGTCACAGGGCATGATGCCCATGTCAAGCAATGTACTGCAGTCACAAAGTATGACATCCATGTCGGGGAGTACCAACAGCAACATGCTCCAGTCACAGGGCATGGTCTCGATGGCCGGCGGCTCTAACAACGTACTCCAGTCCCCGGGAATGAATTCTATGACCAGTGGAAATAACAGTAATATACTACTGCAGTCTCAGAACATGACGTCTATGACCGGCAGTATCAACAGTAACGGCATTAACTCTCAGCGGTCCGGCAAACTTTGCCAGCTGCTGACCCAAAACACGAACCCTGAAGCCCTTCACTCCCCCGCCTCCGTGGACGGGAGACGACCAATAACCGGGCGGGGGCGACACGCCTCCGGCCAGGTCAACTCAACCATGTCCACGCCCAATTCAGTATCCAGCAGCAACAGTTGTATAACGACATCCACGTCCAGTGGCGTGTCCAACAGCATGACTCTGGACATGCACCACCAGAGTATCCATTCCAGTATGATCAAGTCCCCGGATGACCGGCTACACCAGTCCCCTACCGAGGGCCCTGGACAAAGTCCGCAGGAGAAACCCCAGAGCACATCGAACGACGACGGCGACATTGAGATGACGACCAGGGGAAGTAACGCTACAGGCGCGTCGGACACTCGGAATAACATTCTGAAAAATTTGCTGAGTCAGGACGATGATGACGAGGACCCCCCCATGATGGACGGCAGCTCCCCGTCCTTCAGCTCCCGGTCAGCTTTTGCGGACTTCAACATGTGTGATAAGAACGAAGCCGAGCCTAAGAAGCAGAATGCCTTACTAAAGGTAAGCATTTTGTTTGTCACCTGTGGTGTAAGTAGTGACTTATCATCAGACACCAATATTTGTGTAAACTGACAACAATAATTGTGTTAATAGATACTTATATTTATGCAAACAATTACACAGATAGTTGTGCAGACAACAATAATTGTGCAAATAGACATTTATCCTCATGTGCAATATTTTAACCTTTTTTTGCTTGTTAGTTTTTACCAATTTCTCCATCATTTCCCCAAAGGTTTACCTCCCTTGTAAGGTCTACATCATTAGTATTTTGTCACTGTTTCCTCACTTTTCAGGATATCATTTAGTGTAACCACAGGGACTAATACTAATACATATACATGTTTTTAATTGTGAAAACATTGATAGATTTTTTTTTTTAATGATCATTTCCATCCTTTTTTTTCTCACCGAAATTTGTGATAAAATTGTTGATAGATCTAATAATTCCCCCCCCCCTCCCCTTGTCCACCACCCCATTTCATATCCCTAAATCATTAGCAGGTCTAGCTTCTTGGGGGAGGGGGGGGGGGGCCAAGGTACCTTTTAGTATATGTGTAGATATAAAATATACACAATATAAAAACACCTGTCCTTAGTACTGCCACTGATCCCAAATGCTGGTATCTTGTAATAGTTGGGATGATGTCACTGCTGTTTGCCATTGTGCCAGGAGCTCATTGTAAATAGAAAATTTCTCCTATATGTGCTTCATAAACCTCCTGGTTTTAAAGAAAATTCTAAAACAACACACAAGCTAAATGCAAGAAACATTTTTTAAAAGCAATTATTATTTTTAAAAAATGTTTTGTAATGTTTATCCTTTAAATTTGAAGAACGCTAAACTTAATATCTAATAAAGTGGAATTATTTTGTTCTCTCATTTAACATTTAGCAGCTTTTAGGTGATAAAGGTCATAAGCCGAAAGATAATGAATTAAATGACAGAATACGCAGAGAACTGCTGGAGAAGAACAGATCTTCTTCAGATGCCTCTAGTAGTGGTTCCATTGGCAAGACCAGGAGACCTAGTGAGGGGAGGGAACTCCTGCACCAGTTGCTAGATGACAGTGATGAGGATGATCACAACAGATCCAGCATCACAACATCTGCCCCTGCTGTAAGTTCATATCTAAAATTAACTTTATCTCTTAACTTTATTTTTATATATGCTTTCAAACTGTAGAAATAAATTACTATAAAGTTATGCATACATTAAAAACTAAATCTTAACTGTTGTCTAAGGATTGTTTAAAGTAAATTTTAACTCTTGTAAAAGGATTGTAACAAGTAGGGTTGTTTTGAACTATAACTACTGAATCTTTGCAATAACTAAAGCTTAAAAAGTTATGTGACATGATTTAATTCTTCTGTATGTCAGGAAAGTACATCAGCAGATCATGATCCTGGGCCACCCTCTAGATCCAGGCACCAGTCAGAAAACCAAGAACCACAGTCCACATCATCCCAGGCCTCGCACTCAGAGCCTCCCACACCACAGGGTCACTCAAGACAGGGGTCACTCAAAAGGTCGGGGGCGATGAGTGCATCCAGTGACATGCCCAACAAACAGTTGGACGAGTGAGTGACATGTTTGTGTTGTCTCGGTGTCGGCCAGGGTTTTCCCTGCTGTAGTCAGTGCTAGGAATATGTTGTTGTCATGTTTGTTTGTGTTATTTCTATGTTAAAAATTGAACCAAAGCTCAGCTTTATTCATGTTGTACAAGGTAGTCTTTTTTTTACTGTTAAAGGTTTTAGGTAGTCAATGGGGCTCTTGTTCTGATCGTCATGTTGCTTGTTTTGGAATTCAAAGCATACCGAAAAACTTCAGTTTTGACAGTTTATGCATTTTGACCAACAGAGGATAAATTGTTAAATTTATTATTAGATTTTATAAACAATTATAGAAGTTTAACAAGATATAGTTAGAATAAAAGATTTTTTGGATTTAGAATTAAATCAGTCTGCCGTAACTGAAAATAAAAAGATATTGCTACAATTTTGTGTACACATTTTTTTTAGCTTGCTACATTTACAGTGGGAGAAAATGTTGCAACAATTTTTTTTGGGTACACATTTTTTTAAGTTTACTACATTGACAATTTGGAGAAAATATCGCAATGATTTTTGTTACACATTTTTTTAGCTTACTACATTCACTGTGGGAGTAAACATCGCAATGATTTTTGTTACACATTTTTTTTTAGCCTACTGCATTCACTGTGGGAGAAGGATGACAACCCTAACAAGCTACAGGCAATAAGTAGCAGCACTGGCAAAAATCTGGCCAACACCAAGCGAAGAAAAATCTCTCTCCCCGATGTGGACAGTAGTGATGGTGTGGATATGGACACGGAGCCGAGCACGTCATCCGGAGGTCCTAGCACACCCCAGAGCAGTAAATTGTGTGAGAAGAACGCACTTCTTGCGCAGCTGCTGAGTAAAACTGTACAGAAGGACACCGTGCTCAACACAAACATTTCCATCAACCCCAACCCCATGGGCGTGCCGCAGAGCAGGTATCCCAGGAACCTCAGTGAGAAGATCATCACGGTTAAAAGCGTCGACAACGCAGAGGGACATTCTTACGGTCATAGCTCAGTGCCGGACAACAACCAGGGGGGGAATTTTCAAGTGTCCACCTCGGGTAAATCTCGGACTTCGTCCTTGACAATCAACACCACAAACCAGATGCCAAATTTTTTGACTGGTCCTTTCCCAGATCACCAGTCTCCAATAGATTCAAATTCGATGGATATGTCGCAGTCTGCCGAGTCGCAGATCAACCATATCCAGAGCCTGTTGGAGGGTGAGGACTCCATATTTGGTGGGGAGCCAATTGTTGCGGAGTCCATCTCCAATATTTCCGCTGATAATTCTCTAAATGATCCGCTCCTACAACAAATCCTTCAACAGGCGGCGGATCTGCATGACGATCTCCAGAAAAAAGCCATGAGAAATCCAACTTCATCCATGTCAGGTTTATCCATGTCTGGGCTAACTGGGTCAATGGAGTCTGGGTTGAGTGTCAGCAATTCCATGGCGTCAACTGTCACATCCATCGCTCAGGCGCTGAGCTCGTCGGTGCAAGCGCAAGAAAATAACATGAACCTGTTCCAGGAGAGAAACCAAATGAGCAAAAGCCATCAGCAGAGGAGTCTGCAGCAGGAGTTACAACAGCAGAAGCTGCAGCTGCAGCAGAAAGCTTTGAAGGTTGCTCAGCAACAACAGCAGCAGCTTCAGTCACAACTTCAAGCACAACAGCTGCAGTCACAGCAACAGCTGCAGTCACAGCAACAGCTTCAGTCACAGCAACAGCTACAGTCTCAACAACAGCTGCAGTCTCAACAACAGCTGCAGTCTCAACAACAGCTGCAGTCTCAACAACAGCAACAACTTCAAGCACAGCAACAGTTGCAGTCACAACAACAGCAACAACTTCAAGCACAGCTACAGTCTCAACAACAACAACTGCAGTCACAACAACAGCAACAGCTACAGTCACAACAGCTGCAGTCACAACAGCTACAGTCACAACAACAACAACAACTGCAGTCCCAACAACTTCAAACACAACTTCAGTCTCAGCAACAGCAGCAACCATTCTTATCCCCACCCCAACAGCCTTCATCAACCACCTCCTTACAGCAATCCATATCATCCCAGCATGGTGACATGCAACTAAACAAACATCACCAACTACAACAACAACAACAACAGCAGCAGCTTCAGCTCCAACTACAACAACAACAGCAGCAGCAGCAGATGGTTGTTTCCTCTGACATGGATTTGTTGAACGAAGAATCCAACCTGGTGGCTCAGCTGGAAGAGTTCATGAAAGAGACTGGCAACTGGCCCAATGACAACTTCCTGTCCAGCTCCAACCAAACACAACAAGGCCAGTCCAACCTGGCCAATGAGCAGTTGGTTATTGACGGCATCAAGCGTCAGCTGATGGGCGATGATCCCTTGGCTGCCCCGCAATCACAATCCATGATTGGGAATGAGAATGTCTTGGCCAACAGGCAGGCAGTTCAGGTAAAAAAAAAACAGTTTTTTAACAGCTTAAGTTTATGTATGCTACCTTAAAAAGTAAACCTTTGATTTGATGCTACCTGTTTTTAAACTGCTAGTGGATTAAATATTTGATAGCAATTAAAATTTTAAACATCATTGCAGGTGGATAACCTGCATTAGCTGAGTAAAAACTTGTTTTGTTACTTCACAAAACAGCACATGTAAAACAATGATATGATCTTTAATTTTGTTTTCTGAATTTTCCTAAAAAATCCTGTTTTTTAATATGTTGTGCCCTTGCTTATGTTATAGACATTGTTTAAAAACACTTTTTTTTAAAAACATTAAATATAATTTTTTTTTTTGGACAGCTGTTTAAAAACACTTTTTTAAAACATTAAATATAATTATTTTTTTTGGACAGCGCTCCATACAACAACAGTTGCAGGCCAGTATGTCCAGTCAGGCTCTGGGAAACATGGCCCCCGGCCAAGTTCCAGGCTACAATGGCCAAGGCCAGCAGATGAAACAGAACATGATGGGAGGATTCAGCCCACAGATGTCCAACATTAGATCTCAGCAGCCACAACAGCCAGGCTTCAACCAGCCTCGAGGTCAGTTCTCAGTTTTTTTCAGTCAGTGATTATTTTGTCATTTAAACACATGCTGGGCGGTACACATAGTAGCTGTGAGACACTTGATTTTGTAAGAGCTCATTGATCATTTGATCTGTCTCATTAAGCCCACTTTTCTCAAAACTTACCCAATTCACTCTCACTTACCAGACCATAACCACACTCATCTGCTCTTACCACTCTGCTAACTGTAACCTCTTTTATAACCACACCCACTTCTGTAACCACACCCACCTTTTATAACAATACCTACTTTTTATACCCACACTCACTTTTATACCCACACCTACTAATATAAACACACCCACTTCTGTAACCACACCCACAATTTATAACCACCCATGTTTTATAACCACACCCATATTTTATAACAACATGCACTTTTTATAACCACACCCACTTTATATTATATCCACACCCACTTTTGTAACCACACCCACTTTTGTATTATAACCACACCCACTTTTATATTATAATCACACCCACTTTTGTAACCACACCCACTTTTGTAACCACACCCACTTTTGTAACCACACCCACTTCTGTAACCACACCCACTTCTGTAACCACACCCACATTCAACTTTGTTCGTCTCCACAGGACCTCTAGCTCCTGCCCTACAGAACCCTGTACCATTCCGTGCAGCGAACCAGTCCATGCTAGTCAGACAAAACTTGCTGTACCAGCAGCAGAATCGCCAGATGGGACGCCAGAAGCAGCAACTCCAGGAGAGACAGCGGATGTTGCAGCTGCAGCAACAGCAGCGGCTACAAGGCCTGCCGCAACAGTTTAACCAGAGGTTTAACCAGGTGGGTGCATTCAATAAAGCTACACCCCTATGGTGGTTATCCTTTGAACCTGGCAGATGAAGTAGTCTTCACCTGTTACTATGTTCTGTATGGTTAATTTATTCAATGAACCTGTATGGTTAATTTATTCAATGAATGTGTGTGATTAATTTTTCAATGAACATGTATGGTTGATTTATTCATTGAACCTGTATGGTTAATTTATTCAATGAACCTGTATGGTTAATTTATTCAATGAACCTGTATGGTTCATTTATTCAATGAACCTGTATGGTTCATTTATTCAATGAACCTGTATGGTTCATTTATTCAATGAACCTGTATGGTTAATTTATTCAATGAACCTGTAAGGTTAATTTATTCAATGAACCTGTATGGTTCATTTATTCAATGAACCTGTATGGTTAATTTATTCAATGAACCTGTATGGTTCATTTATTCATTGAACCTGTATGGTTAATTTATTCATTGAACCTGTATGGTTAATTTATTCAATGAACCTGTATGGTTAATTTATTCATTGAATTTGTATGGTTAATTTATTCAATGAACCTGTATGGTTCAAGATTGTTCATTGTAGACCATATAGCTGTCCAAATCGTAGACCATAGTTGTCTATTGTCGACATTTGAAATGGATTCATTTAAAGTTTAAACCGGCTTACAAATTAATCTTATATTTTAAAGCATGTAAGAAATTAACCTTGTTTGTTAATTAGTTCTAATGAATACACCTTGAATCTCTCTAGTCTGGCTTACCTTTAGAAGGCACAGCACAAGCAACTTTCCCTGAAAACTTCAGAGAACTAATGACCCAAGGCCACCCACCTAATGTGACCTTACCTGTCCAGGTAAAATTTGCCAGAAATATGTGTTAGAATGATAATCTCTAGACTATTTCATAACATAGCATGGCTTACTAGGTCATTAGGAACTTACCTGTTCATGTTCTAGTACCTGCACTATTTCAGTCCTGTAGATTCAGATATTTTTGTAGAGATATACACTAATATGAGTATAGTAGATAGTTTTCTATTAAATTCATTGCTTTATTTATTATAATTTTGTACTATGTTTAAAATAGTTATTAATTACACACACAAAATTAATGTAACAAAATAATGCAACATTTAATTTAATATTTAAAAATAAACTTTTGAGTATTTTTTTATTATTTTAGAATGTGAATAATTAGAATATTTCAGTGATAGACTTGTTAATGAAAAAGCTTTTAGATCATTTATCAATCAGAAAGTCAACAAAATGGCTCTCCATAGGACTATTTGTATAGGCTGAGAAAGCTTTGGTTCAGTTCTAGGGAAACTGTGCACGACCATGCTAATTTTACTTTTATTTAGCGAGTTCTTTTTTTAAATTTTGCTTTGAATTTTTTTCTGTTCTGCCTCTCTGGCAATGTTTGTTAAAGTTTTTTCTTCTTCTTATCTCCCTTCCATCCTGTGGTGGGTTGCCTACCCTGTTTGTGATGATAGAGAGGTCAGGGCATGCCTGGTCCAATGTCTCCTCGCTTCACCCCCCAGGGACCTGGTCCCTCACCTCAGCCGAGCCAGTTATCACCCCATTTCTCCCCCCAGCCTGGGACTGGTGTGGCCTGGAGCATGCGGCCCCAGGGTGGTTCAGACCCTATTGGAATACAGCAGGTAATTCCTTCAACACTGCTGGCCATCTCATGCCTTTTAAATGATTTTATTGATTAAAAAATTAATTAATTAATTAAAAAACTCCTTCACAAAACTGTTAGAGAATCAGTTTGTGTGTCTTTTTTTTAAAAGAATATATTTGAACAATGTAATCTTATAATAAATCTGTAAAAATGCTGCCATCTTTTGCCATTAAATTTTTTTTTTATTTAATTAAAAAACTGCTTCACAAAATCATTAGAGAATCAGTTAGCGTGTGTCTTTTTTAAAGAATACATTTGAACAATGTAATCTTATAATAAATCGGCAAAAAAATGCTAATTTAAAATCACAAATTTTACTTCTGTTTTCCATCCTTACAAAATACTACCTTAGATCTGTAGACTTTAGCCTATAGATGTAGTCCACAGTGTGTAAAGGGCATATAGATGTCTTGTTGCATGCCTTGTGAAATAACGAATTATATTTCTTATAATTATAAACATGAGTTAATTATCTGGAAATAACTTCCTAAATGGGACTCTGGCTTATGCACCAGTTAAAGTAGAGTTGATCTGATTGTGAATATGATTTACTTGGAGATTGCTTGACCAAGAATATGTGAATCATTAGTCTGTTGCTTGTTTCTGGCTAGAGCTAAGTGACTTATAAAAGAACCAAACAGCCGGGTTCAAAATGTGCAATTTTTTAAGGCAAAATCAATTCTGTTTAAAATATTCATCCTCTTGAAAATTATTTATATGTAACTGGGGTAGGCCTAACTACCAGTTACAAATGATAACGAACGAGAAGCCGAGACCCAGTGTTGGTCTGATGCAACCGATAACAGGTGGCTTATTGGGTCGGGCTGATAACAACCTCAAAGCCAACGCGTGCTATTTTGGGAAACGGTATTCAGACGGCCTGTCAACTTTGATGGATAGGACGCAGATGTTATTTTACGGTCTGTACGTTTGAACTACGCAACTGGTGGTCGGAGATCGAGTACAAGTATCGATTACGGAGGAATACAAGTACGGAGACGAGTACGGATACAAGGCATAAATAGGAGGGGGCGGCAGGACTCGTTCTCTCTCTTCCCGTTTCAGCGAGCTCTCTTCCATCTTCATCGCTCGCTTAGATCAGTCAGTCTGTGTGACTATGTCAAGTCGGTTATAGAACGGGTTAGCCGTATTGTGTTAAGGAGGATTATAGACATGTGGATTCAGTTATATAAAGCCTAGTGAAGGACTGTTAGGGGTCAGTTGATTCAGACTATTATTGAGAAGCATTCCTGTTGATTTATTGTGTTATTATGAAGCATTTCTTGATTCATGTAATAAAGGATCAATAGCGAACCTGCATCTTGAGTATCTATACTGTGGTCAATGTTGTCTAGAATGAGTGGTTAAACTCGTTAACACGTGGCACTACAGGCAATTAGGTCTCATTACATGTGGCGTTGCGAGCATGGTAACTGTTGGCTCGTTACAATTGGCGTTGTCGGCAGGATAAATGTTCGCTCGTCACAATTGGCGCTGCGAGCAGGGTCACATTTGGCTCTGCGAGTAGCCTAGGTCACATTTGGCGTCGTCGGACAGGATGAATTCAACTAGACTTGCCGTTTAAGGCACCTATAGTCAACCTTGTGCATAACTGTGTTTAGTGTGTGTGTGAATTCGGACATTCAGGAACTGTGAAAATTGAGGAACGAGGAAAAATTTTTCATACACACACGGTAAGAAAGAACTCTTTTTTTTTAGTACTTAAGGAAGAAAATGTCTACTCTGGACGAGAAGCAGACCCATATAGTGGTCCTACCCAGAGAGTCCCATATTAACAAATTTTACGGGGACGGAGATCCAACTTTAACCAACAGGTTCAGTGAAGAGGTCAAAGCGGCCTGGGCCTCGAGACATATGTCACCAGAGGAAAGATTAAGACTGCTGATGGGTAGTATAGGTGAAACGGTTAGGGCAGAGGTTAAGTGCCACGATAGGACCGTCCAATCAGATCCAGATAAGGTGCTGGATCTGATTATGGAGACCTTTGGGGAGAGACGGTCGGGAGTGCAACTGCTATCGGGATTCGTGGGCTTAAAGCAGAGAATGGCGGAGAGTGTGATGGAGTACTCACACAGGATGAACAGGGCCTTTGATTTGGTAAAGGGCAAATCACCGGACATTGATGTACGCCTACTGAGGGACCATTTCATCGAGGGGCTAGCAACCCCGATCTTAAGGAGAGAGTTGAAAGAGGAGGTCCACAGAGACCAGCAGTTGACCTTCCTTCAGGTCAGGAACTCAGCGATCCGCAGGTCCGAGGATGAGGACCAATCGAACTGTTCGGTGGACAAAGTCTCTGTGCCTGAACAGAGACAATCCCCACCCACAGGGGCCGACACGATGGAGACCATGATGGCTCAACTGTTGGCCCACCTAGAGAAGGTTGACCAACGCTTGAAGTGGTTGGAAAGCAGGTCAACAGCTGAGAATCAGGAAAAGAACGGGACAAAACAGGGACGGGTTGGACGGCCGCGTCCTGCCAAGCCATCACTCCAATGGACGGCAGACGGTCGACCAATTTGTTTGTCTTGTTCACAACCCGGACATATGGCACGGTACTGCCAGGGAAACGGTCGTCCTCTGTAAGGCAGGGCCAAGCTACAGAGGGGCGAGGTTATGGCCCAAGAAGCAAAATGATGGGAGTCTGTCCCGAAATGGTGATTACGATTGGGGACATCGCGGTGAAGGCAATTGTGGATACAGGCTCCCAGGTGACGACAATCACGGAAAATTTTTACACCAAATGGATGAAAGGAAAAGACCATAGGTTGAGGTCTGACACATGCATGCGCCTGACGGCAGCTAATGGACTAACCATTCCATACTGTGGTTATTTTCTGGCGGATGTCGTGGTGGCAGGACATAGGTTGAAGCAGGTTGGGGTGTTCGTTACGAAACACAACCTAGAGACAAATGTGTCAAATATACCTTGCCTGTTGGGCATGAATATTCTTGGCCAGTTGCCAGAATTTCTTACAAATATTGTCGGATCGACCACACCAGGTCGGGGATCCAAGTTGGCCAGGTTTGCCAAGACCAGAGGAAGGACAGCAGTCCCGGCAAACACGGTCAAGGCAATCACATTAAAAATTGGTGATAGAAGCGTGAATGGTGATGTGATGATAGAACCATGTGGCGCCGCACTGAGGGCAGGCGTCGTGTTACTGCGGACATACACATCAGCGGAAAACGGACTAGTTCAAGGGTTGGTAGCAAATGTTTTGGATGAAGAAATTTTTATACCGCCTAACACTCTGGTAGGAGTACCACAGAACGTCGAGGTACAAAGGTCGGCACAGTGCATCGAACTGATCAATACCAGTAGTAATGAAGTAACAATTAGGTCGGTCAATGTGACGGCCGAGGTGAAGAAAGAAGATGGCCGATCATATACATTCCCGGAAACTGAGGACCCAAAACTAAATGAATTGCTGAAGAAATACAGTGATATATTTGCCTCGTATGAGGGTGATTTGGGGTACACGGAAGTAATAAAACACCAGATACCCTTACTACAAGACAAGCCGGTGGCGCAACCTTATCGAAGATTGCCACCAAGTCACTACTCTGCGGTGAAAGCACACCTGAACGATCTACTAAAAAAGGGAATTATTACAACCAGTACGAGCCCATATGCGGCACCGATTGTAGTGGTAAAAAAGAAGTCAGGGGAGATAAGACTGTGTTGTGATTACCGGAAATTGAACAATATCACAAGAAGGGATGCATTCCCCTTGCCTCGTATTGATGAATGTCTTGATGCGTTGGGGGGAGCAAGATTTTTTTCTACCTTGGATTTGGCCAGTGGCTACCACCAAGTGGCCATGCACCCCAACGATCAACATAAAACTGCATTTATTTCTCCACTGGGACTGTACGAGTGGACCCGTATGCCGTTTGGTCTAACTAATGCACCTGCTACATTCCAGCGAGTAATGCAGAGTGCTATGAGTGACTTTCTATTTCAAATAATGTTGGTGTATTTGGATGATATTCTAGTTTACTCAAAAACTTGGGAGGACCATCTAAAAAGATTAGAACAAGTGTTTCTCCGTCTTAGGGAGATAGGAGTAAAGCTGAACCCAGACAAATGCTGCTTTGGTTTGAAATCGGTACATTTTTTGGGTTACGTGATTTCGTCGGATGGCATCGCCACTGACCCAGATAAAATTGCAGCTGTTAAAGAATGGAAACAACCAACAACTACGGTAGAGGTCAGGTCATTCTTGGGCTTTGCTTCCTATTATAGAAAATTTGTGCCGGGTTTTGCAAAAATTGCCGCACCATTGCATGACTTGGTAAACAAAATGACAAAGAAACACAGTAAGGAGAAAAAGAAAGGTAAAACACAACTGATAGGTGAACTATGGACTGATGAATGCCTGAACTCGTTTAAGCTCTTGAAAAAGGCTTTGACAGAGGCACCGATATTGGGATACGCGGACTTTGACAAACCATTTCGGTTAGAAATCGACGCCAGCTCTAAAGGTCTGGGAGCTGTGCTATCACAACAACAAAAGCAAGGTTTCAGGGTTATTGCGTATGCCAGTCGAGCTCTGAAGGGATCAGAGAGAAACATGACAAATTACAGCGCCATGAAACTAGAACTTTTGACATTAAAATGGGCTGTGACTGAGAAATTCAGGGACTATCTATTAGGTGCTAAATGTGTGGTATACACTGACAATAACCCCTTGAGTCACCTAAAGACAGCAAAGTTGGGATCCATCGAACAGCGATGGGCAGCAGAATTGGCACTCTTTGACCTAGAGATAAAGTATCGCCCGGGGCGGTCCAATGGCAATGCGGACGCCTTATCAAGGAATCCTTACGAGAGACCGGGTGATGAGGAAGAAACACTGACAGGAATATGTGAGGTCAGAGCGTCAACAGATATCCCTCATGGGGTACAAGTGATGCAAAACGGGCAGACCGGGGTGGAGCACATATCCACGGAACCCGAACATATGGACAGTAGTGATTTTAATTGCCTTAATCACCAAAAGATAAGAGATGCCCAGAGAACGGATAGTGGCTTACAACCGCTATTGAAACACGTCCAGGAACAAAAATTCCCAGGAAGAAGGGAAAGAGAACAATTTGGTCGAGAAACAAAGAAAATACTGAGTCAGTGGAACCGTCTCAGTATAAAGGATGGTGTTCTCATGCGGAGAATTCATGACCAAATTGATGGCACAATACACCAGGTGGTGGTGCCGGGACAGTTAAGAGAAGAAGTGCTAAGGTTGGCACATGACAGGGCAGGACACCAGGGTCAGGACAGAACCCACAAAATATTACGACGGAGGTGTTACTGGCCCAATATGGAAATGGAGGTCAAACGCCATTGTGAGGCTTGTGTGAGGTGTCAGCATGCGGAAATGCCAGTTGTCAAAATGAGACAGCCATCAGGACACCTACTAGCGACAAAACCACTAGAGATTGTGGCTATGGACTTTACGTCGTTGGAGCAATCTTCGGATGGGACGGAACATGTGTTGGTAATGACTGATGTATTCACCAAATGGACGGTGGCGGTGCCCACGCGAGATCAGACCGCCAAAACAGTGGCAAAGGTCTTAATAGAACATTGGTTCATCAAATATGGCATACCAAGACAATTACACTCTGACCAAGGAAGGGCTTTCGAGTCAGAAGTAATTAACCAACTGTGCAACCACTACGGGATCAACAAATCTAGAACAACCACATTTAATCCGAAGGGAAACGGACAGTGTGAACGGTTCAACCGCAGCATGCATGATTTGCTGCGTACGCTAGAACCTGAACAGAAAAAACGTTGGCCTGATTTTCTCCCAGAGTTGGTATATCTATACAACTGCACACCCCATGCCACAACCGGCTTTACGCCATACATGTTGCTGTTCGGACGAGAGGCTCGACTCCCTCTTGATTTGTTCCTAGGAAAAAGGGAGAGTATGACTGGCTCATACACCGCACTGGAATATGTGAATGAACATATGAGAAGAATTAGAGAAATGTACAGGGTAGTACAGGAAAGACTAGAACATGAATCTCGGCGAAGGGAACCGCCGATACAGACGAAGGACCCGCCACTCAAACTGAATGACAGGGTATTACTGCGTAGCCACCCGTTAGGCAGAAACAAAATCCACGATCTCTGGGGACAGGAGATATGGCAAGTCGTGGAGATGCCTAAAGCAGCAGGTGGCCCCTTTAAGATAAGACCCATCGATCACGCCAAACCGGATCGGTGGGCGAATATTGCTCAATTAAAGAAATATTGGAATAGGCAAGAAGAGCAGTTACACACAGAGAAACCCAAGACAATTAGGGAACCGGAAGTTATAACGGAAATTCACATACCCATTCCGGAACCATATCACCATCAACAGAACAACAGCGATACGCAAGGGGAGGATACCGGCAACAATGAGGATCCCGGTCCCTCCAGAAGCAGAGAGACAGTAGACCATCAGATAAGTGGTCCGCGGAGAAGTTTAAGGAACAGAAGGAATACGAAATTTTTTGTCAGCAACCATCAATTCTTTCATGGTCGCGCTGGTATGAAAACAGACTGTTCAAAGAGCTATAGAAGTGAACTGGTGAAGGCACCAAATGGAAAGGGTGGATGTGAATTCTAGAACTGTTTTGTGTCTCAGAAAGATGATGTAGACACAGTTGATATGTGAAATAGGTAGAACTGTCAATCGTATACGAATGGAACGTCGTGGACAGTGAGTGGAACAATAGATTTTTTTTTTACGACTGTGCGATTGACTTTGGAGGAGTGCACCTGCCAGGCGTTGTTTGTGGTTGAAAACACACAAAAAAAGCAGGGGTGGATGTAACTGGGGTAGGCCTAACTACCAGTTACAAATGATAACGAACGAGAAGCCGAGACCCAGTGTTGGTCTGATGCAACCGATAACAGGTGGCTTATTGGGTCGGGCTGATAACAACCTCAAAGCCAACGCGTGCTATTTTGGGAAACGGTATTCAGACGGCCTGTCAACTTTGATGGATAGGACGCAGATGTTATTTTACGGTCTGTACGTTTGAACTACGCAACTGGTGGTCGGAGATCGAGTACAAGTATCGATTACGGAGGAATACAAGTACGGAGACGAGTACGGATACAAGGCATAAATAGGAGGGGGCGGCAGGACTCGTTCTCTCTCTTCCCGTTTCAGCGAGCTCTCTTCCATCTTCATCGCTCGCTTAGATCAGTCAGTCTGTGTGACTATGTCAAGTCGGTTATAGAACGGGTTAGCCGTATTGTGTTAAGGAGGATTATAGACATGTGGATTCAGTTATATAAAGCCTAGTGAAGGACTGTTAGGGGTCAGTTGATTCAGACTATTATTGAGAAGCATTCCTGTTGATTTATTGTGTTATTATGAAGCATTTCTTGATTCATGTAATAAAGGATCAATAGCGAACCTGCATCTTGAGTATCTATACTGTGGTCAATGTTGTCTAGAATGAGTGGTTAAACTCGTTAACACGTGGCACTACAGGCAATTAGGTCTCATTACATGTGGCGTTGCGAGCATGGTAACTGTTGGCTCGTTACAATTGGCGTTGTCGGCAGGATAAATGTTCGCTCGTCACAATTGGCGCTGCGAGCAGGGTCACATTTGGCTCTGCGAGTAGCCTAGGTCACATATATTTTTTAGCCTTTAAATTAACTAAAAGATTCAGATAGTATTCTGTGGGTTTCCTGACTTTGTTAAATATTGTTATTTAGGGCAACCAGTTTTCTCCAAACATGAATCGCCAGAGGTCACTGTCAGGCAACTCCTTGCCCAGCCCAGCCAATCAGCAGACAGCACCGCCCCAGCAGCAGCAGGCAAGAGACGCTCGCTTCCAGCTGTCAGACAACCAGTTTGTGGGGGCAGGGGGCGCTGGCAGCGTCTTCTCTAACCAGCAACAGCAGGGTCAAGGTCAGGGCATTTACCCACCAAACAGGATGATGCAGAGAGTGCCAACAGGTTGGTTTGTCTTTATAATAGGAAGTCATAGCTTACAACGTGACTTTTTTTCTAGTCTGTCAGAGGAAAATATATGGGTACTATAAACCTAAGTTAGAGCTAGATTAGCTCCATGGAAGTGAAGGGGGGGGGAGGTTACATATCATAGAAGCACTAAAAACATTCTGGAATGGTTAAAAAGCTTCTAACCATACATTTAGAAAATTGCATGTAGAAAGAGGATGTTCTATGTGTTGAAATGGGTGGCAGACCAAAAATAATCTTTATCCATTTATAAAATATTTTCTGTTGTTCACTCTTTTTTCAAGTCCCAGTTACATCCTTTTCTGTTCTTTGCTGTTTTCTTTCAACCCTTTCCTAAAATTTACATGCGTTTTACATTTTTCTATGTCAGTTTTTTTGGGGGCTTTTTTAAATTACTAAATGTTAATATTCTATTAAGTATTTTAAAAAAAAATTCTTAATTAATCCCTTTTTTCAATTAACTATAATTTCTATTTTTTTTTTAGCAAATCCCATCTCTTACTTGAGCTTACTTTATCAAAACAGTTTCCTCCACACCTCAAACAAGTCACCAAAGCTGTTCTCTTGTTCTCATGTTCCCATGTTCCCATGTTCTCATGTTCCCATATTCTCATATTCCCATGTTCTCATGTTCCCATGTTCTCATGTTCCCTTGTTCTCATGTTCCCTTGTTCTCATGTTCCCTTGTTCTCATGTTTTCATGTTCCCATGTTTTCTAGTTCTCAAGTTCTCTTAATCTCATGTTCTCATATTCTCTTGTTCTAATGTTCTCATGTTCTCATGTCACAGGTCGCGGCTCCCCCAGAGGACCCCACAGCCCATTTGGTACCAGCCCACCTGACCCTCTGCTCATCTCACCCCAGGCTGTGATGTCCCCTAACTCAAACATGAGACAGCAGTCGTCTGTACAGGTAAGTCTGGCCTATACTTACAGTTACACAAGTGGGGGGGGGGAGATATGTCTTCAGTGAGATTGACTTCTACTTACTCTATGAGCAGGAACTGGGGAAAAGGGAATGTTCCAAGTTTATAAATTTCTCAGAATTTCTGTTTATTGAAATCTAATTTTGTATAGTAAAATAAATCGTTTGAATGAATCAAGTACTATTAAATAGCCTAAAATAAATTAAATATTTTTTTTAAACATTGTCATACCTTTATAATAGATAAAAAACTAATTTAGAATTTGCATTTGTTAAATTGACCTAACTTCTGGCATTTTAAAAATCTTGAACAGATAATCTTTTATAATTTACATATTTTTTATTTTACATTGTAACTGACATGTAACTGTGTTTACCTAGAACTACAATTTGTTGATTTGTTTTACTTAAAAAAATCTTACCATTCTTCAGCAGGTCAGTCCGCAGTATAGCCAAGTTGGCATGACGTCAAATTTTGGCAACCAGCAAGTGGGGATGACCAGTGGTCCTGTATCTTTCCAGGGCAGCCCGTCTGTAGGGTCAGGGTCATCATCCTTCAACCCTGGGGCAACCATGTCTCAGTCTACGGCTAATGATATGCATGACTTTATGCATATATTAAATATCAGTTCCATGGAAAAGTAAGTCACTTATAATTACTCTTCAGTTTTTATATATCATTTTTTTATAATTCTTGCTAATCTGTATTCAAACTAGGAAACAAATTTTTGATATTAACATATTCATTTACTTTAATATCAGCCATTCATCTACAACCATTTTTTAATATGTAGTGTGTGATAAGCTACTGATCAATCGCAAAAGTAATACTTACATGCAACTAAACACCACAAAGTTTGTAGTTAGTTATGTTGTAATTTATTCATTGCAGAAACAGTAATTTCTCATACAAAACAGACAGTTTATATAAATAACCAATGCATCACAGCAATTATTTATTATCACAGAAATAGCTTTTTTATGTTACAGATACAAAATACAATTATTGTTCTCACTAGAGATATTGTATATTTTACTCACTAATACAGTAGAGATATTGTATATGTTACTAATTCACTAGAGATATTGTATATATTACTCACTAATACACTATAGATATTGTGTATGTTACTTACTAATACTAAAACACTAGAGATATTGCATATGTTACTTAGTAATACACTAGAGATATTGTGTATGTTACTTACTAATACTAAAACACTAGAGATATTGCAAATGTTACTTAGTAATACACTAGAGATATTGCATATGTTACTCACTAATATACTAAAGATATTTTTTATGTTACTCACTTTTAACAAAAGAGAATCAACATTTTATGAAACAAAAATTCAAACCAATAAAAAAAAATGTTTCCACCAGTAACAAAAATGTTTCGGGAGACCTGAGCAGCGGAGCCTCCAAGTCCCAGTACGTCAAACAGGAGCTGCGCAACATCTGCAGCGCTAGGTCTGAGAAACAGCAACAGCAGCAGCAACAGCAGTCTCAGATCCCAAACATGGACTTTGACAGCTCGTCCAGCGAGCTGCCGCCTGACATCCTTGAGACAAGTAGGTCATCTGGACATGTCCAGAACTGTTGTTTATAGTGACGTATTGTGTCATATGTTAGGAAGGGGGGGGTATGTGTGAAGATATACTGGCATGAATCTCTCTGTCCACTAAGTTATGATCATCATCTTTTCCTGTTTGTGCCAAAGGCACAAGGGGCAAATGAAGTAGACTTCATCTGTTTCAATGACCTGCCTTTGTTCCTCTAATGTGAGTCAGATACTCATCAGAGCGGGGTAAACTCAGGGGCATCCAACCAGTGTTTCTCCCAGACTTTTTTCTTCGGGGAGGGGGCACTTGAAATTTTCGGAGGGGGGGGGGGCGTATACTTTCTTCGGGGGGGGGGGGGGCGGACACTGTTAAAAGTATATATTTTCTAAAAAAATTATATAAATTTTATTTCGTTGGGGGGGGGGGGCGGTAAAAATTTTTCGGGGGGGGGGGGGGGCTTTAGGAACCAAACTTTAGACTTTACGGCTAGCAGTCTAGGGCTCTACTGCTCTGCAGTTCCATCACTTCCAATAAGTTGTGTCTGGTACCAAATGTCAAAGATGGTAAAGATTACCTGGGCACATAATGGTCACCCAAACCCTTTGTACATTGTAGGTACACAAAAAAATCACCAGCTACTTAGTTTTAGGAAGGCTGTAATTATTGAATCAAAACTCTATTAAGGAGCCATTGGGAATTGGAATGGGGACCCTTTTAAAAAAATAATCGTTAACATTTCTACTTCATTAGCACTAAGAAAGGGTATGGTTTAAATTTGTTAAAATTTATAGTAATATTGAAAATGAAAAAATATCAACCCTTTATTCTGATGGTGATAAAATTAATATTTTAGTAAATGACATGACCAAAGAACATGGCGCCCCATTGGGTTCACTTGAGGAGGCCGATGTGGTTATACAGTCAAGGATTGAGGCTAAACACAGATACCAACAGTTCCGAAAGTTATCCATGTTTCAGCAGGCACCTCCTGGTAAGATATATTGTGTGGACAGCTGGAAATAAATTCTGTGAATAGCTAATGAAAATAGTGTGTTTAGTTTGGTTAGTATGTTATGTGGAGTGGATTGGAGGTAATCCAAAAAGCACTGATATGAGCTGAATAGTAAGCCAAAAAATTTGGTAGTAACAATTTAAATGACTTAACACACAGATTTAAAAAAAAACAAGTAATTTTGATTATGGAATTTTACTGCATGCAAATATTCATGGCAGTATTTTTAAAAAATAGTTTTTAAAAAAATATTTGAATGAATCTCTTTTTAAGTTAAGTCATAAGAATGTTATTTGTTAGGCTATTCAAAACAACAAAAACGTGAAATGTTTAATAGACAATGAATTTATTTATTTGTGTGATTTAGTCAGTATTAAATTTGGTAAATATTACACTTGCAAATGCTCAAAGATATTTCTCAAACTACCATTTATGTTTTCAGTTGTAAATGCTAAAAGATATTTCTCAAACTACCATTTATGTTTTCAGTTGTTGATGCTAAAAGATGTTTCTCAAACTACCATTTATGTTTTCAGTTGTTGATGCTAAAAGATATTTCTCAAACTACCATTTATGTTTACAGTTGTCGATGCCTCTGATGAGGCGCAAGTCAAAGCAACGAGTCTGTTCAGAAACCAGCTGTTGCGTCCAGTTAATAACACACCACCACCACCTACGTCCACTAATGGTCAGCAGTTACCCCAGTCATCCACATCTGGGAAGAATGGAGAAAACGCATCTCAGTTTAATATACTACAGTTAGATAGTCGGGTCAGTTCAGCTTTGTTTTTAAAATAAAAATGTAAAAATTCTAACGTATTTGAATTTCTGTAACTTTTTGTTTACTATCTTAGTGTTAATGTCTACTTAAGTTTTTAGTATTTCTATTTATCTCGTTCCAGGCACCAATAGAAGACATCAGACCTGCTGACAACAAGAACAGCTTACTCTGTCAACTGTTATCAGAATAAAGGGACGTAACTTTTAAATTAAGAAAGATAATAACATACTGGAGATGTGTGTCTAGTGAAGATAAAAACAATAGACTAAACACATTTTATCAAGAGAATTGGCACCATGTGTGTAACAACATATCTGGCAAACTCAGGGAATTCAAATATTTGTGGACTATTTATTTCTCACTGTTGACTTTGTGTAGTGTTTCATAGACAATGGATATGTTAAGTGTTGTAGCGTCTGTTCAACTACACAACTACGATTTCTTTACGCCAGATGAGCATCTGGGAAAACAGTTTTCATGTTTCTTTTCGTTGGCGATGGACTTGATTAGTGCCACAGCTATAGTTGCCAAAAGATTCATGCATCAGCTACAGACTTGGGAATGTAACATTTTTAAACTAAGTTTTAGCTTCTTACAAAGGAACAATCGGACTTTGTGGAAAAACATTGTGACAGCTTCTGGTGTATATAATGTGCACTGGATGTGAAATGTGTTAAAAGCGTGTTTTAAAAACAAACTGTCTGTGATCTATGGAGGTATTAGAGTTGGAGTGAATCACATTTTCCTTGTATTACAAATTTTACTAGCCTGCTGTGCAGAAGAGTGGCAGACGTGTCATAGTTCTGTTTCTTGCATGACATGGTCCAGGTTACCTGTGATAAGTTGACTGTGCAGAGTTAATTCCCTTTCAAATGGAGGTTTATGAACTGAAGATGGGTGATTCTTGTTCTACTGTCACAGTAGTTGTGTATATAGACTGGGGCGGATTTCCAGCATTACAATGAAGACATTCTCTGTTTTGGCCTGTTGTAAAGGAATATATTTACCATTTCATTAATAGTGATTTGTATGTAGTATATGTATGTACAATTTAAAAGATATTTACGCTATATATTTTTTGAATTCTTGCACAATGTCTTTTTATTTATTTTAGTGTTGCCTGGAACACATGTTTATAGCCACCTTGGCATTCATCTAAAGGTCAAGGCTGCCTTGGGAAAAAAATGCCATTTACATAATTTGTCATGTTTAATAATGTATTTCTCATTGTGATGTGCACAAGTTTGTTTAAAAAAATTAGAATTGTTACAAAGATTAACTCTATGTAACAGATATTTATTTTATAAAACCAAACAATAGCATTACAGTAAAGTTGTTTTGTCTCTGTCCTTTATGTAATGATCCCCCCCTCCACTTTTTTATTTTATGTGTGTACACAGTTTATGTACATATAAACATTTATATTTACACTTTAACTTCTTGTTTCAATGAATAATTATTTTTACAAAGCTTGGCTGGTAAACAAAGTGTTAAGTGACTGCAACCCAGATAGAGTGACGAGACCTCACTCAAATTTTACTTTTGATATTATTCAACACCACAGTAGGATGTTTTGTTAAGAAATTGTTGTAAGGCTACTGAAACACTCGACTTTCATTGCTTTCATATCAGTTTAATCATGAGTGGTACTGTTAGATCAACGTAGTTTAAAAGTAAATCCACTCATTTAACCTGAATTCATTTTCATGAGTGGAATTCTTAAAGCTGTGATTATAAATACTCAGTTTAAAAGATATTCTTAAAAACTTTTTTAAAAAACGTGTAACATAATAAGGTTGATATTGAGTAAAAGTGATTTTTAAAAATCAATAAAATTAAAATGGCATAACAAATCTTATGGTAAAGAAAATTAATTATAATTCTTACACAAATGTTTTAAAAATATTTTCTACAATTTTTTTCATGTAACACATTGAATGGTACAGCTTAATAGTTCATGTATAAATGCTATCATTTTTTTAAATCTTAAAAAAAAAAACCATTGTAATTTCAAAGCTCAGTATAATGGTGTTTTTGTATTACTAAAATTATTTTTTACTTGTATGACCCACAGGTTAAATAATTGATTTTAATTGAGATTAATAATTGACTACAGTGTACAATATTGTTTATTAAGAAAATCATTTTTGTTGAAAATTTTAGCTTGGCCAAAATAATGTTTACACCATTGTTGTCATTGTTTCCACAATTAATGAATGTGCCAAGGTTTGGACATAAGATATTCACAGTTGGAATAAACTTCTTGTCGGCCTATACTTGGAATGATCAAGAAACTTTGCTGGGTCTAACTCTCATATTTAAAAATATTTTGTAGCATTATAAATTTAAAAAAAAAAGCTAGTTAATCTTAAAGTGTTAGTTTACATTTTAAATATTTAAGTTTAACGAGCCCAATAAATAATTCTTATCAACTCCATCAATTAAAACGTGGAAATAGAATTTTTTTTTTAAACCGTGTGTAATTAGCATTTTACGGTTAGAAATATTTTTATTAACTCAAACCAGCAGCCACTGTGGTTAGAAAGATTCAGCTAATGTCACACCCCAGCCAAGAACATTTACATTCAATGGGAATATTACTTTATTCCTGTTTATTTTAACTTATGATACGGATATATTTAAACATGATTTACCTGATTACATGCATGTATAATGAGTTCAGCTGGTATTTAATTTCAGAAAAGTTTTCTCGTTTGTATTTTGATGAGTAGAAATAGACTTAGAAAAATTAAAATGTTGAACTGTGTACAAACTCTGAACATTTGTAAAAAAATAAATAAATAAAATAATGACAATAATCCAGAATTTTTTTCCTGCATTTCATCTCTATTTATAACTATGGTTAATCCAGGACCATTTCCATTAGTTAAATCCTGTTAGTATCCCCCCCCAACTCCACATTTGAAGACACTATTCTCTCTACAACTTCTTGAAATAAAGCCTCAGGGATGGATGTAGTGTGCCTTCCATGCCAGATTTTTCTTCATGTGGATATTTTAATGACAATTCATAACTTGTTTTCTGTTGTCGTCATCAAATTAAAATCTTTGTGTACAACTTTATGTTGATACTTTATAGTATGTTCTACCCAACGGTTGTGATGGATTCATAAGTTAAAATTTGTAACAATAAAATCAGAAATAAACCTAGTAAATTAATTTTTTTGGTATTAACATAGATCATAGATTTAAAAATGAATGGCGAATTTGAGTTTTCAATTTTTGTCATTAAATATGAACTGATTTGTTTATACTGGCATAAAATATTTGAGAACTGGATGTCAGTATTGAAATGTTGACCATCACCTGGCCTGTGACTTGTATGATGTAACACTTTTGATGCCAGCAACTTTGTAATATTTTGTTTTGCTCATTTGTGTGAAGCACTGTAGCCGTGTCCAACGTTTAGGTTGTATTCTCATATTGTTAGAATAATGTACCAATTATTTTCTCTTCAGTGTATTATAAGTGCAAATTTTGTGACCACGCCTCTCTACCTTTCTCGTGGTCGCAGTGAGTGATTTGTTGAAATAATGCTGAGTTCAGGAAGGCAATTAAAAAGATATTGTAATACATTATTGGGTTTTTTTTTTATGCTCTGTGGTATGTGTGGCATAGAGGCTATTCGTAATGTGTCAAATGCAAAAAAATAAATACTAAAATACACCCAAAGCAAACACAATATAAATTAATATCTTTATAAATATGTAACACTAATTTCTTTTTCTAAAGACACATCACATAAATTTGTTTCATCAACTTACATTTTGATAGTAAATACTTACTGGGACAACACAACAGTATCTGAACTATTTAATTAGTAAACCTATCAAATAATTTTTTTTAAAATTAAAACTAGGTACTACAGAAATAGCAGGAAACAACATGGTTTTACAATAACATTACTATGTAACTAGATACTCTATTTAAAAAAAAAAATTACTTGATACTTATGTGTGAAACAGACAGAATACATAACTTAAAAAATAAATTTTTAATTTTTCAAGATCTAATCCTTTCAATCTACACATGTACAAAAAATGACAAAATAAAACAAGCCAATCCTATTCTTCAAGACAGTAGATCTCATCTGTCTGGCAAATTAACAGTGAGATGGTTTACAGAATAGACAGTCAAGGTGATTTTTTTTTTGTTACTTGTTCAAAAGTATCCACCTAAATAGAGCATTAATGGTACACCTACAATTCTACACAAGCAGCTATATGAGCACCAGCCAAATAAGGTCATCCTACACAAATAGCTAGGTGATAGCACCAGCCAAATAAGGTCATCCTACACAAGGAGCTATAGCACCAGCCAAATAAGATCATCCTACACAAGTAGCTAGGTGTTAGCACCAGCCAAATAAGGTCATCCTACACAAGGAGCTATAGCACCAGCCAAATAAGGTCATCCTACACAAGTAGCTAGGTGATAGCACCAGCCAAATAAGGTCATCCTACACAAGTAGCTAGATGATAGCACCAGCCAAATAAGGTCATCCTACACAAGTAGCTAGGTGATAGCACCAGCCAAATAAGGTCATCCTACACAAGCAGCTATAGCACCAGCCAAATAAGGTCATCCTACACAAGTAGCTAGGTGATAGCACCAGCCAAATAAGGTCATCCTACACAAGTAGCTAGGTGATAGCACCAGCCAAATAAGGTCATCCTACACAAGGAGCTATAGCACCAGCCAAATAAGGTCATCCTACACAAGTAGCTAGGTGATAGCACCAGCCAAATAAGGTCATCCTACACAAGTAGCTATAGCACCAGCCAAATAAGGTCATCCTACACAAGTAGCTAGATGATAGCACCAGCCAAATAAGGTCATCCTACACAAGTAGCTAGGTGATAGCACCAGCCAAATAAGGTCATCCTACACAAGCAGCTATAGCACCAGCCAAATAAGGTCATCCTACACAAGTAGCTAGATGATAGCACCAGCCAAATAAGGTCATCCTACACAAGTAGCTAGGTGATAGCACCAGCCAAATAAGGTCATCCTACACAAGCAGCTATAGCACCAGCCAAATAAGGTCATCCTACACAAGTAGCTAGGTGATAGCACCAGCCAAATAAGGTCATCCTACACAAGTAGCTAGGTGATAGCACCAGCCAAATAAGGTCATCCTACACAAGTAGCTAGGTGATAGCACCAGCCAAATAAGGTCATCCTACACAAGGAGCTATAGCACCAGCCAAATAAGGTCATCCTACACAAGTAGCTAGGTGATAGCACCAGCCAAATAAGGTCATCCTACACAAGTAGCTATAGCACCAGCCAAATAAGGTCATCCTACACAAGTAGCTAGATGATAGCACCAGCCAAATAAGGTCATCCTACACAAGTAGCTAGGTGATAGCACCAGCCAAATAAGGTCATCCTACACAAGCAGCTATAGCACCAGCCAAATAAGGTCATCCTACACAAGTAGCTAGGTGATAGCACCAGCCAAATAAGGTCATCCTACACAAGTAGCTAGGTGATAGCACCAGCCAAATAAGGTCATCCTACACAAGGAGCTATAGCACCAGCCAAATAAGGTCATCCTACACAAGTAGCTAGGTGATAGCACCAGCCAAATAAGGTCATCCTACACAAGTAGCTATAGCACCAGCCAAATAAGGTCATCCTACACAAGTAGCTAGGTGATAGCACCAGCCAAATAAGGTCATCCTACACAAGGAGCTATAGCACCAGCCAAATAAGGTCATCCTACACAAGTAGCTAGGTGATAGCACCAGCCAAATAAGGTCATCCTACACAAATAGCTAGGTGATAGCACCAGCCAAATAAGGTCATCCTACACAAGTAGCTAGGTGATAGCACCAGCCAAATAAGGTCATCCTACACAAGTAGCTAGGTGATAGCACCAGCCAAATAAGGTCATCCTACACAAGTAGCTAGGTGATAGCACCAGCCAAATAAGGTCATCCTACACAAGGAGCTATAGCACCAGCCAAATAAGGTCATCCTACACAAGGAGCTATAGCACCAGCCAAATAAGATCATCCTACACAAGTAGCTAGGTGATAGCACCAGCCAAATAAGGTCATCCTACACAAGTAGCTAGGTGATAGCACCAGCCAAATAAGGTCATCCTACACAAGTAGCTAGATGATAGCACCAGCCAAATAAGGTCATCCTACACAAGTAGCTAGGTGATAGCACCAGCCAAATAAGGTCATCCTACACAAGTAGCTAGGTGATAGCACCAGCCAAATAAGGTCATCCTACACAAGTAGCTAGGTGATAGCACCAGCCAAATAAGGTCATCCTACACAAGTAGCTAGGTGATAGCACCAGCCAAATAAGGTCATCCTACACAAGTAGCTAGGTGATAGCACCAGCCAAATAAGGTCATCCTACACAAGTAGCTATAGCACCAGCCAAATAAGGTCATCCTACACAAGTAGCTAGGTGATAGCACCAGCCAAATAAGGTTATCCTACACAAGCAGCTAGGTGATAGCACCAGCCAAATAAGGTCATCCTACACAAGTAGCAAGGTGATAGCACCAGCCAAATAAGGTCATCCTACACAAGTAGCCAGGTGATAGCACCAGCCAAATAAGGTCATCCTACACAAGTAGCTAGGTGATAGCACCAGCCAAATAAGGTCATCCTACACAAGCAGCTATAGCACCAGCCAAATAAGGTCATCCTACACAAGGAGCTAGGTGATAGCACCAGCCAAATAAGGTCATCCTACACAAGTAGCTATAGCACCAGCCAAATAAGGTCATCCTACACAAATAGCTAGGTGATAGCACCAGCCAAATAAGGTCATCCTACACAAGTAGCTAGGTGATAGCACCAGCCAAATAAGGTCATCCTACACAAGCAGCTATAGCACCAGCCAAATAAGGTCATCCTACACAAGGAGCTAGGTGATAGCACCAGCCAAATAAGATCATCCTACACAAGTAGCTAGGTGATAGCACCAGCCAAATAAGGTCATCCTACACAAGTAGCTAGGTGATAGCACCAGCCAAATAAGGTCATCCTACACAAGTAGCTAGGTGATAGCACCAGCCAAATAAGGTCATCCTACACAAGTAGCTAGGTGATAGCACCAGCCAAATAAGGTCATCCTACACAAGTAGCTAGGTGATAGCACCAGCCAAATAAGGTCATCCTACACAAGCAGCTATAGCACCAGCCAAATAAGGTCATCCTACACAAGTAGCTAGGTGATAGCACCAGCCAAATAAGGTCATCCTACACAAGTAGCTAGGTGATAGCACCAGCCAAATAAGGTCATCCTACACAAGTAGCTAGGTGATAGCACCAGCCAAATAAGGTCATCCTACACAAGTAGCTAGGTGATAGCACCAGCCAAATAAGGTCATCCTACACAAGTAGCTAGGTGATAGCACCAGCCAAATAAGGTCATCCTACACAAGGAGCTATAGCACCAGCCAAATAAGGTCATCCTACACAAGTAGCTAGGTGATAGCACCAGCCAAATAAGGTCATCCTACACAAGTAGCTAGGTGATAGCACCAGCCAAATAAGGTCATCCTACACAAGTAGCTAGGTGATAGCACCAGCCAAATAAGGTCATCCTACACAAGTAGCTAGGTGATAGCACCAGCCAAATAAGGTCATCCTACACAAGGAGCTAGGTGATAGCACCAGCCAAATAAGGTCATCCTACACAAGGAGCTAGGTGATAGCACCAGCCAAATAAGGTCATCCTACACAAGTAGCTAGGTGATAGCACCAGCCAAATAAGGTCATCCTACACAAGTAGCTAAGTGATAGCACCAGCCAAATAAGGTCATCCTACACAAGGAGCTATAGCACCAGCCAAATAAGGTCATCCTACACAAGTAGCTAGGTGATAGCACCAGCCAAATAAGGTCATCCTACACAAGTAGCTAAGTGATAGCACCAGCCAAATAAGGTCATCCTACACAAGGAGCTATAGCACCAGCCAAATAAGGTCATCCTACACAAGTAGCTAGGTGATAGCACCAGCCAAATAAGGTCATCCTACACAAGTAGCTAGGTGATAGCACCAGCCAAATAAGGTCATCCTACACAAGTAGCTAGGTGATAGCACCAGCCAAATAAGGTCATCCTACACAAGTAGCTAGGTGATAGCACCAGCCAAATAAGGTCATCCTACACAAGTAGCTAGATGATAGCACCAGCCAAATAAGGTCATCCTACACAAGTAGCTAGGTGATAGCACCAGCCAAATAAGGTCATCCTACACAAGTAGCTAGGTGATAGCACCAGCCAAATAAGGTCATCCTACACAAGTAGCTAGGTGATAGCACCAGCCAAATAAGGTCATCCTACACAAGTAGCTAAGTGATAGCACCAGCCAAATAAGGTCATCCTACACAAGGAGCTATAGCACCAGCCAAATAAGGTCATCCTACACAAGTAGCTAGGTGATAGCACCAGCCAAATAAGGTCATCCTACACAAGTAGCTAGGTGATAGCACCAGCCAAATAAGATCATCCTACACAAGTAGCTAGGTGATAGCACCAGCCAAATAAGGTCATCCTACACAAGTAGCTAGGTGATAGCACCAGCCAAATAAGGTCATCCTACACAAGTAGCTAGGTGATAGCACCAGCCAAATAAGGTCATCCTACACAAGTAGCTAGGTGATAGCACCAGCCAAATAAGGTCATCCTACACAAGTAGCTAGGTGATAGCACCAGCCAAATAAGATCATCCTACACAAGTAGCTAGGTGATAGCACCAGCCAAATAAGGTCATCCTACACAAGTAGCTAGGTGATAGCACCAGCCAAATAAGGTCAAGTAATCACACCATAAAATTGTTACAAAAAAATATCACAGTGTTACAACATGAATAACAGTTATTATATTTTTAAAAAATGGGCTTGTAACATTTCATTTCAATGTTAACAGAACAGTTTTTGCTTATTAGAGAAATAACATTTTGAGCATGTCAATAAAATGTAAGTGACAAGCCACTTTAAACTCAACATATCAAAGAGAATATTTTAAATATTCAATTTTATTACTGATCAAAAACGTCTGATTAATGAGCTTGTGCCAAAAGCATTGTTAAAATAAAAATTAAAAAAATTAATTTAAAAAATGATATAAATAAAAGCAATGTCATACAGCCTGGTTTTTCTAGGGAGACAGGCAGCTACTAGGGCAATGAATTTCAGGGGTTGATACAATCCATAGAGGCCTCCAGTTCTCCCCAATTTATGTTAGGTACCCGCTGTAGCTGAGTGAGCAGCATAACATCCCAGGGATCTATGTTGGGATCATGTCTTGACCCTAAGGTCATCAATCATGGGATGACCACAACAGTACCCAATAAAATTGTTATTGTAAACATTATCAATGTAGAATGACCACATTAAAATTTGTGGTTAAAATAGGCAGTTTTTTTAAAGATGAAAAGAAATGAAAGCCAAATGTTAATGTGCTTGGTGGAGTAAACTAACTTTAGTATGTGAAGACTGGAGTTACCAAACTTTGTGCTGGAGAGTTATCCTACTTTTTGTTTAATAGTCTATGCAATGGGTAGTTCCTTAACTTCCATTTTTGTACAATGGTATTCTCTAACTATCCAATATACAATCATCTAACTTTGTGATGTGATATTACCTAACTTCTGTGTTAGTTGGCTCTAGTTGTCTAACTTGTGTGTGTATGTTGGAGAGTTATCTACCATTAGAGCAGGCGACGGAGAGTTATCTATCTTGATATAAGATCAAAACCCAGCAGATTCTCTGCAATGATGCCACTTAGTGACAGAAGCTTGAAGGGGGGATGTTTGCAGATTTCCTCAGCGTGGGGGATGGAGTTTGTGATCCAGAAATGGGTGAACTTGGGGTCATCCTGCGTGAACTTTTTCCACGACTGGCCAGGGAACACTGGATGTGTCACGTAAGCACTCAGTGCGATGGCGCCAAGATCCAGCAGAACCTGCCAGAACAATTTACAGAAAATTTAAAAAAAAATTTTTTTTTTTAAATCAATGCCTGAAGTTTAATAACAAAAACGTTAATATTCTAACTATACATTTCTAATTCATATTTCAACTAAAAATACAAAAATACTTTTTAATTGAAACTAAAATAAAAAGTAAATGACCAAAAAAAAAAAACTGAGATGGATAAAAGTGTTTTAGCACCTTGCCACATTCCCTCAGTGTCCCGCCTGTCTGAACCAGATCATCAACAATAACCACATGCTTGCCACTGGGGTCACCTGGTAGAGTAAATGTGGCACTGATAAAATGTACACATATATTGTTTTTTTTCTTCAGCTTCCATGTTTTTTAATAACCCATGTAGACCAGAGTTGCCAGATTGGCACAAGGATTTGGTAGTAACACAAGAGATACAAACATCAACAACAGTGATGATCATGGAGCAGTGAGGTCAAACAAAAAAGAATTTCATGGATTACATAAAAGTCTCAAATTCTTTTTCCAGGATTTAGTCCATATGATATCATAAATTCAACCAGTTCTGATGAATATCTAGTTCTATCTATATATATAATTCTCTTCTTGGAGAAGTTACAAAACACCAAGCTGTAAGCGCGCATAGCAGTCCCCTCTCTGGTCTGGTGAGCTGTGGTTCACGTTAAATGTTTACAATCTTAGAGCCGGGTTTAGTGACGCCTATTAGGGGCAGATAATTTAGTTTGAAACTATTTTTAACTTAGGGGAGGTAACTAAGAAAAGGCTGCTTTCACAAGGGGGGGGGGGGGTTGGGGGAAAGGAGGGTTTTAGTGTTTTAAAGCAAATATTTTCAGTGGCAGCATTCAAATTATGAATGACTGAAAAGTAGAAAATAAAACAACTAAATAGCGCGTATGATTCGCAGCGAGTCGGCTCGTTAATGTAAATAAAGCTGGCTATGTATAGTGCTGACATAACTCCTTATGTGCAGATGTAACAGAATTAAAAAAGTTCATTCTTCATATAAAACAAATATAACAGCAAATATTACAGAAAAAAAATATTTAAAATGAATCCCTTACCATCTTTAACTGTCACAATTTTCTTGTTGCCCTCCATTCGCTTCTTGGCACAGATAATTAATTTGTCATCGTCAGGAAACATGAAGTGGAACCTCTTGTAGGCCCCGTCATCAGGGAAGGCAAACATGATGTTGTCTTTATCTGGCAACTGGGCCAGGGCTTTATCTAACAGGGTGACAGCAGTTTCTAGCCTGCAAGTGAACATAGGCAAACATGATGTTGTCTTTATCTGGCAACTGGGCCAGGGCTTTATCTAACAGGGTGACAGCAGTTTCTAGTGTTTTTCTAGTGTTTATTTAAACACTATTAAGGTTGTATCAATACATTCTCAAACATTCAATATTTAATTGAGATGTAGAGGAAAGAGAAAATATTCAGGTTAACAAAAATAATTTTATCAAAGATATTTTTACACTCACTAGATTGGTCGTAATTTTTATACACCACAGTGAAAACTGTTAATAATATTGCAGGAAGTTTATAAAATTTTTAATAATGTAAAATTTATCCTGAACATAGCATCACTTCAATATACAGTTTGGATGTGAAACCATTGTAATATTGTTAAAACAAAATAACCATCCCTACCTGGGTATAACATTGTCTGAGAAATAAAATCTTTCTTGAAGTGCGTGAATATCATAAATAATAATTTGTGCTGGTCCTCTCGCACTTAATGGAATAGATGAAAGTAATGTCGCCAACGTCTAACAGAGGAAAAAAAAGACATTTTACACTCACAATACAATGGTACCAAAATTTAATATAAAATGACAGCTAATAAAAAATAATTAGCTTATAATAAGACAATGGTACCAAAATTTAATGTAAAATGACACCCAATTAAAAAATAATAAGCTTATAATAAGACAATTGTACCAAAATTTAATGTAAAATGACACCCAATTAAAAAAATATCTTATAATAAGACATTGGTACCAAAATTTTATGTAAAATGACACCCAATTAAAAAATAATAAGCTTATAATAAGACAAAGGTACCAAAATTTAATGTAAAATGACACCGAATTAAAAAAATAATAAGCTTATAATAAGACAAAGGTACCAAAATTTAATGTAAAATGACACCGAATTAAAAAAATAATAAGCTTATAATAAGACAAAGGTACCAAAATTTAATGTAAAATGACACCCAATTAAAAAAATAATAAGCTTATAATAAGACAAAGGTACCAAAATTTAATGTAAAATGACACCGAATTAAAAAAATAATAAGCTTATAATAAGACAAAGGTACCAAAATTTAATGTAAAATGACACCGAATTAAAAAAATAATAAGCTTATAATAAGACAAAGGTACCAAAATTTAATGTAAAATGACACCCAATTAAAAAAATAATAAGCTTATAATAAGACAATGGTACCAAAATTTAATGTAAAATGACACCCAATTAAAAAAATAATAAGCTTATAATAAGACAATGGTACCAAAATTTAATGTAAAATGACATCCAATTAAAAAAATAATGAGCTTATAATAAGACAATTGTACCAAAATTTAATGTAAAATGACACCCAATTAAAAAAATAATAAGCTTATAATAAGACAATGGTACCAAAATTTAATGTAAAATGACACCCAATTAAAAAAATAATAAGCTTATAATAAGACAATGGTACCAAAATTTAATGTAAAATGACATCCAATTAAAAAAATAATGAGCTTATAATAAGACAATTGTACCAAAATTTAATGTAAAATGACACCCAATTAAAAAAATAATAAGCTTATAATAAGACAATGGTACCAAAATTTAATGTAAAATGACACCCAATTAAAAAAATAATAAGCTTATAATAAGACAATATGGCTGAGTGAGATAACCCATCACAGATTGTTCCATCAGTACATAAGGGGTAAATGAATCCACCTAGCTTTGAGGGTTAGCCTCCCCCTGACTTACATACTTACACACACCGATATGTGTACAGGATTATTATGAAGTCACAACAACTAGATAAAACTCTGAATACATAACCTCACATGCCCAGCGCCCACATCACAGAAAGAAAGTTCTGGAATGTTATAATTCTGTGTGAAATACTGACCTTAGCCGTGGCGATCTGTCCTTCAGTGTCCACTCTCTCCATGGTCCCAGTGGGGAAGTAGGGAAGAATAAAGTGGAATGACCTTGACAGGTACCTAATTTAAGAGAAAAATAAACATGGGTTGGATATAAAATAACATGTATGTTGTTGAGGGAAAAATAACTGAATAAAACATTTTCAGGTTTGATTTTTTCTTTAATCGTTAGGATGGGGTGTGGAGATAGTGATACAAGCATACTATTCTACAACTAGCAATGCAATTTGTATCAACAATTACATTCAACAGTTTCCTTTCATGATCATCTCATGACTTTCAGCATATCTATCCACTTACAGACCACTCGACCAGCAAACTCTTTATCCATACAATTTATCACAAATGGTCCACTTGTTTTTCAACGATGTCATATTTTTATAAAATTTCACTTTACACGTCACTCCACAACCAACTCATGTACACAACTTATCTAGTGCTATAGGACACCCCTTTCCTATTTTATATCATTTCCAACTCAAAACCACACTCTACTTCCACTACCTGACAGTGAGTTACCCTGACAGCCACACTCTACTTCCACTACCTGACAATGAGTTACCCTGGGAAACCTGACAACCACTCTACTTCTACTACCTGATAGTTTACCTGAGGAAACCTGACAACCACTCTACTTCTACTACCTTATAGTTTACCTTAGGAAACCTGACAACCACTCTACTTCCACTACCTGATAGTTTACCTTGGAAAAGCATACAGCACTGAGAGTTGCTCAAACACTATGGCAGGTGAGTGGAAGCTTCCAATGAAAATAACTGCGGAGAAAAAGGTTCTAAATCAAGTACATACAAGAGTCAATAATACCATCCTCGAGTAATCTTTGATCCAGTCAATTTCCTATTCTTTTGAACACTTGCTTCATTATAAAAAAATCTATTATGGTCTTTTGGGAAAGCTGCTGTTGGCTATATAAAAATGAAACATAGACTATAGTAGATTATGCATAGAGATGTGGCCAGACTTGAACTCTGACCAAAATAGCATTAACTAACTTCTGTATTTCTTAATACATAAATTTTTTCAGCATTGAATAAGCAACACACACATGGACAATGACACAGACGATTGGTAACTTTTTTTGATAAATATTTAGGAATGATAACAATGATTCAGTTTGTAGCCCCAACATCTTTATTTACCATCAACCTGATTACCATCAACTTAACTACCATCAACCTGATTACCATCAACTTAACTACCATCAACCTGATTACCATCAACTTAACTACCATCAACCTGATTACCATCAACTTAACTACCATCAACCTGATTACCATCAATTTAACTACCATCAACCTGATTACCATCAACTTAACTACCATCAACCTGATTACCATCAACTTAACTACCATCAACCTGATTACCAACAACTTAACTACCATCAACCTGATTACCATCAACTTAACTACCATCAACCTGATTACCATCAACTTAACTACCATCAACCTGATTACCATCAACTTAACTACCATCAACCTGATTACCATCAACTTAACTACCATCAACCTGATTACCATCAACTTAACTACCATCAACCTGATTACCATCAACTTAACTACCATCAACCTGATTACCATCAACCTGATTACCATCAACTTAACTACCATCAACCTGATTACCATCAACTTAACTACCATCAACCTGATTACCATCAACCTGATTACCATCAACTGAACAACTATCAACCTGATTACCATCAACTGAACTACTATCAACCTGATTACCATCAACTTGATTACCATCAACTTAACTACCATAAACTGAACTACCATCAACTTACCATCTTTCCCAGCCATATATTTCACATCCTCAATGAATAAATTGGGAAATCCGTCTGCAAAATTTTTCCACTGAATTGTGTCCCTGAACTCAACTTTTCTGATTGGTGTTTGACTCTTATGATTCTGGTGTAGAGAAATACATTAGATACTCTAAGTATTAATTTCCAAGATTGGTGTTTGACTCTTTTGATTCTGGTGTAGAAAGGTACATTTCTAATTTTTTTAAAATTATTTTTATATTTAAGTACAGATAACTTTTACTTCATTTTGCAATTTAATTCTTTAATTTTCAACAAATTAAAATCAAACGGTAACCAAAATAACAAAATAACACATAAGCTTATTTTTTTCATTGAAAACAATGAATTACTCTGCTTTATAAAAAAGAAAGTGTTTAAATGCAGTAGATTTTTATAAAAATGTATGTTGCATGGAATTTCAAACATAAAAAAAAATATTACTTGTTATTTCATTAAAAAACTTGTGGTTCACAAACATTAAAAAAAGGTGGATGTTTGGGAAACATGCAAATGACAAGATTTATGCAAGCAACCACTCAAAAACATCTATTAGTATCCATCTGAACTCATTAACCACAAATTCACAAAAAAAACTGGCCACTTGAAATAGCTTTGGGTTTAGGCCTACATTGGTTAACCTGTTACCAATCCAAAGAAACACAAACAAAAAAAAATGCTACAAACCAAAGCACACATTAGATCATCACAGGGTCTAGTAGGCCAATTGAATTAAAATTGTTTAGGTATAAATTATAAATACACATTCACACACAAAACTTACATTTTTTCACTGTTAAAAAAATGTATATAGGACTACATTAGGATAGTAAAATGTGTTTGCCACAGCTATTCAAAGGATATTTATAAAACCAATTCACTTTTTTAAAAAACACAAAATAGAGGCCTATAAGCCAAGTTGAAAATTAATAATCAAGCAACCTATTATTGAAATACAGTCATAGAGTATAGAAATATGTTTGCATTACTAAAACAAATATATCCAACAGCCTCCCAAGACCAAAACTAATAAATAACATTCATAAAAATTTTTAATGTTTCATACCTGACTTGGCTGATCTGCAGTAGAGTCAGGCCCACTGTTGACTCCAGAGTGGTTGGAAATCGACTCTTTGCGCCCCTTATGGCAACACTCTGAGATCTCCCTGGCTAAGTTATGCATGGTGGGGTGTGCATAAAGCAGTACCACGTCCACATTATCAAACGGTGACAGGCTCATAGTGATTCAGCTGGAGCTATTGTACAAGATTTAAATTAAAATTTTGCCACTGATTGTTTTTAAAATCATTTATTTAAAACAATGTTATTAAAACTGCAATGTCAAACATGCTGGCCCGTTTACAAACTTAAGGCTTAGATTAAGGGATATGCTGATCTCATTCTAAAAAATAATCATGATTTATGATTAGAATGATTAATGATTATCTTTATGATTTTATGGCATCTGCCAGGTTTGGTGAGAGATGCAATCAGTTGTGCTGTCATAAATCAAAATGTGTCTTTGTTTATAATTATTTTATCCTCTAGTTACACTTTAAAAACAATATTTTAAAATTTTATTTAGGCTAGGCCTACATTAAAAAAAAACATTTTAATAATTTAAGTTATAGGCCTAATAAATTTATTAAATAGGCCTTTGCGCGGTTCGCTCCGCGTTACGCGTAAGGCCGCCTTTGCGCAGTTTGCTTCACGTTACGCTTAATCTTTACCCTAGGTGGCACGCAATCTAAAAAAAAACAGATATCAGGACTGCCCGATTTTTTTTTTCGTGGTAACAATTTAATGTTGACATATATCTAGATCAAGTTTAAGTGTATTTAGATCTCTATATTATTTCAACACCTAAGAGTCTAGTACTTGTAAAAAAAACAGTACAGTGTAGTGTCAAGGAAAGTTTGTGAGGTCAGATGGGTCAGATGATAGTCCTAGATCTAGCAGCAACCTAGCTAAATCAAACTGTCCTTTAACCTTTAGGCCTAGCTGTCTAGCATGCGTGATAGTAGATCTAAGTCTATATTATTTATCCTACGTGAACTTAAAAAAAAATTCAATTTGCTTGAGGGGGAGGGGGTGGGAGGAAGAGAGAAGTGAAGACAAACGATCTCGTGTGAACGTCTATGACGTATGCTTTAGGCCTTCTGAACTCACAGTGACCTCGCCGACCGTGGGCCGTGGTGGGATTTTCCACTCATGCGATAGTAAATGTAAGGCAAGCAATCACGACAGTGACGATGTTTGGAAATTTTATTTAAAAAAAAAAAAGAATCATAGTCTACGTCATATTTTCTATATGAAAAAAAAATGTAAAAAAAAAACAAACTACTAAGGCCGAGCTAACCCCGGGTTCGAACTCTGAACTACGGGTCTATGAACTTCAGACAACAGCTGGTACACTGTTGACTCAACCACAGCGGATGTGATAGAAATGTTAAAAGTAAGCATTTTTAATTACAAGATGGCAAATCAAACCTGCCACGCTTTGCGAGACGCATAGTCACTTCGAATAATTTAATAAAGTTTGAAGTTCCAGAAAACAAGAAAAAAGTATTTTTACTTTGAGGATATTACACATTACACTTGTTTACTTTTGAACATGATACTAAAAGTAACTAGATCTAGATCTCTAGTAGTAGTAAGAACTTACAGTTTACAGTTGTCAGCAGTGAAGTTTGAAAAGTTTCTTACCACTCACACACCAGAGAGTCAGTTGTAGATAGAGAGAGAGAGAGAGAGACTGAGTGTTAGTTTCTAGTGGTAATCTATCGTTTTGGGTACGTAAAATCGCCCGCGACTATTAATGTACGAAAACGTTACCTCATTGTCAAAGCTGTAATAGAAGTATATTGTGATATGTTTGTGTCAAATATTATAGATAAATGAATAATAAACCTAAATCAATGGCTAAATATATCAATATAGGCCAGAAATTAACTTTAAACAGCAGTGTCTGCAAGCAAGATTTGCTATATAAACAGCAGCCATTTGAAAAATAGAGTGACTTCCGCCTGAATCTTGCGCTATAAGTCTATAAAAATAAAACTTAAACAAGATGGCTGCTATAGTAAATGAGCATGGTTGCATCTGTTGGAAACATCCCTGGTGTTCATTTATTACTGAAAAGTTTTAATTCAATTGTTTAAAAACAGGTACATAAATGTAGGGATTTTGGTAAAAAAACACTAATCATCATATAAAAATAAAAATTACATACTCTTGTAGAGCTCAACTAAATGAAAACAACACAAAAAAGATTTTCTGTCTAGCTCAAATAGTTTTTTTTTGGCGAATTTTTTTGTGAGGGGTGGAATCCCCTTGCTTTTGCATTGGCCAATTGTGACAAGTCATGGTATACCTGAATAAATTGAGCATAGTTATTTTACTTGCAGTTGTATTTTGTTCATATTTGCAGAGTTTAACTAGAATGATATATAGAACTTGTAAATGCTGTTGAAATTAATAAAAATAATACAGAACTTATATTTTTGTGTTGGCTTCCTCCCATAACCCCAAAAAACGGTGTGCTGCGCAAATATGAAAATGTTTCTAAAGCCATATTTTATATAAATACAGCAAATGAAAGAACTACAAAGTTAGAAATCTAAAGTAAATGACTTGAACACTGTTATGTGCATATAATTGCCTCATTATTTTGGGCAGGTGAAGTAGAGTCCATCTTCAAGCCATTTTGTTATAAAACTGCTGCGCAAATATGAAAATGTTTCTAAAGCAATATTTTATATAAATACAGTGAATGAAAGAACTCCATAGTCAGAAATCTAAAGTAAATGACTTAAACACTGTAATGTGTCTATAACTGCCTTGTTATTTTGGGCAGGTGAAGTAGAGTCCATATAAAAGCCATTTTGTAATAAGTGAAATGAAGTTATCAGATCAATGTTTTTATGTGTGAATTGTGTATGGATTCTGATTTTCAGCATATAACTATATCTAAGGGTAAGTAGAACTTGAATAGTTAAAATTACAGTTAGCACAATGCTAGTGTATAGCAACAGACAGGTAACCTAGATCTAGGTCTGACTCATGACTCATGTCAGTCTAGAGTCTAGTCTGACAAAATTGGATTTTTAGGAAAAACATATTCTGCAAAACTAGAACTAGAGCTGAAAAAATTAAAGATGGGTATGTAAATATATTTTGAAATAAAAAATTAGATTTGATTGCACATGCCATAAGAATGCTGTTATTAGTTGATCAAACTTAAAGGCAGGAAGATCGGGATGAAAAAATATAACAATGGTGGCAGCGTGACCTACATACAGTGACTACGTTCGGAGGGGTATAACTAATGTCGGAGTCAAAATATCCAAAAACAAATTTCATTTCCAATTACTTAAGATATGTCTGATCAGTAATCTACTCTCATCTAGAGGAATCTTTTAAAAAATCGAGATTCCAACGTATTTGAAACTAACCTTGATACAGAGGGAAGACCAAAGCAGAGACAGCATGCAATCAGGTCGCAAAGCCATTAAAACTAAGGGACAACCACTCTACTTTTTAATTAACCTTAGGAAATGACCTTTTAAACTTAATTAATTACCATAAATTAAAAACTTATTAGTATGCAAAACCAAATCTCGTGGGTCCGGTATCAGAAAGTAATGGGCGATTTCGGGTCATGTTTTTACCGCGAACTCGGCGGATGCCGACAACCCTAATAAATGAAACAAGGAAACATTTTTGTATTTTTCAAAACATAAATCCTCCTCAAAATGTGAAATAATTATTAAAATGTAAGGAGTCACCTGTTTTTCACATTACTAGTCGCGGGCGATTTTACGTACCCAAAACGATAGATTTAAATAGATTACCTTTCTAAACTAGTAGTAGTAGTATATCAGAAGTATATCTAGTTACTAGATCTAATAGTCTAAGTCTAGGGTTTATTAAAAACTGGCAAATAGCTTCTAGATCTAGATTTAGAATCCAGATCTAGTAAACCGTCGTGCAAATAATTTCTATTAATCAACTCCTTGAAATCTATAAATAAACAGCTGTGGTTTTCAAAGAAAGAATGTTTTTGTTTATATCTACAAATTAAAAAATGTAAACGGAAATGAATTTGTTAAAAACATAAATTTTATCTAGATCTAACAGCCAGATATGAAATAAATTATATATAGATCTAGAATCAAGATCTATGTTGAATGCGCTTATTTCAGAGATTGAAAACTAGTCTATAAGTATATATATATATATATATATATATATATATATATATATATATATATATATATATATATACATATATATATATATATCAATGTATATAAAAAAAGAATATACACTAGAGCAGGGGTTCCCAACCTTTTTGTACTTTAGAGCACATTCTAAAATATCGGTAGGGTGGCGGGCACAACCTATTTTAAATCGACAAACTCCTTCCAGAGGCGTAGCGACCGTTCCCGTCACCCGGGGACAAAAATTTCGATTTGCACCCCCCCCCTCCCCCCCACTCAAACTTTTGATTTCCATTCCCTTCAACCTTTCAATAATGTTTATGAAAAAAAAAATTCTCTGTCGAATAGTGAGAGGCGGGCACACACAAATCGCTCGGCGGGCGCCATGGCGCCCGTGGGCACAGGGTTGGGAACCCCTGCACTAGAGACACGATGTGCAACACTAATCTTTGACTAGATTGCGTGCTCCGGCACCCCGGCATGGTGCGTTTTGGCGCTCTGTGCTTTTCCGTGAGAACAATGGTGCCTACGTTCGTTCTAAATAGTGCGATAGACAATGGACAAGATGGGGCATTATAATCGCTTACTAAATCGAATCGGGCGCGTCTGTCGGTGTGATTAGGCGCCATGCACTATCCTGTGAGCACTTTGGCGCCTACGTTAGTTTCAAGGAGCGCCCTACAATATTGACAAGGCGGCACACAACATTCAATGATCAAATCGAGCCAGGGGCCGTACGCGGCGCCACTGTGGTAGTGTAATCAAGCGTCCCTCTGCGTTCTTGACGCCTGGGCGGTCGATGAAGTGTGTTCTACCTCACTATTACGGAGATTGATTAACGTACACTCAAGGCTTTCAAATTAAAAATAGGCCTATTATTATTTCCTGTAGATGTAGTATTTATATAGATCTAATCATCTAATGTCTGTCTAGCTAGGCTCCTATATGTATTTTAAATGTTATTAAGAGTGGATCTAGACCTAGAGCCTAGGTCGGTCTAGGCTTGGTCAAATGAATTTGAAGTGTTATAAAAAACAGTTAATAAAGAGTATTTAGCATCTTGGACTTAAGCATTCAAAACATTCTTTCAAAAAATGCAATTGATATTAAGCGACTGTGAAATAAAATTGATAATTTAAGTACTACTTAATTTAATGTTGATCCAAATTCACTAAAAATTCCAGTATTAATAAGTGATTAACAATTTTTCGTTTAAATCTGCCAAGCTAGTGAACAGTTTTCAGTTAGGGGTCGTCCATAAATGACGTCACACTCGTAGGAGGGGGGTCCGTAATTTTGTGACAATGTGTGATTAGGGGAATAGGGGGGGGGGGGGGAGTTTAGATGGTGTGACGTCACTTATTTGCATTATAAAAAAGCAATGTTAGAAAACGAGTTTTAACCGTTATTTCGCGTTTTAGAAAACGGTTTTAATAAATTGTAATAGAAATTGATCAAAATACTCTATGTTGACAGAGTTGACAAGATTTTGGAAAAATATCGATGTTTAAAAAAAATGCAACTGCAATTATGAGGGCGGGGGTGGGTTGTAGGCTGAGGTGTGACGTCAGTTTAGGGGAGGGGGTCTGGCTTTTGTGACGACGTGTGACGGAGGGGAGGGGGGGTAAAAATCGTCCAAAAAAGCGTGACGTCATTTATGGATGACCCTTTAGTAGTAGTTGCAGTATTAGTTATAGTTATTATTTAAAGGGAGACAGCTGAGAAATTATTTGTTGGTTTGGTGCCATTTATTTCATGAGTTGCTTCCCTTCATTTAATGACAATCGCGTGTTTTCAGTATCTATTACCTACCTTTTTTACATTAAAAGCTTTAAAAGAACTTAAAACTGGAGGAAAGGTTAAAGTCAATTTCTCTTTCAGAAATCACTCCTGCACCCCTTCCCCCCCCCCAAAAACACACAAAACAACAACAACAAAAAACAACTTCTTTCAGCAAGTCTACCATATCTGGACGAAACAAAAAGTAATTTTAAAAAATGCATACTTTTACCAGTGCCCCCCCCCCCCCCACTGAAAAATAAATGTTTTAAACCAGTGTCTACCACTCCTCAACTTTACCTCTTCCATACTTTAAGGTATAGCTATAGAGGACAGTGTGCTTGAGTTTGTATTTTTTAAAAACAAATCTTATGGAATAGGCATATATATATATATATATATATATATATATATATATATATATATATATATATCAGAGGCGTAGCGAGGGGGGGGGGGCGTGGGGGGACATATGTCCCCGGGCGCCGACCTTAGGGGGGCGCCAAATTGAAAGTTTGAGGGGGGGTTTGTCCCCGGGAGGGGTCGCTACGCCTCTGATATATATATATATATATATATATATATATATATATATATATATATATATATATATATATATATATTAGCATATATATGAGAGAGAGAGTAAATGTTCTCGCTGTATGTATTTAAAGGTAAAGTTCTCAAGTTAGTATACCGTCCCTGAGTCCACCCAACTCTGATGGGTATCTAACTCACGTTAGGGAAAGTAAAGGCGGCTGGGCATAGTGCTGACCACACTATCTCTTCATATGCCGAGGTCACAGAAACAAGTGAACTCTACTTCACTTGCCCCATAGACCGTCAGGTTTGAAATGGAAACTTTTACTTTTTTTTTTTTCTCTTTTGGATCCTGATGGCACTTAGAATTCACCTGTTTCTGTGAAGGGATGGTGTCATGGAATTATGCATCAGCTGACATCCCTAATAGATTGAATATGTCATGTGTTGCAATGTTCACGGTGCTATTAAAAAATGTTTATCTATTCGAATTTTAAAGGACTTTATACCAGTTACGACAGTAGCTGGGATAATTATTAATCCACAAAAATTACATTCAGCATTTATAATTTAACAGCAGTTACGGCTGACAGTAACAGAGTAATATTATGGTTTAAAACAAGTCAAACAGAATTAAAATTTGATCATTTGTTTATTTAATTTATCTGGCATCTCAGATTCACTATCTCACAGTGACCTATGAACTATGACACCAAAGGTCAGCTCTTTGAATTTAGAGTGCTCAGTTTTTGTGTCATTTTATTCACTGAATGTCAAACAGGGGTGGTGTTGGTAGTGGTGATGGAGGTGATGCTGATGGTGGTGGTAATGGTGTCACTTGGTTCACATCTGGGCTCAAAGTTCATTAAGGCATTCTTTAATAAAAATATAACAAACAAAACTGGTATAGACTATTGAGTATAAAAGTAAGAATTTAGGCCCTAATGATTTTTTTTTAGAAAAATATCTTCAAAATCCTTGTTTTTAACAGAACTAGACATTTAAGGTAATTCAAAACTAACCATAATATTAATGTCACTATATTTAAAAATCTCAAATTGAATTTTAAAAACTAAAATTAATGTATCGGTTTAAAAAAACATTTTGTTTCGGTTTAAAAAAACATTTTGTAGAATATATAAAGATTTTAAGTATCTGTGTTTAGTGCTTGTTAACCTGAACATATGGCCAATCTATGGGATTTTCTTCAGGTTCAAAGAAAAAATGGGTAGGAATAATTATACTTAAGGCCCAGTATGAGCCAAATACGGCTCTTATCTTTTGCCGCAGGCTACGTGTGTCTTTAATTTCCAAAGAACTTTTTAAATAAGCTTTCTCAAAGGACGTTAACCCCCATGCTATAAGACAGGTGTGTGCATAGATGAATGTCATGGTGATGGCATCAAAGTACAGCAGAAGTGTTAAAGTTGTCACAGTTAAGGCTGGAAGAAACGACTGGTATCCTAGAATAAATCTCATTATGGTGATCGGAAAAAATACATCGAAGTAAGACATATCTTGCCAGAGGTACCATGCAATATAGGGAAATCCATGGAGGGTTGCGTAGATGCAGCTAAGCCAGGCCCAGATTAAAAATACATAAAAGAATCTATGGTTGCGGTACCCGACGCAAGCACCAGCAAAAAAACAATGGTGGTCTCGTTTTAGGACACAGGTCCGACACACTGGACAGTGGTGGCAGCGTGGGGGGCGAGTCCGATTACAATCATAACAAGGCACCCAGGACCAGTATGGGTAGGTTTTAGTAACAACCTTCCCATTAGTTGTAATCACTGGCTTGGGCGAGATAATATCCTCAGTAGTGATGGAGTGTTGCTGCTGGTTTGAGTTTGAATCTGTGGTGACACTGATGAGATCAGCTATAGATCGGCTACTGATCTGTTGGTTAACCTTGTTCATCTCAGCATTGGCTTGAGCTGCCTCTTGTCCCAAGTCTCGTTGCTCCAACCCTGCATGCCCATTCGTGGAGTGAATGGATGAATCTTCAGTAATTAATGACATGAGCATAGCTGATGATGAATCTCGTTGGTTGATCTGTTAACACATTTTCAAAAATTCCAATTTATTTTACAGTTAAATTTTATTTATTAAAAATTTTGAAAATGTCCTTTAAGACTAGGTGGGCTGATATCTCAATTAAGGTCAAGTAGGCTATTTATTTGACCATGGCAAATAAAAAGATTTTGTGGTCTGCACAAGACTATCCTTTCACAAACCATCCCATAAGCCCTATTAACTAGCCTTTATATATTTTTAATGTCTGAAACTGTAGTTAAAGAATTGTATAATCAGTATAATGTTTAAAGTTGTAACTTTCATTTCATTCAGACAATGAAAGTTTAACATATCTTATTTTTAGATAAATATTTAGTTAATGTCTGAATGTTGAAATGGTTTAATAATGAAATTTTTATGAAATAGTTTCATTAAGGCACAGAAAAAATGTTGTCTCATTATTATTGAGTTTCAGCTCTTATGCACAAATTTAAATACATTTTTTTAGTGATGAAATCTTTTTCATTGGGTCTGAGATTAAAAATCACGACATTAAAAAACAATGAAATAAATTATCTTGCCTTTTGGTTAAGTGTATTCCCTGCTAAAGCTCTTTTCACTAATGGATCACCATTTTTGCAAATATACCATGAATAGGATGAATCAACATATCGAATACCAATCCAGTTGATCATGAGCTGAGTGGCCAACACAATGACCACTGCCTGCTGTACAAAAATGACCGTGTCATTGCCCTCGTACATCTGGGGCATCACATGGAACAGGCCAATTTTCAAAGTAGAGAAAACAGTAAATAGATATAATGGAACTGCTATTCTGAAATAGACATTTAAAAAAAAATGGTAACCACAAAGAATTAACATTAGGGGTGGATTATCTCCTAAAGAGATTACTTGATTTACCCCACACACCATTTAGTAAACTTCATCAGAAATACATATCCCACCACCCTTCCTAAATAAACTAGATCTAGTCAAAGTTATCATTCTCTAAAAAAAAAATAACTGTAATTCTAATGAAACACAACATTTCTTTTTTTTCTTTTAAAAAAACACAAAAAGTATATTACATCACTTTTCTTAACCTTCCCTTCCCACCCCACAACCCTTCCTGAGCTCCCCCCCCCCCCCACCCCAACCAGAGTTTCTTTTTGGCACCTCTTCAGTGCCCTGTCCCTCTGGAGCATGTCCACCACCCCTCTGGTTGAAATGAAAATATATATTTACGAGAAAAATGGCCCGTTGAGGAAGGATACAACGGGCGCTAGGCTGATAGTGCTGTCTCTTTTCTCTAAACTAAACCCCCCCCCCCCCACACACCCCCCACCCCCAAAAAAACATGTCTACCGTCCCATTCAACGAAATATAATTATATACTTTTTCCAGTGTCCGTCCCCTCCCCAAAAATTCTACCCCCGCCCCCGAAAATTTCAAGTACCCCCACCCCTCTCCGGGGAGGAAAAAGTCTGAAAGAAACACTGGTGTCGCGCTTAGCCACTACCCAAAGAATTGCATTAAAGAAATTGCAAGAAAACCACTTTTTAGATTAGACACATTAATTAGGCGGTAATTTTATTATAGAGTATCGATGAGGAAATTTCTTTTGTGTTGGGGAGGGGGGGGGGGGCTCAGACGTTCTTACGCGGGGGTGGGGCTTCGCCCCTACCCGAAGAATTGTATGAAAGAAACTCTTCACGCAAACCACTTAGATTAGACAAAATTGCCTTTTTATTCAATGTTTACTCGAGAATCAATGACGTCATATTACTGTGTGCACTCTCCGGCTTGATATTATTTTCTACTATACGACGTCATACTTCGTTTTCGTTTCACTGTGCAAGTTTTTAAATTGCTTGTGTTTTCTCTAGAGCGTTCTTGTCAGATAGATACACAGACAGTGAAACTATTAGTATTAATAGTGTGCCCTCCCCCCCCCCCCCCAAGCACAAGAAAGCTTTTAGTACCTTAGGTACTTTAAATCAGGGGAAAACATCAGGGGGGGGGGTGTTAAGTCCTGTAATGTCCTGCTTCCTTGAATATTTAACATGTATGTTGTATAGGTCAACAACTTTATTTAATTATTCTGGCCCCATTATTTTCTTTGGATGTCTGATTTTTTTTTTAAACATTTGAAACAGCACCTTCAGTAAATTTATAAGTTAAAGAAAGTGCTTGAGTAACCAAATGAATACTTTCAGTGTTCAAACTTTTTCTTTTAGTTAACTTAACTTGATACTTCTCCCCCTCTCCTCAACATCAATTTTATAACAAACTGTGTACTCCATCTCGTTGTAGATTTAACTTAACATCTTAGCAGTGTTAATTACATAAGCAACATCCTAATTGTCAGAATGTTAAGAGGTTCTCACCTGTTCACTGCTTCTGGGGTCAGTGGAGAACTCAAGGCTTGTAGTTTTGGTCGCTTAACACCTTTCTGGTAATGTGCTAGCAACTTTCTGCGCAAACTTTCCATTGGAGGAGGCTCTTTAGGTCCGGTTTCTGATCTATCCATCATTAGAGATTCAGGCTGGGATGGGCAGTCAGTATCATCCATTTTGAAGACTGTCTGTTTGAAAAGAGAATAATTCTTTAAGATCTACTTCTTTTTACAATTCTTGACTTTTAAGCTTATATAAGGATTTACAATCCATAACACATTTTTATACATCCATATATATGGATTAAAAATTAGTTATCAATTTTAAATCATGGTCTATACTTAATTGCATAATTTCAGGTATTTTATGCTCAAAAGGCATTACCTCCCTTCATTAACTTGATTGATAACTGATTGATTTATTTTTTAGATTTTTGTATTGATCTGAATATTGGCTGCTCCCACCCACTTAGAAATGCTGAGAATTGCCTTGTTGACATCAGCCCATATTAGACTGTATGGATTAAATGCTTTCTATCACAAAAAAGGTTAAAAATAACAAGGACCCTTGCATCCCCCTTTCTCCCCCACAACCTTGCAAAAGGTGTTCATCAAAATGATAAATTTCCCAATTAAAATAATGTTATTAAATACAAAAACAAATCAAAATTGAATGTTAATGAATGTGCTGCAAAAAATGTAACTGTGAAATCTATATTCAAATTAAAATAAGCATCCAAAATGTAATAAAAGTTTATTTTTTCTTTCAACCAGTCTTAGTGTTACAAAAGTTATTTGAAGCCTACTGACCTTTAAAATTGTTTGTTTGGAATTAAAATTATATTCTGATACTTCTTTTGACTAGTACTAAGGCTGTCTCTTCATTTAAAAAAGTATATTTGAAATGTTCACTTGCCAGTCTGGTTTGTAAATAAGTTATTTTCTTTTCAAGCCTGAAATTGAGGAAGGATTAAAGTGATGTGATAACCCAACCAGTATTACTGATAACAAGACCAAACCCTTAAGTCCTCATCCCCTCTTTAGATATTTAAATCTACTTGTGAAATGGTTTATTTTTCAGTTTTTTGTTTAATGGGTAACAACTGTTAACTCTTCATTTACCAAATCTGTAAGCCCAAGATCACTTTATGAATTACAAAATTCAGGAAAGTATAACTGATTATCCACCATTAGAAGAGAAAAACAGTTGTAGACCCTAATGGATTAGCCTAATGCTGTTTTTAAGACTCTAACTGGGTTTTCATATTGATTGTATGGATATTTAATAATTATAAATCTGTGGAGAAAACCAAATTCCTGTAGGCTAAATTTTCAACAAGCTAAGTCACTTGGCCTATGCCTTTATATTTTATATTTAATAGGGCTTAATAAAAGGCACTAGATATAGGCGTATATATGTTATAGAATCTGATATACCATACCCAAGTAGACTGGAAGAAACCATTCAATCCACTCAGAGTAGGCCTACCGTTTAAAAATGTATCATGATCTCATCATTAGAGGCATGACGGAGTAGAATTTATCACCTTTCAACTAGGGGGAGCACTGAAATATCGACTGATCAGTCTGGCTTGATTTGTTTGTTAATTATTAATTAAAGGAAGACCAGAATGATGGACGAAAATAAAATGCCACATTTCTAACTGTAACTAGATTCTAGATCTAGAAGCTAGTAATTAGTAATTACTTATTCATGTTGAAAGACCAGGGTATTTTTTACTATTGGTTGGTAGGCTATAACTATAGATTAGATCTGGATTCTTGATAGACTATGCACTATCCTATACATTATAGTATAATTATTATGTGTAATAATATGTATTATGTATAGTATTATAATAATACATATAAGACATATTATTTATTATATTACATATTATTTCACATAAGGGGTCATCCATAAATGACGTCACGCTTTTTTGACGATTTTTACCTACCCCCCTCCCCTCCGTCACACGTCACAAAAAGCCAGACCCCCCCCTAAAATGACGTCACACCTCAACCTACAACCCCCCTCAAAATTGCAGTTGATTTTTTTTTAAACTTCGATATTTTTCCAAAATCTTGTCTAAACTATTACAATTTGTTAAAACAGTTATCTAAAACGCGATATAACGTCTAAAATTAGTTTTCTAACATTGCTTTTTTATAATGCAAAAATGTGACGTCGCAACATCTGACCCCCCCCCCCTCCCCCTCATCACACATCGTCACAAAATTAAGGACCCCCCCTCCCCCTACGAGTGTGACGTCATTTATGGATGACCCCTAATGAAGTCGATTTGGATGGAGAGTGGTGATTGTCTAAATACGGTAAATAGGCTTGAAAACCAATGACAAAATATCACGCAACAAACTATGAGCAGCACTCACCCCGGGCTCTCGTCTTCAAGCTCAGTGAACCGTACTAATCAGTACACATTGATTTGAACTAAAATATTAATAAATTCGATGCGGCCAATGAGGGCACTTCAGCGGTGACCGCGGTCTGGCCTAAAATCTGTATATTAATTAACCGAAAGCAGCAAAACGTCTTTTCCATTAAAATCTTCGATCTACATCTTGAACATGTGACGCTTTTACTTTACTGGTCCTGGCCCTTAGGCTTACAATACACTCAACTGGATTACACACATCTTTGACAAAGGCGTCCATGGAAACGGGTAAATAATGAGCGAGATCAAGAAGTAACTCGTCTTGGGGAAAAAAAAAACACTAACACAGTTGTTACGGCTGGTTTGATTTTATTTTTATTAGGCCCAATAAAAAAAGTCACTACCTTGAGTACAGCATAAGTTACACTTTCAACGACTCCTTTTTCACATTTATTTTAAAATATTTTTATTTTATAAAAATGAGCATAAATGAACAATAAATAATTTATTATCGCTATTTTTCCCCTCTTGAATAACGCTAATCACTAATCAATGCATTGCTTCACATGAGTGCTTTCCCTTGTTCCACACTGCTCTTAAGAGAAGGTTGGTTGCTGTTTACAAACTTTTGGAGCTTCTCTATTACCCCCATGACCTAGCACGCAAGGGAGCATTTGCTCAAAGGTATAAAAGGCTCGCAGAGTTTCCTTCAAGTTCCAAATAATCTTAATTTTCTTAGGAGTTTACCGCGTCAGCTCTAGACTCGAGTCAGAACTTAAAAAATTGTCTTAGTCTTAAAATTTAAATAAATTGCTAGAGACTCTATTGACCTACTGGGTTGGCTACTACTACTACTACTATGTTTTTGCTATTAAAAAATTAACGTAAATTTAAAATTATAGATAGATCTAGATCCATAATTTAATTATTTATATATATAATATATAGATCTAATATACTAACACTTAATGATTGAGCTGTATTTGTAAAAGTAAAATGTTTAATCGGTTAATCAGTAAAAGCATTTATCAATATTTTTAGTATTTTAGTCTAATTAAAATTATTAGGCCTAGTAAAAATTAAATTGTTATAGTTATAATCAGTGAAGAATTCATTGTTTTAAAAATGCAAATCTCTTAATAATAAATTATAGGGCCTAATACTTAATAATCTTACATTATTGTAGAATGTAGACTTCTATTTTATATTTTTGTGAAAAAATAATTCTTGTACTAAACAAAACAATTGATTCTCTACAAAGTGAAATAGGCCTATAGACTATAGATCTCGACCCTACTTAGTTTTAATTTAGTATTATAAATTATTAATGCAGATAATGTCAGTATGGTAAAAATTTTAGGATTTACACATGATTACTTATACTTATTAAATTTAAGTTACCCTTTTGTTAAAAAAAACAGAACCATGCTTATGTTGAAATATTTTGGCTTTGTGTAATTTCTGGAGTTTTTATAATAATGCTATAACTTTTTTGCTACTAAGTTTATGTTTACTGGATATGCAGTACAAAACAAATGCCACATAGAATATAATTGCCATTTTATTGTTAAAAAACATTTGAACAGGCCTCTGTGAAACTTTATAATCACTTTAAACAAATCTTGATTATGGGTCCTTGTGATTTTGTGTTGTGTAAGTGTAACATATTTTAAAAGAGTTTTTCAATTGAGTTTGCCGTAGCTACATTTTTATGTATCACAGATAATAATTCAGTGATGATACTTCGAACTCTAACTTAAGGATTTAAGCCTCATCATCTTCAATTACTAGGGGAAGACGTGGCCTAGCGGTAGAGCGCTAGACTACTAACCCGAAAGTCTTGAGTTAGAATCCTGGTTCAAGTCAGTAGAACATCCCTTAGTCCAACCAGCTCTGATGGGTACCTAACTCACATTAGGGAAAGTAAAGGCAGCTGGGCAAAGTGCTGACCACGCTATCCCTTCATATGCCATGGTCACAGAAATAAGTGAATTCTACTTTACTTTCCCCATGGACCGACAGATTCAAAAAGGGAACTTTACCATTTACTTATCTTCAATTTCTGTTTAATGATAGGGGTACAACTGGTGCGGCAGAACAGTAATTTTCTATTTATTTCAATAAATGTCGTGGAGACGTTTTGCCAAATTTCTCACTCACGCTATTTCAGCTCATGGGGTCAACCTCGTCCTCATGCAAGACAGTGCACCTAGAGGCCTCACATCAGAGCCCAAAACAAAGCAGAATGGCATCTAGTTTCAATCATAAGAGGAAGATGAATCTCCCTGATATCATAATCACCCCTGAACCATACGACATGAACATGGATTATTCTGTGCCCCCGGCAACAGATAAAGACAGCCACGTGTCCGAAATAACCAACATCGATAGTTCAGTTACTTTAAAAGAGTCCAAAAATGGCATACTAAGTGAAAGTGAGATTAGGAAAAACCCAATTTCTAAAGGTAGGGGCATGTTATTTTGTTATTTCACATAAACATTCTATAACGATCAAGTATGCCCCGTGTATCATATTGTTTGTGCATTTATGTTGCTGTTCACAAATAAAGAAGTCAGGACAGATTCATTTTTTAAATTTAGAAGTGAGACCCATCTTAACACTAGACAGTTTAGCTTTTAACTTTAAATTTCTTACCCAAACACCTGCATTTTTATAGGATTTTTTTGAACCTTTAAAAGTTGCATCACACTATAAGAAAATTTTTTAGAAAGTTTGTTTTATATTTTCTTTATTTTAACAACATTTTCCAACATTAACATTTTTTAAAATTATTTTTTAGCAGATGAAGCCTCAACCAAAGGAGGCAAGTCAGCACCCACAAAATTATCAGAAGATGACATACAGGAAAAGAAGAACAGTTTTTTGGAGAAGAATGTTCAGAAGATGCTGTTGTTGCAGAAGACGGTCACTCGTGACGCAGTCCTAGAAGGTGCCCCATTCACCCATGACTTCAGGCAGTGCGTTCTTGTTCTAGCCAAATCTTACTTCAATTTCAAGGTTGGGGAAGTGCCGTACTCTGTGATTGCTGAACATAGAAACAATATCGGCCTTGCTCTCATCAAACACGGAACTATTCAGATTTTGTGTGATGCTTTGTCTGAATCATTGAAAAATATGGACTATATAACCAGTGAAGGAAAAATTTTGAATGATTTTTGGTTTCCGGTCAAAAACATGATTTTAATTCTATTAAACTACAGTGACAATCAGCATGAAATAAAAAATATCGTTACAAAGCAACAGAAAGTTTTGCAGCTTTTGCTGCAGTCTCTTCAAGCTAGGATGCAGCTACATATGGATAAAAGTCTTCCTGTAAGCCACAGTTTTGTTGTAGTTCTAAAGATAGCATGCTTGGTTCTTTAAAACCAAGGTGAAGAAAGAGTGGGACTATTGCAATGAAAGTAGTTAAAGCATTTTACTGTCTCTCTTTATCAATTTATACAAATATATCTATTGTTTTTCTGTTTTCTGAAGCATGAGATCAACAAAATGCTCCAGTGGTCCCTTTCAATCATTCACAACTGCGCAGTTAGAGAAGAGAATATTCCTACTTTGCGGGAATTGGGAGTCATCAAGGTTAAAGATCTAGATTCATGTTGTTCCGAGTTTTTTATTTATATTTTTCTTAAAAAGTCATTCCAATTAAATTATATCCTACAATGAAAACTACATTTCCTACAGTTAAAGTCAAAAGCTTAAGTTAATTTTTATAAAATTATCCCAATTCCACTGTTTCAAACTTTTTAATAATCCTTAATTTAATAGATTAGTATGCATCATATTTTTAATTTCTGATATATATTTTAAAAATCAGTATGCCTATGATTCCAATTCATCAGTATGTGTTTTTTCTTGCAGATTACAAGTCCATATCTTGACTCACATATGGAAACCATACGTTTATCCTCTATATCAATTTTAGCTGACCTAGTTAACGAGCAGGAAGCTGAATTGCTTGTTACTCACTCCTCACTGTTTAAATTCATTCTCAAAAAGCTGGACAATGCCCTGAAAGAGGAAAGTCATAAAGATGTGGGCTGGTCAGCTGAGGAATTAACCAGAGGTAACATTTAACTTTATAGACATGGTCTTTTCACCTCTGAACCTTGAACTTACCTTGAACTTATGAGGTTATATTAAACCAGAAATGGTAATAGCTTATTGAGAAGTGATGGGTTTAAATGCTAATTAAGGAGAACCAATTCCTAATATTGAAGTAGCTGTTTGCACAAATGAATCAATTCCTTAGCTGAATGAATTGCTTAGTGTTGACTTAAAATGGTGATTCAACTTGGATGTACTGTTGTAATGTAATGTTGCTCATAACTGACAGAAAGCATTGACCAGTAGATATATTTCATGCTGTAACAAATTATTTTAACTCACCTGATAGACTGCCATGTCTGAAATTACAAAGAAAAAAAAACCAACCACAACAAACATCTAAAACCCTCTTTGTAAACTTCATATTAATGAAAATAATTTGTGATTTATTTCCAAAAGCCATACGACAGCTAGCTCGTAATGATGCAAACAAAGAAGTTCTGGTCCAAGAGGGATGCCTTCCAATCCTTGTTAATCTTTTAAATGTTGGCAACGATGGTGAAACGAAAGGTGACTTATGTATTTTTTCATTATGAAATCGAATATGAAATCGAATGTGAAATCGAATGTAAGTTATATACTGAAACGTGACAAAAAATTTGCTACAAGTTCATACAACGATGTAGCATTGTTAGGTAAAATGATGATTGTTTGATTAATCAAAATAAAATAAAATGTTGTTGGTTTAAAATTAAACTAGCTTACGATTTTTTTTGTATTATGATTCAATTTGTAGATTCTGCTCCAGAATAATTTTTGATATTTTTAGATTTGACCCTTTCTCCTGATACAAATGTTAAGTTAAAAGTAAAGGAATTAATAGATTTAATATTTTTTGGCTGCAATTATATATACATATATATATAATAAGAAAATATATATAATAAATATTTTATTATTTTATTATTTATTTATTTATTCCTAAAATACATTTTTGTTCTAAAGTATTTAGAAGATATTATCCTGATATGATTTTGAATTTATGCTGTGCTCAAATACATTTTGCTACTTAGTCCACTCAGCAATATTAAGTACCATTCATGAATTGGAGAAGTCTTTTTGTTGGGGCCTGTTGACTACATCAGTACTCTAATTGTTGTTGGTTATTTTAGCCAAGGATTCCGATTAGTTTCTACAGCTATGCAGTGCATAAGAAAACTTGTGTATTACAGCTGTTAAAAAAATGTAACGGGAAGATTTTAATTCTTACAAAACTTACAGAGGCCATTAATGCACTGTGGGCACTTTCTTTCAACGATGAGAACAAGAAAAAGATGCTGGACGAGCCCAACCTAGTGGAGAAGGTGTACAGGATGTACTCACTGGCGGATGGTTCCAGAAAACAGGCCTTCCACGGGGTCCTGTGGTCTATCAGAAATGAATTAGCCGAGTCCGAGAAGTTCAAGGAAATTGGTAAGCCGTGGCGTCACTAGTTCGGGTGTCACATATTGCGGTCGTTACCCTTATCTTATGATGCAACTGGTAATAAATCCTAATCAAATTGGTATTTGCAGTGGGAAAAATTGTATGCATATTTTTTTTAAAATCCCAGATAGTAAATAGTTACAATTTCAACCAAACAGCTAAGGTCTACTTCAGCTAATTATTTCATTATCAAAAAAAATTTTGTTCTCTTCTTTTGTTGGTATGTTTACACTTAATTTAATTTAAGTAGACCGTATTTTGAAATGTAAGTCATAATTGTGATTCATAAACCCCCACTAGGGCTAGGGATTTGTAAAAGTAGCATAAGTCTGTAAGTTTTTTAAGAGAAAAAATATTAATTAGGGCTGGGTTTTTGTTATTTGTGATAATAGGGTGTGGAACATAAATGCCATTTAAAAACTACTCTCTTAAACAATTATTTTGTTATTTTGTGTTTCACTAGGGAAGGAAATCTTAACCCTGAGAACTGCAGTTACACCAAAAAAGGAGACTGCCTCATTTCCCCAGCCAGCTGACTCTTCTTTGTTCAAAGGTAGCTTCATGCTTAGTTGGTGCATTATGGGTAAAATTAACTAGACCTTTTCAATAAAAACTAGGCCTAACTCAGTTCAATTGAAAACAAACTTTGCAGGTCATGTGATGATGAGTTACCAATGGGCAAACCAAGATGTGATCAAGAAAATTTGTCATGAACTTCGAGCTAATGGGGTCCCTGTGTGGATAGACATAGACTACATGGGGGGCTCAACACTGCAGGTAGTCTTATGTGTGTGTGTGTGGCAAGAGAGTTAACACTGCCAGTAGTTGACAGAGTTTCTTTCAGGCATCTCATCATGGGAAGGTGCAACCAGTAGCGTAGCGAGCGGGGGGGGGGGGGGGGGGACGTGGGGGGGGGGGACATATGTCCCCGGGCACCGACCTTAGGGGGCGCAAAAATGGGTTGGAAAAATAAATTGAAAGGTTGAGGGGGGTGCAAATCGAAAGTTTGAGGGGGGGCGCAAATCAAAATCTCGAGGGGGGGGGGGGGTGCAAATAATAGAAAATTTGAGGGGGGGTGCAAATCGAAATCTCAAGGGAGGGGTGCAAATCAAAATCTCGAGAGGGGGGGGGGGGGGCAAATTGAAAAGTTTGTACCCGGGTGCCGGGAAGGGTCGCTACGCCTCTGGGTGCAACCCCGCCCCCTCCAAACAAATTTTAAAAAGATATATAATTTAGATAGAAAATATATAATTCAACTAGTGTTGCTTCCCCACCCCCACCCGGAAATTTAAGTCTGCTCAACTTCCCCCCCCCCCCCACCTCAAAAGTTTGGTGCCTCCCTCCCACTCCTTGGAGAAAATGTCTGAAAGAAACACTGGTAGTTAATGGTGGAGTTTGGTGGATATGGCATAGCTGCATTAGCCTACACAATTTGTGTGTGTTTGGAGGGGGTGATTTAGGTCCAGAATGGAATCAAAACTTTAATTAATTACATGGAGGGAGAGAGGGTTATTAATCAACGATTAATTGTGAGGAGGTGAAGGGGTGCCAAATCTACAATGAATTGCATGGAGGGGGTCTTTTTAAAAAACAACACCTCATTGCTACAGGGGTGGGTAACCCTGATTTTGGACCAATAGTTCAATTAGTTTAGAAAGAAATGTATCTAAAGAGAGCCTTGACCTCATAGACAGAAGTGTTATGTTGACTTCTCTAATGTTGTAGGCCATGGCTAAGGCAGTGGAGGATGCTAGTATTGTCATCATTGCCATGTCTCAGCTGTACAAGGATAGGCCCAACACAAGAGCAGGTAACTCTCAATCTTTTCTTTACTAGCAGTTTAAGGTCAGGTTAATCCCTGTGTTTTTTTTAGTAACAAATCAAAAGCAGGCTAATCTTGTTTTCTTTAACCCCCCATTTTACTTAACCACACAAGGGAGATAAACATCACTAAACTCTATAATATGCCTAATGCTAAAAGTGAAAGTTTTTATATATTTACTAACTTGCTTTGAACTTTGGTAAATCCTTTACAATTTTTATTAAATCCTTTAAAGAATTATTCAATCTCTTGAACGTTAACAAAATTTTCTACTTTAAAAACCAAACCTTTCATTTTTTACAATCCATATACAATGATATAGTTCTGGTTCTGTCCTTCTAATGTTTTTTTTTATCTGCAGCGTATTAATTTTTAGTAATAAGCAATTATTACATTAAATAAACCTTTTGGATAGTTGAGTTTTAGTTGCCTATATACTGTAAACAAAAATCTTCAAATTTGAGACATGAGTTAACTAATTACTGTATACAGAAGCTGAGTATGCCTTCCAACTACGCAAGAAGATTATTCCCCTGATAATGCAGCGAGGATATCGGCCTGATGGTTGGCTGGGCCTGATTCTAGGATCAAAGCTCTACTACGATTTCAGTGGCAGGCACCCATTCCAGACGCCGATGGAAGGTTTGTTGAAGGCTGTCTTGAAGTATGCTGACCAGGATACGACAGATTGTGTAGAACAGGTAGGCCTACATATTAAAAGATATTGATAGTGTTTCAAATGTAAAATTCCTACAAATGTTACATTCCTACAAATGTAACATTCCTACAATTGTTACATTCCTACAAATGTTACATTCCTACTAATGTAACATTCCTACAATTGTTACATTCCTACAATTGTTACATTCCTACAATTGTTACATTCCTACAATTGTTACATTCCTACAATTGTTACATTCCTACAATTGTTACATTCCTACAATTTTACATTCCTACCACTGTTACATTCCTACAAATGTATGAATGATTCTCCACAGCCAGCTGTTGCCAAAGTGTCGAGTGGCTTGTCTACTGTACCTCCCCCATCTCACCTGGCACTGACACCAACACAGTGTCAGCCCACACATCCCACAGTGCCTAGCGTCAGTGAAGACGTCAAACGCTGGACGACTGAGGACATCACAAAGTGGCTCACAACACACAAGCTGCAAAGGTCAGTTCTGAAATCATTCTGTGCTACTTATACTTTAGTTCTGAAATCATTCTGTACTACTTATACTTTAGTTCTGAAATCATTCTGTACTACTTATACTTTAGTTCTGAAATCATTCTGTACTACTTTTACTTTAGTTCTGAAATCATTCTGCACTACTTATAATTTAGTTCTGAAATCATTCTGCACTACTTATACTTTAGTTCTGAAATCATTCTGTGCTACTTATACTTTGAGTTACTAAATGATTATGTGCTTGTTATACAACCTAATATTTATTAAGTGTGTGTATCTTGTGCATGCAGTGCTTAAATCATTCATGGTTACTTCTTGCTATTTCTAAATCAGTCTATGTTACATCTTATCTTTCTTAAGTCTGTGCTACTTATTATATAACAAGTTAAGTCTCTGCTACTTCTTATATAACCAGTTCTAAACAAGTCATGTTACTTATAAAAGCAGCATTTTCATTATATCTGCAAGTGAAGTAACTGGTACAAAAAAAATCTGTTTTTTCCCCTCTCTTTTGCCTCTCACAGTAAATGTAAAAAAAAAAATCAATCACCTGTGGTAATAAATAAAAAATATTTTGATGTTCCTTCTCATTTAAAAAAATGATATTATTAAAGATCTGACATAATATTTTACAACATTAATACTTGACTAATTATTTTTCAGCACTAGTCTTCAGAAATTGAGTTTGGAAGAAATAATATTCTTATTTAATTTAAAATTTGAGGTTGGTTGTTTAGCATTTTTCTTTTTACAAAATTTGGCATTAAGATCATGCAAACCTGCAACATCATTTAACATTTACAACTTTTTATGGTTGGGTGGTTAAAATTTCAGTTTTTTCTTTTTTGTTGACTTATTCAAAATATTTTGTAGTTAACAAACGTAAGGACATGAGTAAACATTATGTCAGTTTAAGAGTTTTTATTTAACTTGATTCCTCGTCCTGCTTCATTATGGGAGGAAATTTGCGCACAAAATTGTACCCACTTCTACCAAACCTATTTGTTTCAAATAAATAAGACACTTGACCTAGGTTAAGATCTAATAACAGATCTAATTAAAGTTTGCTGTTTAAAGTAATTGGTGCTTTTAGTTGGCATGCACATTTTTTTAGTCATGCAATTTTCTCAAGGGGTCATCCATAAATGATGTCATGCTTTATTTGACAATTTTTACCTCCCCCTCCCCTCCGTCACACATCGTCACAAAAAGCCAGACCCCCCCACTAAAATGACGTCACACCTCAGCCTACAACCCCCCTCAACATTGCAGTTGAATTTTTTTTTAAACATCGATATTTCTCCAAAATCTTGTCTGAACTCTGTCAAAATAGAGTATTTTAATCAATTCCTATTACAATTTACTAAAACAGTTTTCTAAAATGCGAAATAACGTCTAAAATTCGTTTTCTAGCATTGCTTTTTTATAATGCAAAAGTGTGAGGTCGCACCAGCTGAACCCCCCCCCCCCCCTCCCCCTCATCACTCACTGTCACAAAATTACGGACCCCCCTACGAGTGTGACGTCATTTATGGACGACCCCCAATACTTAAAGATAAAAACAAATCTATGAAAAACGTTTATATTAACAGGGTATTAATAATTTATTGCCATTTTTAGGCTCCAGAATTTTTCTACCATTGTCTTGAGACCAAACTGAATTTGGTTCTGCTGCCTGATCTGGCCCATGCATCAAAAGCTTTTGAGGATCTAAAGAACTAATTGTTTCTTAAGTAAAGTAACTATTTTTATATCGATGAAACTTTAGAAGAAATGAAAACACCCTTTAATCTTTAACTGTTGTAACATTTTAAAATTTTTTTTAATTACTATAAAAACTCAGTACTATAAACATCTATTATTACTATAAGAATATATTAGAATTATAAGAATCTGTAAGCACTTTAATTAATTACTACAAAAATCTATTAGTATTAGTATTAGTACTATAAGAATCTATTAGTACTGTATAAATCTAGTGTAGCATATTATTTGTATCTATGTCACTGTTGGTGCTATAACACTCTATTAGCAGTATAACTATGTAAAATAGTAGTAGCATAACTAGTGACAAGGTGGTTGGATGGTAAAGCGCTCGACTGCTAACCCTAAAGTCCTGAGTTTGAATCCCCGACTAGAGTGTGTTGGATGTCCTTGAGTCCCAGAATCATGTTAGGGAAAGTAAAGGCAGTTGGGCACGGAACTGAGCACACTAAATGCAGTGGTCAGAGAAATAGGTGAACTCTACTTCATCTGCACTGTTGACCATTAAGTGTGTACCTGATTTTAAAGAATGACGAGTGAATACTTGTTTATAGAGTGATGAAGGGAATACTTTTTTACTTTCTCGTATATACGAAGTATAGAGAAAGTCTTGTAATCGTGCAAAAAAAAATCGAGATTTTTACAAATCTCGGCGTTTTACACCTCACTGATACGGAAAAACATAATTTTGCAATCTTGTCCGTATGTCTGTGTGTCTGTCTGTGTGTCTGTCTGTGTGTCCGTGTGTAAACACGATAACTTGAGTACCGTTACAGCTAGGTTGATGAAATTTCATATATAAGTATTTTATCAAAATCGTAGATCCGTATCAACTTTTAAGCGATTTCCGATAACCGGAAGTGGTACTTTTCCTACTTTGAATTTTTCAAAAGCCTATAACTTGAGTACTATTTCAGATAGATAAATGAAATTTCACATGTAAGTAAAAGATCTAATTCTCTACCTTCTGTTAAATTTTGAGTAATTTCCGTTGACGGGAAGTACTAATTTACGCTATTTCCGATTTCTCAAAAACGCATCTAAATTTATAAAGTACTAATAATATTGCGCACCATTATGAACATCTTTATTCGGCGTTCGCTTGGTGTGCAATACTTTTTTCTATGAGATTCTATTTTATTTTAAAAAGCTTATGTATTTAAAATGGATTAAAAATCATAACTATATTCCGAGTTCCCATCCCCTGTTGTTTTATATAAGAATATTCGAGAAAGTTTAGGGGAGATCACTCCCGGTTTATTAAAAAATAGAATGATGAAGTGAATACTTTTTTTAATAGAATGAAGTGAATATATTTTTTTTTTACAGAATGATGAAGTGAATGGACGAACACACACATGCTGTACTACAACAACTTATCTGGTGGTGACTAAACATATTCAGACAACAAGAGTTACTTGACCTTATCAATAGCAACAGTTGTCCTTAGGGAGTATTGTATTTTATGTGCCTTGATTTTTGTAGGCCATTGTATTTTGGAGATTACTGTGTATGTGTGGGGTATGATGTTTTGTAGGCTACTATTTAAGTAGAATTTCACAATGATCATTTATTACACTTTCACTTTATAAAGTGTGGAACCTTTCAAACAATTATTTTGCTCGTATTAATACGTAGTTTTATGTGTAAAAACAGTTAATGGCTGAACATTTGATATTGTGTGTCACGGCCAATGACTAAAAGTAGCAAACCAGGTGGCCATGAGTAGATTTTGGGTGTTTGTATACCTTTCATTGTCGTAAAGTAGATTGCTTGATTCTGCATACAAGAAGATGGTAAACTTATTCATTCCAAAGAGAAAATAAACATATTGATTTTAAAGAGAAAATAAACTTATTGATTTCAAGGAGAAAGTATACTTATTCATTCCAAAAAGAAAGTAAACTAATTATTCATTTTAATTAGGAAAACATTTCAAAATGTCAATTTAATTCTATTTGCTTGTTCAACTAAAATTTGAATGATTTAAATGTAAACATTCCTTGGGTTACACTACCACAAGGGTGTCAGCCTTTGATTCAAGTAGTACCCCAGATTCCCTGCGCAGGACGCCCAATCAGCAGACCCCACATGCTTGTCTCAGTAGATTGCTGGACATCCAGCTACACATTACTTACCAATTATGACAGACCTGACTTCACAATCAAACAAAAGTAGCATGAAATGTGTATGAAAATGTCAAGTAATCTGCAATTTAGGAACGAGTGGAATGCAGTTATAATTTTGTTGGTATTGTTTAGTCTGGTCATGGTGCGGTGGTAGGTCCACTCCATTTAGTATCCACCTTATGTTGACGATGAATGCTAGTTGATCTTATGTATTGATCATTTAATATCCACCTTATGTTGGGGATGTATGCTGGTTGATCTTATGTATTGATCATTTAGTATACACCTTATGTTGGGGACGTATGCTAGTATGCTAGTATTGATCATTTTGATCCACCTTATGTTGGGGACATATGCTGGTTGATCTTATGTATTGATAACCTTATCGTATGTCTATTATTTGCCTTATGATAATAGCATCCATTGCTGCATAGTCTTCTGGATGTTCCACCTTGGTGCTTAGTGAACATTGATTTTGTTCTGGGATGGTGGAAGATGGGGCTATATTTTGTAATGTCAGAAAACTAACTATGGAAGATGGGGCTATATTTTGTAATATTAGAAAACTAACTAGGATGGTGGAAGATGGGGCTATATTTTGTAATATCAGAAAACTAACTAGGAGGGTGGAAGATGGGGCTATATTTTGTAATATTAGAATACTAACTAGGATGGTGGAAGATGGGGCTATATTTTGTAATGTCAGAAAACTAACTAGGAGGGTGGAAGATGGGGCTATATTTTGTAATATTAGAAAACTAACTAGGATGGTAGAAGATGGGGCTATATTTTGTAATGTCAGAAAACTAACTAGAAGGGTGGAAGATCAGGCTATATTTTGTAATGTCAGAAAACTAACTAGGATGGTGGAAGATGGGGCTATATTTTGTAATGTCAGAAAACTAACTAGAAGGGTGGAAGATGGGGCTATATTTTGTAATGTCAGAAAACTAACTAGAAGGGTGGAAGATGGGGCTATATTTTGTAATGTCAGAAAACTAACTAGAAGGGTGGAAGATGGGGCTATATTTTGTAATGTCAGAAAACTAACTAGGATGGTGGAAGATGGGGCTATATTTTGTAATGTCAGAAAACTAACTAGAAGGGTGGAAGATGGGGCTATATTTTGTAATGTCAGAAAACTAACTAGGATGGTGGAGATGGGGCTATATATGTCAGAAAACTAACTAGGATGGTGGAAGATGGGGCTATATTTTGTAATGTCAGAAAACTAACTAGGATGGTGGAAGATGGGGCTATATTTTGTAATGTCAGAAAACTAACTAGAAGGGTGGAAGATGGGGCTATATTTTGTAATGTCAGAAAACTAACTAGGATGGTGGAGATGGGGCTATATATGTCAGAAAACTAACTAGGATGGTGGAAGATGGGGCTATATTTTGTAATGTCAGAAAACTAACTAGGATGGTGGAAGATGGGGCTATATTTTGTAATATTAGAAAACTAACTAGGATGGTGGAAGATGGGGCTATATTTTGTAATATCAGAAAACTAACTAGGATGGTGGAAGATGGGGCTATATTTTGTAATGTCAGAAAACTAACTAGGATGGTGGAAGATGGGGCTATATTTTGTAATATTAGAAAACTAACTAGGATGGTGGAAGATGGGGCTATATTTTGTAATATCAGAAAACTAACTAGGATGGTGGAAGATGGGGCTATATTTTGTAATGTCAGAAAACTAACTAGGATGGTGGAAGATGGGGCTATATTTTGTAATATCAGAAAACTAACTAGGATGGTGGAAGATGGGGCTATATTTTGTAATGTCAGAAAACTAACTAGGATGGTGGAAGATGGGGCTATATTTTGTAATATCAGAAAACTAACTAGGATGGTGGAAGATGGGGCTATATTTTGTAATGTCAGAAAACTAACTAGGATGGTGGAAGATGGGGCTATATTTTGTAATGTCAGAAAACTAACTAGGATGGTGGAAGATGGGGCTATATTTTGTAATATTAGAAAACTAACTAGGATGGTGGAAGATGGGGCTATATTTTGTAATATCAGAAAACTAACTAGGAGGGTGGAAGATGGGGCTATATTTTGTAATATTAGAAAACTAACTAGGATGGTGGAAGATGGGGCTATATTTTGTAATATCAGAAAACTAACTAGGAGGGTGGAAGATGGGGCTATATTTTGTAATATTAGAAAACTAACTAGGATGGTGGAAGATGGGGCTATATTTTGTAATATTAGAAAACTAACTAGGAGGGTGGAAGATGGGGCTATATTTTGTAATGTCAGAAAACTAACTAGGATGGTGGAAGATGGGGCTATATTTTGTAATGTCAGAAAACTAACTAGGATGGTGGAAGATGGGGCTATATTTTGTAATATTAGAAAACTAACTAGAAGGGTGGAAGATGGGGCTATATTTTGTAATGTCAGAAAACTAACTAGGATGGTGGAAGATGGGGCTATATTTTGTAATATTAGAAAACTAACTAGGATGGTGGAAGATGGGGCTATATTTTGTAATATTAGAAAACTAACTAGAAGAGTGGAAGATGGGGCTATATTTTGTAATATTAGAAAACTAACTGGGATGGTGGAAGATGGGGCTATATTTTGTAATATTAGAAAACTAACTAGGATGGTGGAAGATGGGGCTATATTTTTTAATATCAGAAAACTAACTAGGAGGGTGGAAGATGGGGCTATATTTTGTAATATCAGAAAACTAACTAGGATGGTGGATTGTTGTCTGCCACTAGGTCTGGGGACTATTTTAATGTTAGCTATTTATTGAATGCAACAGCCAGGGAATACACTACTCACTAACAGAGTTTCTTCCAGGCATCTCCAGGCCCCCCCCCCCCCCTGAAAAAAGTCTACCGCCCCGAACTAAATGAAATTTATATAGAAAATATATACTTTTGACAGTGTCCGCCCCCCCCCCCCCCCCAAAAAAAAAAGTCTGGAAGAAACACTGCTCACTAAGAAACCGATGCCAGAATAATTAAATGGCAACACAGTAACTTACATCAGACAATTTATTTTGTATATATATAGGTTTATTGATAGTTATTGATGATTTTATTACTTCATTTTATAAAAAGCTATAACGTCATTTTTACAAAACAAAATTTAAGCCTTCTGTGATCTATAAATACAACACGACTGTCACTTTTTAAATTGAACAATTTTTTTGTTTCATATTTGGTAATTTTTATTTTTATAATAAAAATAATTAATGTTATAATTCAAAGCTATTATTATATGAAATATTGCATCTAAGTGTAAGTTTAAATTTAATTTACATTTTTTTTTACGCTTTTAATGTTCAATGTTAAGAGAACCTGGGATATGTTTACAAAGATTTCAGGCTGAAGAAAGATATAAATAATTCATCGAGTGAACTGATTGTAGCTCTAGCAATTATTCACATCACTAAGTACTTGGCTAGTTAATATCCAAGACCTCTAGCTCAGTACATTCTTTAAACTTGGATGTAAAGTTGGACCTTGTAAAAGGGGAGCACGCTTACAAAAGGGAAAAGTGAGGTGGTTTATGTTATAGTGTTTTATATGGGGTTTACACCAATGTTTACGTTTATATTTTCCTTATTATTTTTTCACTGAGTATCCATAATTTAGAATTTTTCAATGCATCTGGTAGATATTTTTACTCTTTTCCCTTAGTATAAGGCTTTACAGTTAATCCTCATGAGGTTTTAACATAGGATTCCTCTGTGATTTGCTGATTCTTGATAAAAATCTAAACATTTTTGTAGTAGCAAATTATGTCATTTTCATGAGGAAGTTTAATGAATGGAATTGTGATCTTAAAATAAATAGGAAGTAGTAGGTAAAATTGTTACATTTTTAATTTATTGTTGTATAACTCTGCCATTTATTTCATGGTTTATAGTTTATACATATATATTTCACATGTTGTATTTATGTAATTATACAGTGATGTCATAAGTCTTTCAAGTTGTGACAATTCTTGTACAATATTTTTACAGACATCTCTCATTTGAAAATGCTGTTATGTTGAACAATAAATGCCATTTTGTAGTACTTTGTACTGTGTTTTTGAATGCTACTGTAACTATAAAAAAAAACATATGCAAAAGGCAAAGGCCTATGCAATTGTGGGATTAAACCAAGAGACAGCTATCTACCTCTTGGTTTTTTCAATTTATGAAACAGGTGAAATTGCCCCCTCCCCCCAGCAAATTCTACAACAAATTTAAGTGAGGGTAAAGCAATTTTTTAATAAAATTAATGGTTAAGCTCTATGTAAATACTCCATTTTTTTTTCAACTGACAGTGATCAGTGTTAGTGCGCCTCAGTTTCAGTATGTTAGTTTCGATGGTAAAATAAATGAGCACTGTTTTTTACAAAATTAGAAAATAAAAGATGCGAAGTAAATTCATTTTACGCAACAGTTAACAAGAATCAATAAGAAACCTTGCATTACAAAACAATATAGGCTTATAGAACAAAAGATGTTTGCGCTTTTTTCTGTGTGCGCATTTTTCCTGTTTGCGCTTGTTTTCTTTGCACATTTATTTTTGCGCTTTTTCCGTTGCAGTAATTTTTGCGCTTTTTTTCTGTTGCACATTAATTTATGGAAGATGATTAGCCCCCCCCCCCCCCCCAAAAAAAAAATCCCATTATCAAATTTTATCCTCTCATAAGGGGAAGTAACCACTTGGTTGATGCTTTCCATACTATTAATAGAGTTGTCGCGCTTCACAAAGAAAATACATAAATACATGTTGCTCCCCTGAACTTTACGACTGTACAATCCTAGCGGGAAGGCAGGGGGGGGGGGGGGGGGTCGAACGAAGATGTGTAATGAGGATAGGGTGATAGTTCATTTAAATAAATGTGGGACTGAATGTTTAAAAAAATATTTAGCATATTTTATTGGACATGTTTAAGTTGTAATTAAAGCAGATAAATCTTACTGAATGTTGATCCTGATCAATAAATACATGAAAAGAAAGAACAATTCTTTTTTTTAAAAGTACCAATTAGAATAGAGGTGTGAGGTCATGAGGGGGGGGAGGTGGTGACAAACTGTGACAATGTGTAACAGGGGGGGGCGGCAAAGTGTGGCGATGTATAACTGGGGTGAGGGGGGATAATTGTGACACAATTTACACTAGGGGGCTGCACCGCCCGACATACGTACTACATCCACCAACTAAACGTCCTACAAATATACAAAGGACACCATACAGAGGCCCTACAAACACCTGACATACGTCCAACAACCACACGATATTTGTCCGACAACCAGGGCGTCTAACAAACCACCAATACTGGTGTATGACGTCAACCAAGACCTATGTAAGACATCTAACTAATCGCTCAATACATACTACATACAACCCACACTACTCAGATATAGCGTCCAAAATTCTTGTTGACGTCTGACGTATGACGTCTTACAAATCTATGTACGACGTCTTACAAATATACGACCAGTACCAAACATATAAACCCATATAAAACTTTGACTTCACCACTCTCGCCCCCGTACAGAGTTTTTCCCCCCAGATATATTTCTCGGGGGAGGGGGGTGTACTTGAAACGTGCGGGGGGGGGGGGGGGGGAAGGATTTACATTTCCGAGAGTGGTGGGGTGGGCTGGTTAAGTAACATATATTTTCTATGTAAACGATGTATTTTTATTATTTTTTTCGATTTCGTTCATGGGGGCGGGGTGGGGTTAGGTAGACCTGGAGTATCCCAAAATTTTTAATTAAAATTACATACACACCAAACGAATTTGCGCACCGATTGTTTGTTTTGTTCGTCGCGTCACTACTGAACACGTCTTTGTCGTCAAGAAACCATACAATGGATGCCGATTTAAAATAAGTAAAAATGATTATTCCATTCCTGATACTCGGGCTGGGTCTGCATCTAATAGCCGCAGGTACGTTTTATTTTCTATCCCCCACCCCCATTCTCGTGTTTTCTCCTGTGTTGCATTTTAAGTAATTAAGTACGTAGGCCTAATTAAAAAAAAAGATTTTGGTAATCTAACGTTTCCGTTTTAAGTTTTAGGACATTTTAGGTACGTAAAATTGCCCGCGACTAGATTCTAGTAATGTGAAAAACAGGTGACTCCTAAAATTTTAATAATTATTTAACATTTTGAGGAGGATTTATGTTTTGAAAAATACAAAAATGTTCCCTTGTTTCATTTATGTAGGCCTACCTGTTTTTAAACAATTGAATTAAAACTTTTCAGTAATAAATGAAGACTAGCTATGTTTCCAACTGATGGAGCCATGCTCATTTACTATAGCAGCCATCTTGTTTTTTTTTTTACTGTAAACTTATAGCGCAAGATTCAGGGGAAGCCACGCTAACTTTCAGATGGCCGCTTTTTATATAGCAAATCCTGCTCGCAAACACTGCTGTTTAAAGTTAATTTCTTGCCTATATTGATATATTTAGCCATTGATTTAGGTTTATTATCCATTTATCTATAATATTTGAAACAAATATATCACAATATACTTCTATTAAAGCCTTGATGATTTTCGTACATTACTAGCCGCGGGCGATTTTACGTCCCTAAAACGATAGATTACAAGATTTGAGATCTCTAGTCACGGATGGCATCCGAGAGTAGTAAAGTAAAGTTTCCCTTTCAAACCTGACGGTCTATGGGGCAACTGAAGTAGAGTTCACTTGTTTCTGTGACCTCGGCATATGAAGAGATAGTGTGGTCAGCACTATGCCCAGCCGCCTTTACTTTCCCTAACGTGAGTTAGGTACCAATCAGAGTTGGGTGGACTCAGGGACGGTCACCTGACTTGAACCCGACCCGAGAGTAGGCTATAGACTAAGTCTGGTGTCTATACGTTATACTATAGATCGTGCGGCGTCAAAACGGCCAATAACAAAACAGCCCCGTCAAAACGGCCCACTCAAAAGGGCCAGCGACATATTTACCCCATCATATCGGCTCCCGACGAATAGGCTCCCGTCATATAGGCTCTAAGGGACGGAGTGGTCTAGCGGTAGAGAGCTGGACTGCTATCCTGTAAGTCTCGAGTTCGAATCCGGGTTCAAGTCAGTAGACTGTCCCTGAGTCCACCCAGGGAAAGTAAAGGCGGCTGGGCATAGTGCTGACCACACTATCTCTTCATGTACCGAGGTCAGAGAAACAAGTGAACTCTACTTCACTTGCCGTATAGACCGTTTGAAAAGGGAACTTTACTTACTTTTACATATAGGCTCCCGTCATTTAGTTTCTCCACAAAACGGCCCCCGCCATTACGACTCCCGACAAATAGGCTTCCGTCATTTTGGCTCACGACAAAAGGACCACTGACTAAGCCTCCAGGGAAAACGGTCTCATTGAATATGACACCTGCCAGTGGGACACCTTCATTAATATTCTTTAGAGTTAGCTTATACAACACTCTTAAATAATAAAACGAAGGCCTATGCATCTATTGTTCGGCAGGCCTTATTTTTATAATAGTTTATCTATTATAAGATATAGTATGTTTTAATTTAAGGGTCATCTGTGACTTTCATAAACGAGTCGGTTATAGGCTGTTCCAACTCAGTGTATGGGGGAGAGGGGTCCACACTGTACCTGCCTACAGTATGCTTGTCGGTTATCAAAACAAAATGCCGTTATCCTGTAAACATCATATATATCACATATTTACACTTCTGTGCTCGCTTTTAAGCAACAGATCTTTACTGTTGTAAATTAAACATTATCAACACTTTAGAATTGGTGGAATTTAACTGTTAAGGGCTCGATTTGTTTGTGAATTGATGTTGGTTCTTGAAAAACAATTTCAGTCAGGCATTTAAAAAAGGTTATAGTGGTAGTGGATATAGGACAAAATGGTTACTTTTATGTCAATAGTGGTCATACGTTTCATTTGTCTGGAGCCAACATGTCGTGAGCCCATTTTTCGGGAGCCCATTTGTCGGGAGCCCATTTGTCGTGTGCCCTTATGTCGCTAGCTAATATGTCGGGCGCCGCTTTGTCGGGAGCCAATATGTCCTGAGCCTATTTTGTCGGGAGCCTATATATCGCGAGTCATTTTGATGGGAGCCCATTTGACTAAAGCCAATAAGTCGGGGCCCTTTTGACGGGTCTATTTTGACTGGGTCGTTTTGTCGGGGGTCGATTTGACGGGGTCATATTAACGGGCCGTTTTGGCGGGGCCGATTTGTCCCGGGCCGTTTTGACGGTGTACCACTATAGATAGACTATAGATCCAGGTATAGAGTTTTCAAGGTCTACATCAACTGAGATAAGTTGTAATGCCTGATGTACTAAGATCTATAAACTAAACTAGCTATAGCTTATTAAAAAATAAAACAAACCCCTTCAAAAATTGTATACATAGCTTACTCGAAAAGACTACAAGGAGCGAACTGATTACCACCTAGCCTCCAGTGTTTCTTCCAGACTTTTTTACCGGGGGGGGGGCGGTAGACTTTCTTCGGGGTGGGGGGACACTGTTAAAAGTATATATTTTCTATATAAATTATATAAATTTCATTTCGTTCGGGGGGGGGGGGGGGGCGGAGGGCGGTAGAATTCGCCCCCCCCCCCCCCCCCCCCGAAGAGATGCCTGGAAGAAACTCTGCTAGCCTCCCGATGGCGCATGCGTAGTTTGTTCCAGCTAGGATCGTCCTAGTTTATTTCCTCATGGTACAATCACTTCCGCATATTAGTGTTCTGTAATCTATTTTTAGATCGTCAGAGCCTTTTGAACCGAATGAAAGACAAGAGTTGGCCGTGGTTCGGCGACTGCTACAGCCAGAAGTGTCCAGCCCCACAGAACGATGTCACGAACTGCTTCAACCTCAAGTAAGTTGCCCAGAGAACGATCTCACCAACTGCTTCAACCTCAAGTAAGTTGCCCACAGAACGATCTCAAGAACTGCTTCAACCTCAAGTAAGTTGCCCACAGAACGATCTCACCAACTGCTTCAAACTCAAGTAAGTTGCTCGTCCAACCCCACAGAACGATCTCACGAACTGCTTCAACCTCAAGTAAGTTGCCCACAGAACGATCTCAAGAACTGCTTCAACCTCAAGTAAGTTGCCCACAGAACGATCTCACCAACTGCTTCAAACTCAAGTAAGTTGCTCGTCCAACCCCACAGAACGATCTCACGAACTGCTTCAACCTCAAGTAAGTTGCCCACAGAACGATCTCACGAACTGCTTCAACCTCAAGTAAGTTGCCCACAGAACGATCTCACCAACTGCTTCAACCTCAAGTAAGTTGCCCACAGAACGATCTCACCAACTGCTTCAACCTCAAGTAAGTTGCCCACAGAACGATCTCACCAACTGCTTCAACCTCAAATAAGTTGCCCACAGAACGATCTCACCAACTGCTTCAACCTCAAGTAAGTTGCCCACAGAACGATCTCACGAACTGCTTCAACCTCAAGTAAGTTGCTCGTCCATCCCCACAGAACGATCTCACCAACTGCTTCAACCTCAAGTAAGTTGCCCACAGAACGATCTCACCAACTGCTTCAACCTCAAGTAAGTTGCCCACAGAACGATCTCACCAACTGCTTCAACCTCAAGTAAGTTGCCCACAGAACGATCTCACCAACTGCTTCAACCTCAAGTAAGTTGCCCACAGAACGATCTCACCAACTGCTTCAACCTCAAATAAGTTGCCCACAGAACGATCTCACCAACTGCTTCAACCTCAAGTAAGTTGCCCACAGAACGATCTCACGAACTGCTTCAACCTCAAGTAAGTTGCTCGTCCATCCCCACAGAACGATCTCACCAATTGCTTCAACCTCAAGTAAGTTGCCCACAGAACGATCTCACCAACTGCTTCAACCTCAAGTAAGTTGCCCACAGAACGATCTCACCAACTGCTTCAACCTCAAGTAAGTTGCCCACAGAACGATCTCACCAACTGCTTCAACCTCAAATAAGTTGCCCACAGAACGATCTCACCAACTGCTTCAACCTCAAGTAAGTTGCCCACAGAACGATCTCACCAACTGCTTCAACCTCAAGTAAGTTGCCCACAGAACGATCTAAAGAACTGCTTCAACCTCAAGTAAGTTGCCCACAGAACGATCTTAAGAACTGCTTCAACCTCAAGTAAGTTGCCCACAGAACGATCTCACCAACTGCTTCAACCTCAAGTAAGTTGCCCACAGAACGATCTCACCAACTGCTTCAACCTCAAGTAAGTTGCCCACAGAACGATCTCACCAACTGCTTCAACCTCAAGTAAGTTGCCCACAGAACGATCTCACCAACTGCTTCAACCTTAAGTAAGTTGCCCACAGAACGATCTCAAGAACTGCTTCAACCTCAAGTAAGTTGCCCACAGAACGATCTCACGAACTGCTTCAACCTCAAGTAAGTTGCCCACAGAACGATCTCACCAACTGCTTCAACCTCAAGTAAGTTGCTTGTACAGCCCCACAGAACGATCTCACCAACTGCTTCAACCTCAAGTAAGTTGCCCACAGAACGATCTCACGAACTGCTTCAACCTCAAGTAAGTTGCCCACAGAACGATCTCACCAACTGCTTCAACCTCAAGTAAGTTGCCCACAGAACGATCTCACCAAATGCTTCAACCTCAAGTAAGTTGCCCACAGAACGATATCACGAACTGCTTCAACCTCAAGTAAGTTGCCCACAGAACGATCTCACGAACTGCTTCAACCTCAAGTAAGTTGCCCACAGAACGATATCACGAACTGCTTCAACCTCAAGTAAGTTGCCCACAGAACGATCTCACGAACTGCTTCAACCTCAAGTAAGTTGCCCACAGAACGATATCACGAACTGCTTCAACCTCAAGTAAGTTGCCCACAGAACGATCTCACCAACTGCTTCAACCTCAAGTAAGTTGCCCACAGAACGATCTCACCAACTGCTTCAACCTCAAGTAAGTTGCTCGTCCAACCCCACAGAACGATCTCACCAACTGCTTCATCCTCAAGTAAGTTGCCCACAGAACGATCTCACCAACTGCTTCAACCTCAAGTAAGTTGTTCGTCCAGCCCCACAGAACGATCTCACGAACTGCTTCAACCTCAAGTAAGTTGCCCACAGAACGATCTCACCAACTGCTTCAACCTCAAGTAAGTTGCTCGTCCAACCCCACAGAACGATCTCACCAACTGGTCTAGTGTCGCTAGATTTGAGAACCGCTTTGTAATTTTGTTGACCTGAAATGTTTTCCTAGGCCAGGAAAAGCCGAGTCGGTTCTTGAACGGATCGGAGTGACCAACGTGGAACTGACCACAGATCTGGAAGTCTCCTTCGCAAGCCCAGCCGGTGAGTGATTGGCTCCGTTTGTACAACTGTACACATTTGTGCAATACAACTGTACACATTTGTACAACGGTACACATTTGTACAACTGTACACATTTGTGCAATACAACTGTACACATTTATACAACTGTACACATTTGTACAACTGTACACATTTGTACAACTGTACACATTTGTACAACTGTACACATTTGTACAACTGTACACATTTGTACAACTTTACACATTTGTACAACTGTACACATTTACACCGCTGTACACACCTGATTCCCCTGTCTTGTACATCCAAGCTGTAGCCCTCTAAATCAGGCCTCGTGTCCTTTAGTGTAATTCAATAGTGCTACAGCTATTCTGTCACATACTGCTGTTTGAATAGTGATACAGCTATTCTGTCACATACTGCTGTTTGAATAGTGCTACAGCTATTCTGTCACATACTGCTGTTTGAATAGTGCTACAGCTATTCTGTCACATACTGCTGTTTGAATAGTGCTACAGCTATTCTGTCACATACTGCTGTTTGAATAGTGATACAGCTATTCTGTCACATACTGCTATTTGAATAGTGATACAGCTATTCTGTCACATACTGCTGTTTGAATAGTGATACAGCTATTCTGTCACATACTGCTGTTTGAATAGTGCTACAGCTATTCTGTCACATACTGCTGTTTGAATAGTGCTATAGCTGTTCTGTCAAATACTGCTGTTTGAATAGTGCTATAGCTGTTCTGTCAAATACTGCTATTTCAATAGTGTTTTTATTATGCTTATAACGTATTAAAAGATACAATGTGATTCTCTTATAAATTAGTTACTTATTTATTTGTTTATTTATTTGTGCGTGTCTGCTGAAGTGTTGCGGGTTATTTACATGATCTGCTTATGATCCATTGGAACGCACTGGCCCACATTTTCTTTTTTTTTTCTTTTAAGAAAACGTTGACGTTTGTGGTAAAGCCATTCAGATGCCGGAAGTCCGGCCATTTAAACTGGACAGTAATGGACTAGCCTTCACTAATCGTCTGAAGGTATTTATTGAATCAAACCCCTCATAACGTGTCCCCGAAAATACAATATTTCATACCATTCTATTCTAAATTTCCCTCAAACCCTTCATACCGTGTCCCCGAAAATACAATATTTCATGCCATTCTATTCTAAATTTCCCTCAAACCCCTCATACTTTGTCCCCGAAAATACAATATTTCATGCCATTCTATTCTAAATTTCCCTCAAACCCTTCATACCGTGTCCCCGAAAATACAATATTTCATGCCATTCTATTCTAAATTTCCCTCAAACCCCTCATACCGTGTCCCCGAAAATACAATATTTCATGCCATTCTATTCTAAATTTCCCTCAAACCCTTCATACCGTGTCCCCGAAATTACAATATTTCATGCCATTCTATTCTAAATTTCCCTCAAACCCTTCATACCGTGTCCCCGAAAATACAATATTTCATACCATTCTATTCTAAATTTTCTAAACCGGTTGTAAATTAGGCGGGGTGCCTTTTTACTTTATACAGACAGAGAATAGAGGAAAAACTTGTAATCGTGTACACAAATCACATGAAATTTTGAGTTTCCACCGTTTTACTTCTCAGTACTTTATCATATATGGAGTATAGGGGACTTTTAATCGGGCACAAATTATAAATGCAGATTTAACCAAATTTAGACGTTTTACGCGGAATCGAGTAAAAAAAAAACTGGCCTTTGCAAGTTTGTCTGTGTGGATTTGTGTATATATGTGAACACTATAACTTGAGTATCGTTACTGCTAGGTTGATGAAATTTTATATATAAGTATTACATCAAATTTTTAGTTCTGTTTTAACTTTTCAGCAATTTCCGGTAATCGGAAGAGGACCTTATTCTACTTTTGGAGAGGGGACAAAAGATTTAATTCTGTATCTTCTTTCAAATTTTAAGTAACTTCCGTGTAACGGAAATAGTATTTTTCTCTATTTCCGATTTCTCAAAAACGCTTATGACTTTATAAAGTACTAATATTCCGGATTATTATACACACATTGTTTGCTGTTCACTTGGTTGGTGCGCAATTCTTTTTTCTGCGAGATTGTATTTTTAAAAGTTTTAATCATTTAAACATTGGTTACAAATCATGTCTGTACCCCAAGTTGCAATCCCCTGTCGAGTTATTTAAGAAAGTTTAGGGGAGATCACTCCCGCTTTATTTCTCTAAATAGCAAGGCCTGCGTGTATTGTTGTTGCATTATGGAGTGTTATATTAATATAATATTATGCAGTCAAGAAATTATTTTAAATTTTAGTCAAAGGTATCGAACATGAATAAAACGTGTATGTTTTGATACTTTTTTTTTTAAATCATCATATTAGAAATTGTTATTTGAACGTGCCTGTATCTAGCTATTATTATGTGAACGTTTACGTTTTTTAAACTGGGATGTTTGGTTAGAATGGATTAAAAAAGAAGACTGGTTTGTTTCAGCTCGGTGCGGAGATCTACCGGCAGCCCCCCAAACTGTCGTGGACCCTCCCTGCCACCACGCCCCTGCATCTGATGCTCTTTGATGTTGGTCTCTTCATCGTGCGCGGGTATTGGAGGAAAGTAAAATCCGATCAAGGCTTCACGGGAGAGGTAATTGTCGCTTACCTCTGGATAATTGTCGCTTACCTCTGGGGTAATTGTCGCTTACCTCTGGGGTAATTGTCGCTTACCTCTGGGGTAATTGTCGCTTACCTCTGGGGTAATTGTCGCTTACCTCTGGGGTAATTGTCGCTTACCTCTGGGGTAATTGTGACTTACCTCTGGGGTAATTGTCGCTTACCTCTGGGGTAATTGTGACTTACCTCTGGGGTAATTGTCGCTTACTTCTGGGGTAATTGTCGCTTACCTCTGGGGTAATTGTCGCTTACCTGTTAGGTGATTACCGGTTACTTGTCAGGTAATGATTGAGCACCTGTGTAGCAGTTATCAGTAGTGATTTCAGGTTGATATGAGATGTACTGAGTTTTATAGTGTGGTTGTTGATTTCAGGTTGATATGAGATGTACTGACTTTAATAGTTGACGTAAACAGGCTGTTGCTGTCTACAGATGGAATACCAATACAGGCCCCCCGCCAACCCTCTGCCCGTGCCCAACCCCATCCTGATTCTGTTGTTAGAGGCACCAGCCAGTACAAACGACGACGCCTATCATAGTAACCCGTTTACGCAAGCTTGTGACGCCACCAGGCCTAGGACGGCTGCTGGGGCGCAGACTTGCATTGCGGCCTTAGCACAGCTACAGAGCGACTATAGTAGGAGCTTTTTAAAATTATTTATGTGTACTGTGTCTGTTAACATTGACGGTGTAATCAACTGATGATGTAAACATTGACGGTGTAATCAACTGATGATGTAAACATTGACTGGGTACCCAACTGATGTAGGTGTAAACACTGATGTAAACATTGACGGGGTAATCAACTGATGTTACTGATGTAAACATTGACTGGGGTACCCAACTGACGTAGGTGTAAACACTGATGTAAATGTTGACGTTAACTGCCACCCCCTCCCCCCCCCCCCTCCCAGAAATCCGAGGTATGCAGGTGTACTACACTGATGGTTCCAGCAACTTTGAGAAGTTCATGGCCTGTGCTGAGGGTTATATTTGTCATACCGCCTGTCTGGATCAGCAGCGCCAATGTAAGTTCTTTATGTCTACAGGACATTACCCCCCCCCGGGACATCCCCCCCTTATTTACCCCCCGGAGCAATTACCCCCCCCCCTCCTTGTCAATTACCCCCCTCCCCCCTTCTCAAGTTAAAATCCTAACTCTAACTAGAATTCTATACCTATATACTACTTTTTTCCAAACCTTAAGAAAAAGACCAAAACCTAAGCTTCCACCTTAGCCTAAAACTTCACACAAAACCACAACCAACGCTAGACATTGGTTTAAGCCTAACCCTGACCCTAGCTCTAACCCTAACCATAGCCCTAAACCTAGCTCTAACCCTAACTCTAACCCTGTCCCGGGGGGGGGGGGGTAGTAATTGACAGGGGGTAATTACTCCGGGGGGTAATGTCGGGGGGAATGTCCCGGGGGGGGGGGTAATTGACAGTTGGGGAAATGTCCTGTTCCCGTTCTTTATTTACTTTTTTGTAGGTCAGCGGTTCGACTGACCGCCATCTTGGACTTAACGACCCATGCTAATGATCTACTCAGTAAAATTTAAATTTATTTTAAATAACACTATTCTGAATCTTTTGTACTTTGTACTTTCTTGTATACTGATTATAGAGGGAGGATTGCAATAATTTAAAAACTTGAATTGGAGATGTTGAGTAGGTGGACTAAATATCATGTACAGGTATGGTGGACTAAATATCATGTACAGGTATAAGACCTTAAGCATTGGTTTCTATCAAATTTTTAGTGATTTTTGTGTTCAAAAGTAATACTGTATTCTCTATTTTCGGCACCCCGTCAAAAGAGCGCACGACAAAAGAGCGCCGACATAAGAGCGCAGACAAAAGAGCGCCGACATAATAGCGCCGACATAAGAGCGCACTAATTTCCCGACAAAAGAGGGCCGACATAAGAGCGCAGACAAAAGAGCGCCGACATAAGAGCGCAGACAAAAGAGCGCCGACATAATAGCGCCGACATAAGAGCGCACTAATTTCCCGACAAAAGAGGGCCGACATAAGAGCGCACACTAAAAATTGAAAAGCCGGGTTTAATAATTAGGAACATGAAAATTAACTCAGATCAGAAGGCATCGTTTGATGTTAAATCTTTATTGTTTCATTAAAAAACTAATTGTTCAGTTTCTTTAACTAAAAAAAAACTGGTATAATCAACGTGAAGTTCAATTATTCAAAACGCAATCTAATAACACATACAAAGATTTTAATGTTAGGCTTAAGTGAGAATATAAACTGAAATGAAATGTAACAAAATGAAAATAAGTTTAATAAAACGTTTCTTTATAGTTGCATTTATATTGCTAAGTTGTGGGCTATACCTCGTATTGAATAATTAGCATAGGTTGAAGCAATCCCCTGCAATCTTTGGTTCAGCTGAACATATTTTTTCTTTGAAGCTTCTGGTTGATTATCTCCAGCTAGATGACGTTCCAGTTCGATTTCGATGTGATCTTGTTCCATACGAAACTGGTTGATCAATTTATAAAATTTTAAAGCAACATATTCTAAGATCTTCTCGCCTCTAATTGTTTCTTGAAAAACGAGCGTTTTTGTCACAAACGCTTGTACAAATATAGCCCGTTTGTTCTGGAAAAGCCATCCAAACCCTATTGTTATATAAGAATATACGAGAATATAGAGTGACTCTATGATTTAAAATTCCTTTTTTTTAAAAATCGAATGAGCTGCTAATTGTTGATACATCTGAAGACGCCGAGAGTGAGAAGAGTCACGTGACCTTTCTGGACATGAACACAGCCCAACTGACCATGTACGTCAATGTCTACTACTCAGCTGCTTTTATGGATTCGAAGACTAGCGGCTGTTGTGGAATGATGAACTCAAAGTAAGCTTTTTGACGAGTCAACAATTGTATAAAGCTAATCATATAATATTTCATTTGTGTCATGCTTTTTGAGTAGTTGGTTTGGTGCTATTTCATGAAAGTTAGTGTGGTTCTATTTCATGAAAGGTAGTGTGGTGCTATTTCATGAAAGGTAGTGTGGTGCTATTTCATGAAAGGTAGTGTGGTGCTATTTCATGAAAGGTAGTGTGGTGCTATTTCATGAAAGGTAGTGTGGTGCTATTTCATTAAAACTAGTGTGGTGTTAGTGTGGTGCTATTTCAGTAATTTTACTAGGTACCACAGGCTCCAAATAAATGGTCTAACATTTTGGGTTGAAACAGAGGGATAACATCACACATCACAGGAACTTTCATAAGAACAACCCACCTGTAATGGCTTAATAGTTAACAAAAAATGTTCCCATTTGTTACAGTCCACGAAAAATGTTCCCATTTGTTGAAGTCCACGAAAAATGTTCCCATTTGTTACAGTCCACGAAAAATGTTCCCATTTGTTACAGTCCACGAAAAATGTTCCCATTTGTTACAGTCCACGAAAAATGTTCCCATTTGTTGAAGTCCACGAAAAATGTTCCCATTTGTTACAGTCCACGAAAAATGTTACCATTTGTTACTGTCCACAATAAATTGATCTCATATGTTACAGTCCACGAAAAATGTTCCCATTTGTTGAAGTCCACGAAAAATGTTACCATTTGTTACAGTCCACGAAAAATGTTCCCATTTGTTACAGTCCACGAAAAATGTTCCCATTTATTACAGTCCACGAAAAATGTTCCCATTTGTTACAGTCCACGAAAAATGTTCCCATTTGTTACAGTCCACGAAAAATGTTCCCATTTGTTGAAGTCCACGAAAAATGTTCCCATTTGTTACAGTCCACGAAAAATGTTACCATTTGTTACTGTCCACAATAAATTGATCTCATATGTTACAGTCCACGAAAAATGTTCCCATTTGTTGAAGTCCACGAAAAATGTTCCCATTTGTTACAGTCCACGAAAAATGTTCCCATTTGTTGAAGTCCACAATAAATTGATCTCATATGTTACAGTCCACGAAAAATGTTCCCATTTGTTACAGTCCACGAAAAATGTTACCATTTGTTACTGTCCACAATAAATTGATCTCATATGTTACAGTCCACGAAAAATGTTCCCATTTGTTGAAGTCCACGAAAAATGTTCCCATTTGTTACAGTCCACGAAAAATGTTCCCATTTGTTGAAGTCCACGAAAAATGTTCCCATTTGTTACAGTCCACGAAAAATGTTCCCATTTGTTACAGTCCACGAAAAATGTTCCCATTTGTTACAGTCCACGAAAAATGTTCCCATTTGTTACAGTCCACGAAAAATGTTCCCATTTGTTACAGTCCACGAAAAATGTTCCCATTTGTTACAGTCCACGAAAAATGTTACCATTTGTTACAGTCCACGAAAAATGTTCCCATTTGTTACAGTCCACGAAAAATGTTCCCATTTGTTACAGTCCACGAAAAATGTTCCCATTTGTTACAGTCCACGAAAAATGTTCCCATTTGTTACAGTCCACGAAAAATGTTACCATTTGTTACAGTCCACGAAAAATGTTCCCATTTGTTACAGTCCACGAAAAATGTTCCCATTTGTTACAGTCCACGAAAAATGTTACCATTTGTTACAGTCCACGAAAAATGTTACCATTTGTTACAGTCCACGAAAAATGTTCCCATTTGTTGAAGTCCACGAAAAATGTTCCCATTTGTTGAAGTCCACGAAAAATGTTCCCATTTGTTGAAGTCCACGAAAAATGTTCCCATTTGTTACAGTCCACGAAAAATGTTCCCATTTGTTGAAGTCCACGAAAAATGTTCCCATTTGTTGAAGTCCACGAAAAATGTTCCCATTTGTTACAGTCCACGAAAAATGTTCCCATTTGTTACAGTCCACGAAAAATGTTCCCATTTATTACAGTCCACGAAAAATGTTCCCATTTGTTACAGTCCACGAAAAATGTTCCCATTTGTTACAGTCCACGAAAAATGTTCCCATTTGTTGAAGTCCACGAAAAATGTTCCCATTTGTTACAGTCCACGAAAAATGTTACCATTTGTTACTGTCCACAATAAATTGATCTCATATGTTACAGTCCACGAAAAATGTTCCCATTTGTTGAAGTCCACGAAAAATGTTCCCATTTGTTACAGTCCACGAAAAATGTTCCCATTTGTTGAAGTCCACAATAAATTGATCTCATATGTTACAGTCCACGAAAAATGTTCCCATTTGTTACAGTCCACGAAAAATGTTACCATTTGTTACTGTCCACAATAAATTGATCTCATATGTTACAGTCCACGAAAAATGTTCCCATTTGTTGAAGTCCACGAAAAATGTTCCCATTTGTTACAGTCCACGAAAAATGTTCCCATTTGTTGAAGTCCACGAAAAATGTTCCCATTTGTTACAGTCCACGAAAAATGTTCCCATTTGTTACAGTCCACGAAAAATGTTCCCATTTGTTACAGTCCACGAAAAATGTTCCCATTTGTTACAGTCCACGAAAAATGTTCCCATTTGTTACAGTCCACGAAAAATGTTCCCATTTGTTACAGTCCACGAAAAATGTTACCATTTGTTACAGTCCACGAAAAATGTTCCCATTTGTTACAGTCCACGAAAAATGTTCCCATTTGTTACAGTCCACGAAAAATGTTCCCATTTGTTACAGTCCACGAAAAATGTTCCCATTTGTTACAGTCCACGAAAAATGTTACCATTTGTTACAGTCCACGAAAAATGTTCCCATTTGTTACAGTCCACGAAAAATGTTCCCATTTGTTACAGTCCACGAAAAATGTTACCATTTGTTACAGTCCACGAAAAATGTTACCATTTGTTACAGTCCACGAAAAATGTTCCCATTTGTTGAAGTCCACGAAAAATGTTCCCATTTGTTGAAGTCCACGAAAAATGTTCCCATTTGTTGAAGTCCACGAAAAATGTTCCCATTTGTTACAGTCCACGAAAAATGTTCCCATTTGTTGAAGTCCACGAAAAATGTTCCCATTTGTTGAAGTCCACGAAAAATGTTCCCATTTGTTACAGTCCACGAAAAATGTTACCATTTGTTACAGTCCACGAAAAATGTTCCCATTTGTTACAGTCCACGAAAAATGTTCCCATTTGTTACAGTCCACGAAAAATGTTCCCATTTGTTACAGTCCACGAAAAATGTTCCCATTTGTTACAGTCCACGAAAAATGTTCCCATTTGTTACAGTCCACGAAAAATGTTCCCATTTGTTACAGTCCACGAAAAATGTTCCCATTTGTTGAAGTCCACGAAAAATGTTACCATTTGTTACAGTCCACGAAAAATGTTCCCATTTGTTACAGTCCACGAAAAATGTTCCCATTTGTTACAGTCCACGAAAAATGTTCCCATTTGTTACAGTCCACGAAAAATGTTCCCATTTGTTACAGTCCACGAAAAATGTTCCCATTTGTTACAGTCCACGAAAAATGTTCCCATTTGTTACAGTCCACGAAAAATGTTCCCATTTGTTGAAGTCCACGAAAAATGTTCCCATTTGTTACAGTCCACGAAAAATGTTCCCATGTGTAACAGTCCAAGAAAAATGTTCCCATTTGTTACAGTGCGTACACATTTCGTCCCCGACCAGGGGACAACCTGAAGGTGGACGAGACCATTAAGATACATCTTGGTGAAGGCTATAATCCTGTTATGTTGGTAGAAGTGTCAGGGCCAGAATCTGTGTATAAAGGTAAGCCCATTGATGTAGTTTTCTTTTAATTGTGTCAACAGAATATAAGTTGTGTACCTTTATAAATACTTTTATTTTTACTGTTGTTCCATTATTTTATTAGATTTATTTATTCGTTGTTTACCATTATTAACTACATGAATTCATAAGATGTTTGCCTTTCCGCTTATACACAAACGTAAAGCCCGTGTATTTTAACTCTAAGGTAGACCCCACGTTAGTAGACCCCACGGTAGTAGACCCCAGGGTACCCTAAGGTAGACCTCACGGTACCGTAAGGTAGACCCCACAGTACCCTAAGGTAGACCTCACGGTACCGTAAGGTAGACCCCACGGTAGTAGACCCCAGGGTACCCTAAGGTAGACCCCACGGTACCCTAAGGTAGACCCCAATGTACCCTAAGGTAGACCCCACGGTACCCTAAGGTAGACCCCAATGTACCCTAAGGTAGACCCCACGGTACCCTAAGGTAGACCCCACGGTAGTAGACCCCACGGTAGTTGACCCCACGGTACCCTAAGGTAGACCCCACGGTAGTAGACCCCACGGTAGTTGACCCAACGGTACCCTAAGGTAGACCTCACGGTACCCTAAGGTAGACCCCACGGTACCCTTTGGTAGACCCCACGGTAGTTGACCCCACGGTACCCTAAGGTAGACCTCACGGTACCCTAAGGTAGACACCACGGTACCCTTTGGTAGACCCCACGGTAGTAGACCCACGGTAGTAGACCCCACGGTACCGTAGGGAAGAGTTTTGGCTAACAAATATCTGACCGTATAAAGTGTGACAGTTAAACCATAATCTACCGCCTCTATCCTTTACCTGCGCACAGCCCCCCCCCCCCAAGTAAACTACAATTTACTTCTACCTTACACTTCTAGCTTACACTCCTCGCTTACACTCCTCGCTTACACTCCTCGCTTACACTCCTCGCTTACACTCCTCGCTTACACTCCTCGCTTACACTCCTCGCTTACAGTCCTAACTTACACTCCTAACTTTCACTCCTAACTTTCACTCCTAGCTCACACTCCTAGCTTACACTCAGCTTACACTCCTAGCTTACATTTTTAGCTTACATTACTACCTTACACTCCTAGCTTACATTTATAGCTTACTCTGAGCTTACACTCCTACCTTACTCCTACCTTACACTCCTAGCTTACATTTAAAGCCTACACTATTACCTTAGACGCCTAGCTTATTCTCCTGGCTTATACTACTATTTTACATTCCTTGCTTACACTCCTAGCTTACACTCCTTGCTTACACTCCTAGCTTACACTCCTCGCTTACACTCCTAGCTTACACTCCTTGCTTACACTCCTAGCTTACACTCCTCGCTTACACTCCTAGCTTACACTCCTGGCTTACACTACTATTTTACACTCCTCGATTACACTCCTCGATTACACTCCTAGCTTACACTCCTAGCTTACACTCCTAGCTTATAGATAGCCTACTCTCCAAGCTTACACGCCTTGTCAAGCTCACCGGGCCGTTTAACGCGTGCTTTGGTTGAATATCTTCATCGCTCATTTCATTGACCATATCAATAGCAGCCTTTTATATTTAAAGTTATCGTATTTTTAAGTTTTATGAATCAACTCGCTTTTCCTTTTGTTACTGCATTATAACTTTGTTACTTTCAACGGTATCCTGCCCGTGATTCAGGTGAAGTGGCACTTATAGAATATATAGGATATTCATTTCAAATATTACCGAATGAATTCTTGCTTTTACTCCGGTTGGATGAGGACACTTGAAACTTTCGGGGGGGGGGGGGGGGGGGGGGCTAAATTTTCCGGGGTTCAGGGGCAGCGAACACTCGTCACTGTATGTAAATTATGTCTCGTTCGGGGGGAGGAGGGCGGTAGTATCACTGAAAGTATCACTAGGTAAAACAATGTTGTGACTATTTAATTTGCTCCACAGAGGACTTTTTATACTCCGTGTTTTTTATCGGCCCTGTCAATGGCAATGAGCCACCCCCCATAAACTGTCTGTTTTCAAACTTCAAAATCACAGGTACGTTTAGAGGTGCACGATAGACGGGGGTAGGCTCCACACTGTTACCCAACTAAATATGCTGGAGGGGGGAGATATACATAATATAATATAATGATATATATATATATATATATATATATATATATATATATATATATATATATATATATATATATATATATATATATATATATATATATATATATAGATATATAGATATATATAGATATATAGATATATATATTATAGCAACATTATAACTAATATAATATAAGAATATTTCAAATTAAGCAATATAATATACAGCTTATATTATAATACTTGTATAATGTATTGGTGCTAGTCCACTATAGGTACCAGCACGTCTTACTAGCACAGACAGTAATGGTGAGATTGGGTTTTCTAAAAGACTTTAAGATCACGGTTACAATACATTCAAACATCCTAACCAAGGGGGTTTGGTTCATTACAGTGGCGTTACAATGTAGTGTTTACTGGGTGATGTAGTACCCCTCACCCACCCCCACCACCAGCACCTCCTTCCCTTCCCCCCACTCACGATGGAATATCCCCTGCCTGCTCCGTATTAATACAGATCAGGTCATACACATGCAGCCGTCTCAACTGATTGGGGAATGTTCTGGACCGACCCTCTCGGGAATGGAAACTTACAGATTGTACCATGTCCTGTTCCAGCACACGACTCAACTCTCCTCGCTACCAGAGAAGTGAGTACACAACTGGAAATAACAGCATCGACATTCATTTATGGTACGCCCCCCCCATGCCTACCCGACTGTTTTACGATACCCCCCCCGTGCCTACCCTACTACTTTACGATTTCCCCCCCCCCCCCCCGTGCTTACCCTACTACTTTACGATACCCCCCATGCCTACCCTACTATTTAACGATAAGCCACCCCCCATGCCTACCCTACTACTTTACGATACCCCCCCCGTGCCTACCCTACTACTTTACGATACCCCCCGTGCTTACCCTACTACTTTACGATACCCCCTCCCCATGCCTACCCTACTACTTTACGATAAGCCACCCCCCATGCCTACCCTACTACTTTACGATACCCCCCCCCCCCCCCCGTGCTTACCCTACTACTTTACGATAAGCCCCTCCCCCCGTGCTTACCCTACTGCTTTAAGATACCCCCCCCCGTGCTTACCCTACTACGTTACGATAAGCCCCTCCCCCCGTGCTTACCCTACTACTTTACGATACCCCCCCCCCCCGTGCTTACCCTACTACTTTACGATAAGCCCCCATGCCTACCCTACTACTTTACGATACCCCCCCCCATGCTTACCCTACTACTTTAATATACCTATACCCCCTTCCATGCCTACGCTACTACTTTACGATAAGCCCCCCCCCCCCCCCCGTGCCTACCCTACTACTTGACGATACGTACCCCCCTAGACTTTGTGGTTTTAGTAGTGTTTTACTAGGTTTGTATATTTGACTCCCACAGAACAGCCGGCAGTAAACTCTTTGATAAATCCAAGCTACCTGCGGACTTCACGCTCAGGGCCATCTCGTGGTTTCTCGCGGGGAATGACGCGTTTTCTAGTAAGTCGGTAGTGAGTCTGGGTCTCACTTTTTTGTCAGTCTGGGTTAGTCAATGGTTTCACTTTTTAGTCAGTTTGGGTTAGTCAATGGGTCTCACTTTTTAGTACGCGTGTGTCACCTTAGTCACTTGGTCTCAATCATTAGTGAGTCTGGGTGGCTAGGTGGGTCTCACTTATTAGTGAATTTTACTCTGTGGGTCTCAATCAGTAGTTATTTTTATTTAGTCAGTGTGTTCTAGCTAGAGGTGTGTGTGCTCTAGCTAGTAGTTGGTGTGTTCTAGCTAGATGTGTGTGTGCTCTAGCTAGTGATTAATGTGTTGTAGGTAGTAGTTGGTGTGTTCTAATGGTTTGTGTGTTCGAGCAAGTGGTTAATGTGTTGTAGCTAGTGGTTGGTGTATTCTGCGGGCAAACCATACAGTTTTGGGACCAGTGTTTAGACTGTGCCTGATTTTACAACTGTGTTTCTTTGACTTTTTTATCGAAGGGAGGGGGTGGAGGGGGCACTTGGCATTTTCGCGGGGAGGGGGGCGGACACTAATAAAAGTATATATTTTGTATATAAATTCAATTTTGTTGGGGGGGGGGGGTGGTTGCCTGGAAGAAACTATATTGTACAATCGGCACTCCTTTTAGGACATGCTGTGCGACAGTCCTGTAGGACATGTGCGTTGTCAGGAGCCACGCCACAAGGACATGTTTCGTAGGGACCGACTTGAAGTTTTGAAACATGTGTTGTTTCAGACTCTTGCTGTCTGTCCTGTGTCCGAAAATTGAATTCTGTTCTAGCCGTGTTGATGTGTACAATCTTTCATCTTCTGTGTAATTTGGCTGTGTGTCAGGACACAATTGTAATCGTTTGCTGTTTTATGCTTTTGATTTCTTTTGGACGGTTAGCGATTTCTGGTTAGGGTATTACAAAGATGGTGTAAAGCCCTCTAAGAGTATTGCAAATATGGTGTAAAGCCCTCTAAGGGTATTACAAAGATGGTGTAAAGCCCTCTAAGAGTATTACAAAGATGGTGTAAAGCCCTCTAAGAGTATTGCAAAGATGGTTTGAGAACCTTTAGGGTATTACAAAGATGGTGGGAGGCACTTTTAGGTATTGAAAAGATTTTGGGAGGCCTTGTTAGGGTATTACAAAGATGGTGTGAGGCCCTGTTAGGGTAGTATAAAAGATAAAGTGAGGAACTATTAGTGCAGTATTTTTTAGTTCGAATTAGACCACCCATTATCCTTTGGATGACTATGGGTTTACGGGTCATTCATAAATGACGTCACGTTTGCTTGACGATTTTTTAATGTTCCTCCCTCCCCTCTGTCACACATCGCCAACACATGTTTGTCTTTATAAAAATCGACTTCGGCTGAACATGTTTGTGACCACAGTATCCATTTGCTGATGCTACAGAAACAGGTGAATTCTACTTCACCTGTCCAGTGGCTCAACAGTTGCGAAAGGTTACTTTACTGTACACATCTAACAAGAAGTCAAGCTTCAGTTTATGTGTTTTTGTCGTCCAAAAACATCAATTTCTTTCTAAAAATATTTTCTAAGTGCGAACCTCATTCGAATAACAGAGTGGTTAAATCTCATTTATCGGTGGGTTTAAATGAATTATCAAATTAGATGATAAGTCTCGCGTATCCTGTTGGTGAAGGGTGGAAGCAGGCGTTGTAACTGAAATAGCAATATATATATTGTATCTATATCTATATATATATAGATATTTCAACGCCAAGGGTAGACAAAGGTACAGAATATATTCTGTACCTTTATCTACCCTTGGCGTTGAAATATCACTTTGCGTATCCTGTTGTAAATTGGTAAAAGTGTTGGACCCTAATATGAATGACAAACCGATATATTTTTAAAGCTATAGCCGGAGGAAAATAAGACTTTTCAATGCATTAAAGTGATTTTGAAAATTAAAGCAATTGAAATTACATTGTGTTCTAAATTAGAATATTACTCCGAAAAATTTATTATACATTTATTTTAAACATAATTTTTTAATATAAATATGTATTTTACAGTTCTACACCAAGTGCTAAATATCCGATCTTTTAAAAGTGAAAAATAAATATATATAGATATACAAACTCGTAAACATTGGGTCAATTTTAGTAGAATATAGATATTTTTTTCTGTTATTAAAAACAATAATGCGTGCAATGTGTTTCTATATTTCTTCTGCCCGCCCCGCCCCCCCCCCCCCCCCCCCCAGAAACCAACTGCAATGATCCTACCCCGGCCTGTCCCACTCAGAGTGAACCGCCAATTCCACCACCCTTTTCGTTTACCAATCCTGAAATGGGTACAACACCAGTCGACTCAGAAGCGGACAAGTTCGACTTCTCTTGCGGTCACGCCATGACAACCGGCGGGACGACCGTCGGGACGACAGCGGAGGGGGCGGCAACAACAACAGCGAATGCCAGGAACACAACGGCAAAAAGCCAGGCAAACTCCGTCAGCGCTAATGTAAAACTAGTTTTGTTGTCGGCCATCTTGCTGAGCTTGGCTTTACCAAAATAAATCATTGGTTTCGGATTTTTTAAAAATATTTTCAAGAAGCTCGTGAGCCATTGTTTTCATCTAGCTCACAAGCTCAACCAGTTTTATGATATTTTTTACAAGTCCTATTGACTTTTTTACTAAAGCCTTACCACAAAGACATGTCTTATTAATTTTAAGACTTTTGGCCAATTAAAAATATAGAAGTTTAATTCGGTATCTGTATTACATAACATCTAATAAACATCCGATCTACACACATAAATTTCAATTTTCTTTAATGTTTATAATTTGTTTACAAGCTATTCTTTATATGCTATTTAACTTCCACTTTACGGATATTTATTTTTTGTCCGTATATTATATTGTTGTGGTGTTTTTTACCACTATTCAAATACTTTTTTTTCTGGCAATGTGATATTTTTACCACTATTCTGGTAGTTTGATGTTTTTTACCACTATTTTGTTAGTTTTATCGTTTTACCTCTATTCTTGTAGTGTGATGTTTTTCCACTAATCTGGTAGTTTTTTTTTATTTTTTACCACTATTCTTCAGTGGCGTAGCTACCGTAAAGCTAGCGTAAGCAAGGCATAGGGGCCCAAGGCAAATAGGGGCCCTTTTTCGAAAGTTTGAGGGGGTGGGGGTGCAAATCGAAAGTCTGAGGGGAGGGGGGGTGTAAATCGAAAGTTTGTCGCCGGGAAGGGTCGCTACGCCTCTGAGGGGCCCACTAACAATTTTCGCATAGGGGCCCAAAAATCCTAGATACGCCACTGCTATTCTTGTAGTGTGATGTTTTTTGCCTCTATTCTGTTAACGTGATGTTTTACCAGTTTTCTTTAAGCAGGCAAGAGTTGAATAAGTCTGAATTCCCCCCTCCCCCTCCCCCCGCTGTAAGAGGAGCTTAATCAATGCGGCATAACGGCTGTTTAGCCTAGCGACGTAGGATCAAAGGTGCGATGTTGGCTAATGCATTCAGTCGTGAACTGGTAATCTTCAATCAACCTGCCCGATGCTCTATCAACAAACTCGGTGGAGCTAAAAATAGCCAGACGATATGGACATGTCTTTTGAACGTCTCAAGGCGTTTGAATGTAGACACGTTTTAATAAACCACTGAAGGCAAGCGCTGAGTCTGTGCAACGTGGGCTTAGGTTATGCTTCATTTTTTACTTTCTCGTATATACGAAGTATAGAGAAAGTCTTGCAATCGTGCAAAAAAAATCTCGACGTTTTACACCTCACTGATACGGAAAAACATAATTTTGCAATCTTGTCTGTGTGTGTCTGTCTGTCTGTGTGTAAACACGATAACTTTTGTACCCTTACAGCTAGCTAGATGAAATTTCATATATAAGTATTTTATCAAAATCGTAGATCCGTATTAACTTTTGAGCGATTTCCGATAACCGGAAAAGGTTCTGTTTCTACTTTGAATTTTTCAAAAGCCTATAACTTGAGTACTATTTCAGATAGATAAATGAAATTTCACATGTAAGTAAAAGATCTAATTCTCTACCTTCTGTCAAATTTTGAGTAATTTCCGTTGACCGGAAGTACTAATTTACGCTATTTCCGATTTCTCAAAAAACGCATGTAAATGTATGAAGTAGGCCTACTAATAATATTGCGCACTATTATGCACATTTTGTTTTGGCGTTCGGTGGTGCGCAGTTCTTTTTTCTATGAGATTCTATTCTATTTTTAAAAGTGTAAGTAATTATTCCGAGTTATATAAGAATATTCGAGAAAGTTTAGGGGAGATCACTCCCGGTTTATTTTCAAAGGGTTTTGTATGATTGGGTTGTTTTATGGGATCATTTTGATTGGGTTTTGTAAGGGTTCTTAATGATTGGGTTGTTTTATGGGATCATTGACATTAGGATAGGGTTGTTGTATGGGGTCATTGACATTATGATAGGGTTGTATGGGGTCATTGACATTATGATAGGGTTGTTGTATGGGATCATTGACATTATGATAGGGTTGTTGTATGGGGTCATTGACATTATGATAGGGTTGTATGGGGTCATTGACATTATGATAGGGTTGTTGTATGGGATCATTGACATTAGGATAGGGTTGTTGTATGGGGTCATTGACATTAGGATAGGGTTGTTGTATGGGGTCATTGACATTATGATAAGGTTGTATGGGGTCATTGACATTATGATAGGGTTGTATGGGGTCATTGACATTATGATAGGGTTGTTGTATGGGGTCATTGACATTATGATAGGGTTGTTGTATGGGGTCATTGACATTATGATAGGGTTGTTGTATGGGGTCATTGACATTATGATAGGGTTGTTGTATGGGGTCATTGACATTATGATAGGGTTGTTGTATGGGGTCATTGACATTATGATAGGGTTGTTGTATGGGGTCATTGACATTATGATAGGGTTGTTGTATGGGGTCATTGACATTATGATAGGGTTGTTGTATGGGGTCATTGACATTATGATAGGGTTGTTGTATGGGGTCATTGACATTATGATAGGGTTGTTGTATGGGGTCATTGACATTATGATAGGGTTGTTGTATGGGGTCATTGACATTATGATAGGGTTGTTTGGGGTCATTGACATTATGATAGGGTTGTTGTATGGCGACATTGACATTATGATAGGGTTGTTGTATGGGGTTATTATGATAGGGTTGTGGATAAACAGTTCAGCTGTCTGCAACTTAGGCTGACTTTGTGCAATATTGGATAAGGACACAATAACATTTGTTCTGCACCAGTTGACCCGAGCCTCGATCGGAATGGGTGACGGAACAAAGTAGCGTCACAAAGGTTAAAGTTCAAGTGGGGTTTAGTTTAGGGCTGAAGAGGTTAGATGATTTGTTTGAAATTAGGGCGAAAGTCACAGTTAAATGTCGGAATTATTTGGAAGAACTCTCTTAGATTGACTACTTTATTTTCAATGAAAATGTATTGATTTATGAGTACTTTATGGTATCTATATATATAATTCTCTTCTGGGAGCCGCTAGAAAACAAGCTGCAAACGCGCCTAGAAAACAAGCTGTAAACGCGCTCCTTACCACCCCCACCCCTACATGGTTTTAGTGAGCTGTGTTCACTCTAAATGTTTACAAGCAGAGCCAACGATTTTAAACGTAGGGGGGGGGGGGAGGAAGAGGGGGGGGGGGTTATGGTCCTTAACGAGCTACTTGTAGTGTTTTAAAGAAATATTTTCAGTTTCAGCGTTGGTACTGTCGAATTCACAAATTTTGATTTACTGAAAGTAGAAAAAACAACTAAATAGCGGCGTATGTTATGCCGCGGGCCGGCTCGTACTTTATATTTAAGTTACATAAACTGTGTTAATTCAAGGTCATTTATTTATATATATAATTCTCTTCATGGGGAACATAGAAAATACCACGTAGCTTAGCCACCACCCTCATCCCCACCTGTCAGGTGAGCTGTGGTTCACCCCGAATGTTTACAATCGTAGAGCCGGGTCGGCTATTAGGTGTAGGGGCAGATAATTTAGATTTAAAAAGGGGGAGGTAATAACAATTTCTGCCTTGACTATTCATAGTCTGTAAACTGTCGTCACGGACGGTTGCTTTAATGGAGTTCGCGGGAGGGGTGGGGGAGGGGAGGATAATCGCCTTTACCAGCTACTGATAGTGTTTTAAAGCAAAATATTTTCAGTCGCAGCATTGGTAGTGAATTATGAATTACTGAAAAGTAGAAAATAAAACTCAACAGCGGCGTATGCTTAAGGCGCGGGTCAGCTCGTAAGTAAAATTAAATCAATGTGTTTAGGCCCACAAAGCCTCCACATTTTTATTATAAATATACAGTTGTAAATAGAACAACCACATTTCTCTAACAATATATAGAGATCTAGTTCTCCATGTAAAAATTCGAAATCGGACATCAAAAATCCTCTTTTCACGATCTTCAAATTTTTTTTCAATCGTCTGCTAGAATCCGAAGTCGCGTGCCACGCAATTTTTCAGCTGGATGCTGTTTTTTTTTTTTAATTCAGGAAAACTCATTAAAAATTCATTCGTTAAAAATTCTCGTAATTTTCTATAATTAACCAAATTGGCGTCGTTCCTGCTTTTAGTGTTTCTTTTTTTTTTTTAATATATTTTTTTAAATTTCTACATTCAATTTATTACCGCGAAAAGAGGTTTGAAATGACATCCAGAAGTAAGTAGATGGTTTCTTTCTCTATCTTAAAATTCTCGATTTATTATTCAAAGCCAAATTGTTGTACTTTACCTATTACCCAGTCAACCAATACGACGCTTGATTGGAAAAACGTTATCAGGATAATTAATTTTTAATTGAGATCTGCCCGTTAATTGCATAAATTGAGACGTAAAAAAATTGGGGGGTGGGGGGCGATGATTAAGATGTGGGTTTAATGTGATGTAATATATTTGAGATGTTTTTGTCTTGAACTGTTGCTTGCAAGCGGGATGTTTTTTGCTAAACTGTGATATTTTTAGAGTCTTCAACTAAACTATAGAATTTTTACTTTTCGACTGAATTTGGTGATGTTTTTTGAGTCTTCAACTAAACTTTATAGAATTTTTACTTTTCGACTGAATTTGGTGATGTTTTTATTTTTTGTAATTCAAACCTTTGTGATTTGTTTGGAAAGTTGTTTTTGTTTGGGAAGAGCAATCATGTTTTAAATTGACATTACATAACAAGTTTAGCTCGTGGGTTGAACTTGACATTTGTGGGCTCAATAGCGGGGCGGTGGTAGGAGTTGGGGTGGGGGGGGGGGAGTCCATTGCTTAGACCAGTTTTCATTTGCTTACATCATACGAGCTTCTTCTTCATTTCTTGACATTTTTGGTCCTTATTTTCAATTTAAATCACGTTTTATATTTTATTCTTTTAAACTTTACTAAACTTATACATGTTGTTTTTAGGCTATCGATTGGAGAATATATTTACATTATGTATCTGGAATATTCATGGAATTTATGATGAATGCATTTTTGTACATCCAAAGAAATCCTAGACAACGAATGTGCTCGTGTTTTACAAAATGTATTGCGAGGATCAATCGCCATAACGATTTTTTTCATATATGCCTTAAAGTTTCAAATTGTGTTTCGTTGTGCAAATAAAATTATCATACCTTTACATATCGAACACACGTTAGTTCGGTGGTTTGTTATTATCAAAATTGTTTTTGTTTTCATTGCGTTCACCTGAAATGTCGCAATGTGTTATCTTGAAAAAATGGTGCACTGCGTTGACTTGAAAATGTCGCTCACTTGAGAAAATGTCGTACTTTGTTAACTTTAAATGTCGTATTCTGTTCACTTTAAATGTCGTACTGTGTTAACAATATGAAACACCACGACACAAAACTACACAATATGAAACACCACGACACAAAACTACACAATATGAAACATCACGACACAAAACTACACAATATAAAACACTACGACACAAAACTACACAATATGAAACACCACGACACAAAACTACACAATATAAAACACTACGACACAAAACTACACAATATGAAACACCACGACACAAAACTACACAATATAAAACACTACGACACAAAACTACACAATATGAAACACCACGACACAAAACTACACAATATGAAACACCACGACACAAAACTACACAATATGAAACACCACGACACAAAACTACACAATATAAAACACTACGACACAAAACTACACAATATGAAACACCACGACACAAAACTACACAATATAAAACACTACGACACAAAACTACACAATATGAAACACCACGACACAAAACTACACAATATGAAACACCACGACAAAAACTACACAATATGAAACACCACGACACAAAACTACACAATATGAAACACCACGACACAAAACTACACAATATGAAACACCACGACACAAAACTACACAATATGAAACACCACGACACAAAACTACACAATATGAAACACCACGACACAAAACTACACAATATGAAACACCACGACACAAAACTACACAATATGAAACACCACGACACAAAACTACACAATATGAAACACCACGACACAAAACTACACAATATGAAACACCACGACACAAAACTACACAATATAAAACACCACGACACAAAACTACACAATATGAAACACCACGACACAAAACTACACAATATAAAACACTACGACACAAAACTACACAATATGAAACACCACGACACAAAACTACACAATATTAAACACCACGACACAAAACTACACAATATAAAACACCACGACACAAAACTACACAATATGAAACACCACGACACAAAACTACACAATATAAAACACTACGACACAAAACTACACAATATGAAACACCACGACACAAAACTACACAATATGAAACACCACGACACAAAACTACACAATATAAAACACCACGACAAAAAACTACACAATATGAAACACCACGACACAAAACTACACAATATGAAACACCACGACACAAAACTTCACAATATGAAACACCACGACACAAAACTACACAATATGAAACACCACGACACAAAACTACACAATATGAAACACCACGACACAAAACTACACAATATAAAACACCACGACACAAAACTACACAATATGAAACACCACGACACAAAACTACACAACATGAAACACCACGACACAAAACTACACAACACTGATACACACATCCTTTTAACTTAGTTCATGATGTCTCTAGGAAATTACCCCCTGTCCATTTCCATCAGGACATTACCTCTGTCAATTTCCATAGGACATTACCCCTGTCAATTTCCATAGGACATTATCCCCTGTCACTTTCATGAAGCACATTACCCCCTGTAGTTTTTACAATTTTATAAAACTAATCCCGGAACCCAAAGCGACAAAAATCATTGCGATAAGACAAGGATCACTTTGAAAATGTTCTTTGACAGATCAGCCAGAAAATCATCATCCGTCCCGACATCAAACCCTAGCGTCATTAAAATGAGCATCACATTTAAGGTCTTCGAAAGTTGCGTCTACAATGAGCCTCACAATTGGGGTGTTAGAAAGTTGCGTCTACAATGAGCCTCACAATTAGGGTGTTAGAAAGTTGCGTCTACAATGAGCCTCACAATTAGGGTGTTAGAAAGTTGCGTCTACAATGAGCCTCACAATTAGGGTGTTAGAAAGTTGCGTCTACAATGAGCCTCACAATTAGGGTGTTAGAAAGTTGCGTCTACAATGAGCCTCACAATTGGGGTGTTAGAAAGTTGCGTCTACAATGAGCCTCACAATTAGGGGTGTTAGAAAGTTGCGTCTACAATGAGCCTCACAATTGGGGTGTTAGAAAGTTGCGTCTACAATGAGCCTCACAATTAGGGGTGTTAGGAAGTTGCGTCTACAATGAGCCTCACAATTAGGGGTGTTAGAAAGTTGCGTCTACAATGAGCCTCACAATTAGGGTGTTAGAAAGTTGCGTCTACAATGAGCCTCACAATTAGGGTGTTAGAAAGTTGCGTCTACAATGAGCCTCACAATTAGGGGTGTTAGAAAGTTGCGTCTACAATGAGCCTCACAATTAGGGTGTTAGAAAGTTGCGTCTACAATGAGCCTCACAATTGGGGTGTTAGAAAGTTGCGTCTACAATGAGCCTCACAATAGGGGTGTTAGAAAGTTGCGTCTACAATGAGCCTCACAATTGGGGTGTTAGAAAGTTGCGTCTACAATGAGCCTCACAATTAGGGGTGTTAGAAAGTTGCGTCTACAATGAGCCTCACAATTGGGGTGTTAGAAAGTTGCGTCTACAATGAGCCTCACAATTGGGGTGTTAGAAAGTTGCGTCTACAATGAGCCTCACAATTGGGGTGTTAGAAAGTTGCGTCTACAATGAGCCTCACAATTGGGGTGTTAGAAAGTTTCGCCTCATTCAATGCTAAAATTCACCTCCTACACACCAATTACTGTATACAATATCGTACAAGCATGACAGTAATATGTCTACACGTCAGATGACAGAGTACTACAGGGATGGGGGACTGGAGGGGGGGGGGGTACTGTTAATGCTTGGGAAAGGGGGGAGTGAGCTCACTGACATTGGCTTACGTCCACTGGACGGAGTGGCCTAGCGGTACAGGGCTAGTCTGCTAACCCGTGTGTCTCGAGTTCGAGTTTAAGTTAGTAGACAGTCTCTGAGTACACCCAGCTCTGATGGGTACCTTTCTCCCCACCCCACTTTATATTATCACCCCTCAGATGAACTAACCCCCCCCCCCCACACACACACACACCCATCGCTTGAAAAATTGTAAAGGGATGTAACCCCGTTAAAATAAAACTGAACTCAAACGTGCCAGATATAATAAACGTATTCACTTTTTATACTTTGTCGTTGTAATGCTCCGGCAGAGGTTTTTTTTTAATGCTTATTGAGAGAATGACACTCTCTTCCTAAGCAACCCAAAGCAGCTTATATAAACAATTCCACAAGATTGGAAAAAGTTCCAAAACTAATACACCCAGATGCGTAGCCATGGGGGGGGGGGGGGGGGGCAGGGGGTACATGTGTCCCCGGGCGCCGACCTTAGGGGGCGCCAAAATGGGTTGTAAAAGCAAATTAAAATGTTATTTTAGCTGCATTTTTGCATTATAAATAGTTTGAGAGGGGGGGGGGGGAACAAATCGAAAGTAAGAGGGGGGGGGGGGGGGTGCAAATCAAAAGTTTGAGGGGGGGGGGGGTGAAAATTGAAAATTTGCTCCCGAGGGGGGCGCCTAATTGAAAGTTTGTCCCCGGGCGCAGGGAAGGGTCGCTACGCCTCTGAATACACCTAAGTTTGTAACTGTGGGGTAGATAATTTTTTCTTGCGTCTTGTACCTGATACAGAACTAGAAGACGATACGTACTTATGACGAATCTTCGACTCTTTATATTCAGTCGAAAAGAAAATGGTTTTTTTTTTTGTTTTGTTTTTTAAAGCAGTTTATTACAAAACTTTTTTTTATCATTTCGAAGCAACACGTCAATCTAAAATTAAATTTTAGGCGACACATAGGGTTAGTAGACAGCCTGCAATCTGCTGGGGTGTTTAAATCTAGCAAGTCTTTGTGGTGTACATAGTACAGCACTTTATGCAGCCAGAACAGCACTATATGTAACCAGAATAGCACTATATGTAACCAGAACAGCACTATAGGTAACCAGAACAGCACTTTATGTAGCCAGAACAGCACTATATGTAACCAGAATAGCACTATATGTAACCAGAATAGCACTATATGTAACCAGAACAGCACTTTATTTAGCCAGAATAGCACTATATGAAACCAGAATAGCACTTTATGTAGCCAGAACAGCACTATATGTAACCAGAATAGCACTATAGGTAACCAGAATAGCACTATATGTAACCAGAATAGCACTATATGTAACCAGAACAGCACTATAGGTAACCAGAAAAGCACTTTATGTAGCCAGAACAGCACTTTATGTCACCAGAACAGCACTATATGTAACCAGAATAGCACTATATGTAACCAGAACAGCACTTTATGCAGCCAGAACAGCACTATATGTAACCAGAACAGCACTTTATGTAGCCAGAACAGCACTATATATAACCAGAAAAGCACTATATGTAACCAGAACAGCACTATATGTAACCAGAATAGCACTATATGTAACCAGAATAGCACTATATGTAGCTGAACAGCACTATATGTAACCAGAATAGCACTATATGTAACCAGAACAGCACTTTATGTAGCCAGAACAGCACTATATGTAACCAGAATAGCACTTTATGTAACTAACAACACTACATGTATCCAGAACAGCGATTTATGTAACCAGAACAGCAATACGTGTAACCATAACTTCACCTAATAACACAAAAGTTATTTCCGATAACTTACCTTCAATTTAATGTGCCGAAGTTAACACATCTATTTTAACCCATGCATTTTAACCCATCTATTTCAACCCATCTATTTTAACCCATCCATTTTAACCCATCCATTTTAACCCATCCATTTCAACCCATCTATTTCAACCCATCTATTTCAACCCATCTATTTTAACCCATCCATTTTAACCCATCTATTTAACCCTGGAATGTCGACCAAACAAAAATTTTCACGCAGCCAAACGCAAACGTGAGCGCCTAGTTTGACACCCATCTCATGTTACAGAATTTTTCTTTAAATTGATTAAACTGGTCCGTTTATTCTTCTGTCCCTTTTCGATTTTTTTTTTAATTTGCCAATCTCTCTTGTTCTTCCCATGTTGTGTTTTTCTTTTGCATTCACCGAGTTCTTTCATTCGAGCTAAAAGGTGCAAAACGCCCCCCAAAGTTTTATATTTTATTCAGACCACTGTGTGTATATATCGCTCAATAGTCTGTTTCCCCGTTGGATTCGAACCCAGGACGGCTCTTGGTGTATTTTAAAACAGGCAGGGAGTTTTGAAATTCGTGAGACAATTTACGTATTGCGAAATTTAAGATTTATTTTTTTATTGGCGTAGGTTTTTTTTTTTTTTTAAATCTTATATTAAGTAGAACATTTTGAATAATATTTTTTTAATTACATTTTAAAATTATAAAATATTTCGCAATCAATTGTGTTAGTAGACATAACGTGAGAAAACCTGAGAGGACTACAGTGTTGTAGGTGGATTTTTAGGAATACCCTTCCCCCCCCCCTCCTCGTTGAAACAAATATAAAAATGTAATAGAAATCTACTTTAACCATTGCCCCCCCCCTTCATTGGAAGTTACAAGCGCCAACTCCACCCCCACCCTGGAGAAAATATCTTACACTACATCTACACTTGCGACATGTAAATCTTTAGTATATAAATGTCTAGACAAAAAATCAGTAGCAAGTAAACAGCTCCGTACATGTTGCGATTGAACTAACGTATGGAGTTCGTTTTTTGTTGATGTTGTAGACATGTATAGTATACATGGTGGACTTGTATACATGTAGCAACGTGTATAGTATACTTGTCGTATGTGCAAACATGCTTTTAGAAAAACCATGGTATAGAAAAGCAAGATGAAAACAAAAATAAAGAACGCACTCTGGGAAGACATTTTTTTCTCGTACGTTATACGAGACCTCACGAGAAATTAAATAATTTTTTTAAACTTAGTTTTTTTTAATAACTTTTTTAACAATCAAGTCCAAATTAAGTCGATCAGCTTTCCTAGAGGGTATGATCCCTAACACGATCTTAACAAACATAAGACCGAATCAATTACACTCAATCTTTAAAGTTTTGCTAACTCTATTTGTTTCGTGTAGTTTTTTTTTAACAGAAATCCATGTTTTTGCTATCGTGTTTTCATCTGGCGTGCCCACGTGGCCTGCGCCACGCGAGCCGGAAACTGAAAATATTGACACGTGATGGGGGTGTTTAAAAAAACGGACGCCAGGGCTATTAAATTCGCTCGTTAAATATCACAGCTGCCCGTTAACACGTGACGGTCACAGCTTTGGATTAAAGTAGCCGTGACACTTGAAGAAGTTAATTCTAACGTGACAAAACGTGACATCCCAACAGCTGTGGTAGGTCTATACAATTCAGAGGCGTAGCGACCCTTCGCGGCGCCCGGGGACAAACATTCAATTTGGCGCCCCCCTCGGGAGCAACCTTTCAATTTTCTATTTGCACCCCCTCCCCCTCAAACTATCAAATTGCACCCCCCCCCCCCCATATATTTTTTATATTTAATGCAAAAATGCAGCTAAAAAGAGATTTTAATTTGTTTCTCCAACCTATTTTGGCGCCCCTTAAGTTCGGCGCCCATTGACATCTGTACCCCCCCCCCCCCACTTACATCACTACGCCTCTTATACAATTGGTGGCAGGAATAAAGTTTAAAATTTGATTTTAGTTTTATTTTACAAAAATTAAAATTCTTACGATAGACTTGAAAAGCTGGTTCCAAATGGTTCAAAATTTGTGTTGCCAGAAAACATATTTTTCAACAAAAATTAAATATTTTTATTACATTTGTGTAGTAAGTAAAAAATTACTTTAAATAGCTATCTGATTTAATAGGATGTGTTGACGTGTTAAGCAAGATATATGATGTGTTGATGTATTAGGCAAGATATATGATGTGTTGATGTATTAGGCAAGATATATGATGTGTTGATGTGTTAGGCAAGATATATGATGTGTTGATGTATTAGGCAAGATATATGATGTGTTGATGTGTTAGGCAAGATATAAGATGTGTTGATGTATTAGACAAGATATATGATGTGTTGATGTGTTAGACAAGAAATATGATGTGTTGATGTATTAGGCAAGATATATGATGTGTTGATGTGTTAGGAAAGATATATGATGTGTTGACGTGTTCAATGAAGGAGAACGGTCCTCATAGAGACGCCCCTTCCACTAACCTACACCATCGTCAAACCAGTCGGTCACTACCCGACACCACTAACCGACACCACTAACCGACACCATTAACCGTCACCATCGTCAAACCAGTCGGTCACTAACCGTCACCATCGACCAACCAGTCGGTCACTAACCGTCACCATCGACCAACCAGTCGTCAACTAACCGTCACCATCGACCAACTAGTCGGTCACTAACCGACACCACTAACCTACACCATTGACCAACCAGTCGGTCACTAACCGTCACCATTGACCAACCAGTCGGTCACTAACAGTCACCATTGACCAACCAGTCGGTCACTAACCGACACCACTAACCGACACCACTAACCGACACCACTAACCTACACCATCGACCAACCAGTCGGTCACTAACCGACACCATCGACCAACCAGTCGGTCACTAACCGTCACCATTGACCAACCAGTCGGTCACTAACCGTCACCATTGACCAACCAGTCGGTCACTAACCGTCACCATTGACCAACCAGTCGGTCACTAACCGACACCATCGACCAACCAGTCGGTCACTAACCGTCACCATTGACCAACCAGTCGGTCACTAACCGTCACCATCGACCAACCAGTCGGTCACTAACCGTCACCATCGACCAACCAGTCGGTCACTAACCGTCACCATCGACCAAACAGTCGGTCACTAACCGTCACCATCGACCAAGTCAAAAAGTCCAGATCAATCCCCAACGACCAAGGTTGACCAGTCATATCGACACATAGGAAGCCACATTTGAACTGAAGTCGGCTGTTAATCCAAAAAAATAATAATAAATAAACGGATCCCAAAGCCTGCGCGATTTATCTTTACAACTTAGAATATAAAATTAAGTACAGAAAATATAGGACTGTAAAGTATTTTTAAAACCGTATTTCTTATTAAAACTCGTGTTTTTTTTTTTACATTTGATGGTGTCTCGTGTTATTTTTAGGCTCGATTATTTTTATTTTTCTCAAGTTTTGGCATCCCTATCATGACCCGTTTAGGGGTAGGGGTTGAAGGTGTAGGTCACGGCTAACCCGTAGGTCACGATTGGTACCCGGTCTTGAATACTGAACGCACTGCCCCCCCCCCCTCCCCTCGCTAGCAAACATCACAAACACGTTGGTCTAACGGCTGATTATATTGTAGCGCGAAATGCTTACGGAACATTTTCTAAATACGCTACTCACCATCTAAAATATGTTACAGCAAGTACAGCGTTACCGACGATCTAAAATATGTTACTCTATTGAAAATGTAAGGGTCAACTATAGATGACGTCACCACTTTCGACTCCCCCTTCCAATAACGTTATTCATGCTAACAAAAAGCCAGCCCCACCAACCCCCTACCCCACCACCACCCCTGAATGATGATGTCACACCTCAACCTACAGCCTGTCTCAAATTCGCAGCTTCAGTGGGGTTTTTTTTAACACATTAATTTCTTTATAAAACAATTTCTTATCTCTGTCAACATCGAGTATATTAATCCTTTTTAATTTAAAATTAAAAAAAAAATACTTTAAAAAAACTCAATATTAAAAACTCGAAAAAAAAATTGGCTAAAATTGAGTTTTTCAAGTGTGTCGACTCCCATTCCACCCCCCTCCCCCCTCCCCCTTCGTCACATATTCTCATTAAGTTCCAAATCCAGAGCCGGCGTTAGGAATACGCGGGGCCTAGGGCCAACCATCCGCGCGGGGCCTTTCCATTATATATATATATATATATATATATATATATATATATATATATATATATATATATATATATATATATATATATATATATATATATATATATATATATATATATATATATATATATATATATAAAGGCCTATATAATGTGATGTACACACAATAAAACAAATGTTTTGGAGTTTATAAGCTAATGTCAAACTTTCCACTATAATAACAGATTTTTATCTATCCCATGTATTAACCCAGGGGTCTCCAAACTTTTCAGTCCGAGGGCCGCATTGACTATCGAATTTCAGTTCGGGGGCCAGTTTCTTCAAGGCATGTCTTTAATTTTTCTGGGCAAAGTTCCTCAGCCATCACCAACAAACGGTTTTTCCGTGGACAAAAGGATCTCCGCGGGCCGGATGAGAGGACATCGCGGGCCGCATCAGGGCCGCGGGCCGTAGTTTGGAGACCCCTGTATTAACCCAATGTTCGTAGTTTTTAGCGCAATTTCCATTCTGGAGAATTGCGTTTATTAACCCGTCATTTCTGGATGGATGAATGGATGTATGAATGTGTGTCCGCAGCTTTAAGTCGTATCTCCTCCTCAACGAAGCAATATCGAGGACTAGTTCCAAAAGCAATTATGTTAAGCAAGTTACGAGTATGAACATGGGCCATAAAAATTCCGGGTTTCTTTCATTGATTTCCCGGAAAAGCCAAAAAACCTCGAAAAAAGCAGTTTTTGGCCCATATCTCGGCAACCAGACCACTTAGCGACTTGAAACATGTACCAATCGATTCCTGCCATAATTTAGAACAATATTGCCGAAGAAAGTTTCAAAAATATCCTTTCGTTCTGTCACAAAAAAAATTTTGAATTAATTAAAATTTGGACCGAATTAGTAGGCATTTTTATCCAACCACACCACACGCGTCATCACGTTCAATAGCTGCGCCATCACGTTCAATGGCTGCGACATCACGTTCGGTAGCTAGGCGCGCAATGATTTTTAGTCATGTAACTCTATTGTAAATAAAACATGTAAAATACTGAAAAAAATAATTAATAAAAAATGTTTTAATAACTAACCAATGGTTTTACTAACCCTGCTCTTGATTTACGCTACGACAGAGCTATTTTTAGATAACATAAGGAAATTGCGCTTAAATGTCACTAGACTTTTTAATTAACTTGTTTTTCCTTTGCTAAGATATTAAATCACTTTTGACAGTTATGTAATTCATACCAAATCACTTAAGAAAATTTAATCACGTGCCGAATAATTAGGAAAATAAAGTTTACAATACAGCGAACTCGTCCTGATGTATCAAAACAGTATAGACTTCAAATTTTTTTTTAGAATTCATACAATATTTTAAAACCAAAATCATTATTGTCTTAATTTTTGAACGGGTGAATCCTTAAGGTTACCCAACATAACAACAGTTTTAACTTTCTTCCAAAAAATAATAATAAATCACTCTGTTTAATGCCGCCTGATATAGATCCTAAGCCCCCCTCCCTCCTCGTCGCCCTCCTCCCACCCCTCTGCACGCAACTGAATGTTAATTTTGTTATACCAAGACAAGTAGGCCTACTTATAGAGTTTCTTCCAGGCATCTCTTCGAAAACGAAATGAAATTTATATAATTTATATAGAAAATATATTTTTTTAACAGTGTCCGCCCCCCCCCCCCCCCCCCCGAAGAAAGTCTACCGCCCCCTCCCCCCGAAAATTTCAAGTGCCCCCCCCCCCCCCCGGAGAAAAAAGTCTGGAAGAAACACTGTACATATACGACATTATACGACATCTACAACAAGAAAGTCAGGACTAGAGTTCATCAGGTCACTAACTGTCTACTACAGACATCCCGTCTGCTCACTAAAAGGACGTCTTCATGGGTCCGCATACAATAGGGTATCTCTTTACGTCGTGGGCTAATTCTCGACCGCCATCTCCAGTCAGCTCAGGTCAAATGTCAGGCGACCGTACCCTACACAAAGGGGAGGTGTGTGACACTGTTTTTTGTATAGAATTACGGCCTGTCCCAGTTCAGTGAGATGGGTGAAAACTCACTAACATCACCATGGCCTCAGTTATAACAATCAACAACGTCGGCATTCGACCATTTAGTTTTTCCCAATTGAATTCAGTAACCATTTTTTAAGTTTACGAACTAATACAGATAACAATGACATTGCTGAAGCGCGGGGCCCCTTCAAGCGCGGGGCCTATGGCGACCGCCCCGTTCGCCACCCCCTAACGCCGGCTCTGTCCAAATCCTCTCCAATTAGGATTGTGACGCCGCTTATGGACGACCCTCAAGTTCAATTTCTTTTTTTAGAAACCGAAACATTAAAAAAAATTAATTCTTGTTTCTGCTTAATCACAGCTCCATTAATTTAAAAAAAACGTAATGTGACACCCTTCCTACTTTACCACCCCCCTCCCTCTCAATTGTTTTACTGAAATTTATTTTTATTAGATAGCGCGCGATTATGCTCGCGTGTTTAGAGCGTCAATAAATTTCCCCTGAATTCCACCCCAGACAAAAGAGTTCCGATTGACGAGAAGAAACAACGAGCGATTGCAAGCTGCTCTAAGTGATGTGTTGAGGCGACTGACGAGGACTTAAACTTGGAGTGCGTGAGAGAGCCGTGTTTTCTGCGGCTCTGGAGTGGCGGGGCGGCTCAAGGGTTTTCTTATAAGAGCAGGAGCGTCTTGCACTCGGTCATTCTGCCGTGGACGACCAGAAAGTTGGACATTGTGAGGTAGCGAACTGCTGGCGACTACAGAAAGTTGGACATTGTGAGGTAGCGAACCGCTGGCGACTGAAACAGGAATTTTTAAAGCTGAAATTGTATTTTTTTGGATCTTTTGTCTTTTTCCTCAACATTGTAAGTATTTTTCTTGTTTGAGTTTATCAAGTATTTTAAGCATCGGGATACTTAGTAATTTTTTTTTAATTTAGCTTTGTTAGTTTTACCGGGAAAGGGAGAGTGAGAGATGACTTTTGGAGTAAAATTTCACCAATACCATACGTTATATAACACTCAGATTATTAAAACGTGGTTTATTTAATGTGTTTGCTAATGCTAATTTAACGTGGTTTATTTAATGTGTTTGTTCCTTTGCTAGATTTAACGTAGTTGATTTAACGTGTTTTCTACTGCGAGATTTAACGTAGTTGATTTAACGTGTTTTCTACTGCTAGATTTAACGTAGTTTATTTAACGTGTCTTCTACTGCTAGATTTAACGTAGTTTATTTAACGTGTTTTCTACTGCTAGATTTAACGTAGTTTATTTAACGTGTTTTCTACTGCTAGATTTAACGTAGTTTATTTAACGTGTTTTCTACTGCTAGATTTAACGTAGTTTATTTAACGTGTTTTCTACTGCTAGATTTAACGTAGTTTATTTAACGTGTTTTCTACTGCTAGATTTAACGTAGTTTATTTAACGTGTGGCCCACGTCATTGGTGTGTGGCCTACGTCTTTGGTGTGTGGCCCACGTATTTGGTGTGTGGCCCACGTCTTTGGTGTGTGGCCCACGTCTTTGGTGTGTGGCCCACGTCTTTGGTGTGTGGCCCACGTCTTTGGTGTGTGGCCCACGTATTTGGTGTGTGGCCCACGTCTTTGGTGTGTGGCCCACGTCTTTGGTGTGTGGCCCACGTCTTTGGTGTGTGGCCCACGGCATTGGTGTGTGGCCCACGTCTTTGGTGTGTGGCCCACGGCATTGGTGTGTGGCCCACGTCATTGGCGTGTGGCCCACGTCATTGGTGTGTGGCCCACGTCATTGGTGTGTGGCCCACGTCATTGTTGTGTGGCCCACGTCATTGGTGTGTGGCCCACATCTTTGGTGTGTGGCCCACGTCATTGGTGTGTGGCCCACGTCTTTGGTGTGTGGCCCACGTCTTTGGTGTGTGGCCCACGTCTTTGGTGTGTGGCCCACGTCTTTGGTGTGTGGCCCACGTCTTTGGTGTGTGGCCCACGTCTTTGGTGTGTGGCCCACGGCATTGGTGTGTGGCCCACGTCTTTGGTGTGTGGCCCACGTATTTGGTGTGTGGCCCACGTCTTTGGTGTGTGGCCCACGTCTTTGGTGTGTGGCCCACGTCTTTGGTGTGTGGCCCACGTATTTGGTGTGTGGCCCACGTCATTGGTGTGTGGCCCACGTCATTGGTGTGTGGCCCACTTCATTGGTGTGTGGCCCACGTCTTTGGTGTGTGGCCCACGTCTTTTGTGTGTGGCCCACTTCATTGGTGTGTGGCCCACGTCTTTGGTGTGTGGCCCACGTCTTTTGTGTGTGGCTCACGTCTTTTGTGTGTGGCTCACGTCTTTTGTGTGTGGCTCACGTCTTTTGTGTGTGGCTCACGTCTTTTGTGTGTGGCTCACGTCTTTTGTGTGTGGCTCACGTCTTTTGTGTGTGGCTCACGTCTTTTGTGTGTGGCTCACGTCTTTTGTGTGTGGCTCACGTCTTTTGTGTGTGGCTCACGTCTTTTGTGTGTGGCTCACGTCTTTTGTGTGTGGCTCACGTCTTTTGTGTGTGGCTCACGTCTTTTGTGTGTGGCTCACGTCTTTTGTGTGTGGCCCACTTCATTGGTGTGTGGCCCACGTCTTTGGTGTGTGGCCCACGTCTTTGGTGTGTGGCCCACGTCTTTGGTGTGTGGCCCACTTCATTGGTGTGTGGCCCACGTCTTTGGTGTGTGGCCCACGTCTTTGGTGTGTGGCTCACGTCGTTGGTGTGTGGCTCACGTCTTTGGTGTGTGGCTCACGTCTTTTGTGTGTGGCTCACGTCTTTTGTGTGTGGCTCACGTCTTTTGTGTGTGGCTCACGTCTTTTGTGTGTGGCTCACGTCTTTTGTGTGTGGCTCACGTCTTTTGTGTGTGGCTCACGTCGTTGGTGTGTGGCTCACGTCTTTGGTGTGTGACGCTAGCGGGTTCTAACATTCCGTCATTAATTTAATAAATAATAGGTAGGGCCCTATTTACCAATAATAAATATTTAATAAATAATTGGTATTTACCAATAATAAAAATTTAATAAATAATAGATATTTACCAATAATAAAATTATTTTAGAACTAAGTCGAAAGTCTCGAGTTTGGATTCGAGGCACGAGTCTGTTGACTCCCTGAGTCCACCCAGCTGTGATGGGTACCTGACTCACGTTAAGGGCCATTCTATCCCACTGTATGCCGAAGTCTTTTGTAACAAATAAACTCTACTTCACCCGTCATTTTATTTGTATGAACCCAAGAGGTTCTATAAAATGCCATAAATGGACAGAAAGAATGAGTAGGCCTACACATTAGCAAATGTCAGGACATTTACTAACCTAATCCGACTCCTAACTCAATCACTAGCCCAAGAGTTTCTTTCAGGCATCTCGTCGGAAATGTAAGTGCCCCCCCCCCCAACCCCGGATAAAACGTCTGAAAGAAACACTGTCTAATCCATACCTATCCCTTGCCCTATCCCATAGGGGGATAATTTGAAATTTCGAGCGGGTCATCCCACAAAATATACGTTCCCAAAACATCATCCATTTGTAAACGGATTTGTTTTTTAAAAACATGTCTCAAGATTTCCCAAAGAAATCTGAACACCAATTCTTGCCCTCTCTCTCTAAAAATCATTTAGTGTGTGGATATCGCTTTCTTTGAACTTGCAAAACGTGAGTACTTCTTTTGCTCGCTCTCTCCCACACAGAAGACTCGATTTACTCTTTGAAATATTTCCAACATTTTCCGCCGTAAGTTTGTCTGGTCAGCACTAACTCTTCATCTCCCACTATGAAATATATCGCAAAATAAACATTAACGATGTAATTAGAAACATTGAAAGAATAGCGTACTAATCTTCTAGTAGTTTTATTACACAGTTAATGGCTTGGTGTCAAGTGGTTTAGCAAGGCTATATAATTGTGAATAGATTACTGCCTTTATAAAAGAAATAACTCACGATTATAAAAATTGAATTATATTCGGTGTCTGAACAATATATCTAGGAGGTGGGCAGGGAATAATAATCGATTAGCCAGCGGATCTATAACACTTAAATATTAATTTAACAAACTGAAAAGTGAAATTCGAAATTAATCGAAGCTAGTGACATAGATGATGTTTTACTTACTAAGTAACTGAGTTAGTGATAACTAAAGTCTGTTCGGCTTTATTTAATCAACAAGTGACCTATCTAGCGTAAATCTGACCTGTTTACAAACAGAGTTTCTTCCAGGCATCTCTTCAGCCCCCCCCCCCCCCGAAAATGTTTTACCGCCCCCCCCCCCCTCCAACGAAATGAAATTTATATAATTTATATAGAAAATATATACTTTTAACAGTGTCCGCCCCCCCCCCCCGAAGAAAGTTTACCGCCCCCCCCCCCCCCCCCGAAAATTTCAAGTGCCCCCCCCCCCCGGAGAAAAAAGTCTGGAAGAAACACTGTTTACAAACAGGTACTTATAACCCGTCACTTAATTGCTGTTTCCATCTATTTTTCATAATTAATAATTTAATCACGTAAGCGACATGTATTTAAAAGTTTTCGAGTTTATAGCTTAACCATCAACAAGATATAACGCTTACTTGTTGAATAACTTTGCATGTATTTTGTAAAGTCATTTAAAAACATGTAGGCCTATTTCTTTTTATTGTAATTTGTGTTTTTCCATTATTATTTTTATTTTGAGTACTTGTAAGCCGCCACTGATTATAATATGACGCATTTTGAGTGAGACACTTGTCATTTATTTTTGGGAGGGGGGGGGGGTTTATATGGGATGTTATAACTCCCACTAACACACCATTCCTGCGATACTGTAGAACATTACAAAAATGACACTGTCCTTCCCTGAGTCCTCTACACCACACATACAATACTCTTTGATACTGTCCTTCCCTGAGTCCTCTACACCACACATACAATACTCTTTGATATTCTGTCCTTTACTGAGTCCTCTACACCACACATACAATACTCTTTGATACTGTCCTTCCATGAGTCCTCTCTATTATACAGCAACCTCTTATAGCGTGGCATATCACGCCGAAACCGATACTCAATCTATAAATAACCTAAAACTTATTTTAATCCTAGGACTAATTCTGACCCTAATCCCGATCATCAAGATCATACGCGAAACCCTGGAGTCATGATCCTGAAGTTGATACATGCTAGGGTGAGCAAGTACGTCCCGGTCAAGTACTAGTGTGGTATTTAACGATATTGGTCAAGTTTTTAACTACCACGGTCAAGTATTTAACTACCTCAGTCAAGTATTTAACTACCTCGGTCAAGTATTTAACTACCACGGTCAAGTATTTAATTACCACCATAGTCAAGTATTTAACTACTCGGTCAAGTATTTAACTACCACTCTCAAGTATTTAACTACCTCGGTCAAGTATTTAACTACCTCAGTCAAGTATTTAACTACCACTACGGTCAAGTATTTAACTATCACCACGGTCAAGTATTTAACTACCACTCTCAAGTATTTAACTACCACCACGGTCAAGTATTTAACTACCACCACGGTCAAGTATTTAACTACCTCAGTCAAGTATTTAACTACTCGGTCAAGTATTTAACTACCTCGGTCAAGTATTTAACTACATCGGTCAAGTATTTAACTACCTCGGTCAAGTATTTAACTACCTAGGTCAAGTATTTAACTACCACCACGGTCAAGTATTTAACTACCTCGGTCATGTATTTAACTACCTCAGTCAAGTATTTAACTACCACTACGGTCAAGTATTTAACTATCACCACGGTCAAGTATTTAACTACCACTCTCAAGTATTTAACTACCTCGGTCAAGTATTTAACTACCTAGGTCAAGTATTTAACTACCTCGGTCAATTATTTAACTACCTCAGTCAATTATTTAACTACCTCGGTCAAGTATTTAATTACCACCATAGTCAAGTATTTAACTACTTCAGTCAAGTATTTAACTACCACCACAGTCAAGTATTTAACTACTTCAGTCAAGTATTTAACTACCACCACAGTCACGTATTTAACTACCACCACAGTCAAGTATTTAACTACCTCAGTCAAGTATTTAAATACCACCACAGTCAAGTATTTAACTACTCGGTCAAGTATTTAACTACCACTCTCAAGTATTTAACTACCTCGGTCAAGTATTTAACTACCTCAGTCAAGTATTTAACTACCACTACGGTCAAGTATTTAACTATCACCACGGTCAAGTATTTAACTAACACTCTCAAGTATTTAACTACCTCGGTCAAGTATTTAACTACCTAGGTCAAGTATTTAACTACCTCAGTCAAGTATTTAACTACTCGGTCAAGTATCTAACTACCTCGGTCAAGTATTTAACTACCTCGGTCAAGTATTTAACTACCTAGGTCAAGTATTTAACTACCACCACGGTCAAGTATTTAACTACCTCGGTCATGTATTTAACTACCTCAGTCAAGTATATAACTACCACTACGGTCAAGTATTTAACTATCACCACGGTCAAGTATTTAACTACCACTCTCAAGTATGTAACTACCTCGGTCATGTATTTAACTACCTAGGTCAAGTATTTAACTACCTCGGTCAATTATTTAACTACCTCAGTCAAGTATTTAACTACCTCAGTCAAGTATTTAAATACCACCCCGGTCAAGTATTTAACTACCACCACGGTCAAGTATTTAACTACCACCACGGTCAAGTATTTAACTACCTCAGTCAAGTATTTAACTACTCGGTCAAGTATTTAACTACCTCGGTCAAGTATTTAACTACCTCGGTCAAGTATTTAACTACCTAGGTCAAGTATTTAACTACCTAGGTCAAGTATTTAACTACCACCACGGTCAAGTATTTAACTACCTCAGTCAAGTATTTAACTACCACTCTCAAGTATTTAACTACCACCACGGTCAAGTATTTAACTACCACCACGGTCAAGTATTTAACTACTTCGTTCAAGTATTTAACTACCTCGGTCAAGTATTTAACTACCACCACGGTCAAGTATTTAACTACCTCCACGGTCAAGTATTTAACTACCTCCACGGTCAAGTATTTAACTACCTCGTCAAGTTGTTAACTACCTCGGTCAAGTATTTAACTACCTCCACGGTCAAGTATTTAACTACCTCGTCAAGTTTTTAACTACCTCGGTCAAGTATTTAATTACCTAGGTCAAGTATTTAACTACCTCGATTAAGTATTTAACTGCCTAGGTCAGGTATTTAACTACCTCGGTCAAGTATTGGTGTGTTGTATTAAACTGCGGCTCAAATAAAATAAATGTTTTATATTTGTTTTAATCTTCGCTGTGTTTTCTCTAATCATTTGGGAACTCCAACATTGTGTGTTTGTGTGTGTGTGTGTGTGTGCGCGTGTACGTGTGAGTGAGTGTGTTAAAGAGACTGTCTATCTCTAGACAATTCACCACCAATCCTTGAAATATACTCTTTTTCCTCACCTCCCTCTCCCCCAACCCCCACACACTAATATTAGTAGTCTAGAGACAAACCACCCTCACTAATCAATTATCCCCTAACCTTACCCCCCCCATCCACTCTAACAGGGTAAATAGATATACAACCCCGCCTCTCCAACACACACACACAAACTCTAACGCTATACAGTGTCAATTTGTGTCAAATGGGTGGTCCGCACCCCCCGCCCCCCGCCTAGCGACGCCTCTGCCTTACACCGACAACGAGCTTGCCCACTATTCGAATTTTTAAATTTTATGTACACGCATAGATATGTTGTCTCTACTGTTAGATATGCTGTCTCTTCTGTTAGATATGCTGTCTCTACTGTTAGATATGCTGTCTCTTCTGTTAGATATGTTGTCTCTACTGTTAGATATGATGTCTCTTCTGTTAGATATGTTGTCTCTTCTGTTAGATATGCTGTCTCTACTGTTAGATATGCTGTCTCTTCTGTTAGATATGTTGTCTCTACTGTTAGATATGTTGTCTCTACTGTTAGATATGCTGTCTCTTCTGTTAGATATGTTGTCTCTTCTGTTAGATATGCTGTCTCTTCTGTTAGATATGTTGTCTCTTCTGTTAGATATGTTGTCTCTACTGTTAGATATGTTGTCTCTTCTGTTAGCTATGCTGTCTCTTCTGTTAGATATGTTGTCTCTTCTGTTAGCTATGCTGTCTCTTCTGTTAGATATGTTGTCTCTTCTGTTAGATATGTTGTCTCTTCTGTTAGATATGATGTCTCTTCTGTTAGATAAACTGTCTCTTCTGTTAGCTATGCTGTCTCTTCTGTTAGATATGTTGTCTCTTCTGTTAGATATGTTGTCTCTTCTGTTAGATATGATGTCTCTTCTGTTAGATATGTTGTCTCTTCTGTTAGATATGCTGTCTCTTCTGTTAGCTATGCCATCTCTTCTGTTAGCTATGCTGTCTCTTCTGTTAGATATGTTGTCTCTACTGTTAGATATGCTGTCTCTTCTGTTAGATATGTTGTCTCTTCTGTTAGATATGCTGTCTCTTCTGTTAGATATGTTGTCTCTTCTGTTAGATATGTTGTCTCTACTGTTAGATATGTTGTCTCTTCTGTTAGCTATGCTGTCTCTTCTGTTAGATATGTTGTCTCTTCTGTTAGCTATGCTGTCTCTTCTGTTAGATATGTTGTCTCTTCTGTTAGATATGTTGTCTCTTCTGTTAGATATGATGTCTCTTCTGTTAGATAAACTGTCTCTTCTGTTAGCTATGCTGTCTCTTCTGTTAGATATGTTGTCTCTTCTGTTAGATATGTTGTCTCTTCTGTTAGATATGATGTCTCTTCTGTTAGATATGTTGTCTCTTCTGTTAGATATGCTGTCTCTTCTGTTAGCTATGCCATCTCTTCTGTTAGATATGCTGTCTCTTCTGTTAGATATGTTGTCTCTTCTGTTAGATAAACTGTCTCTTCTGTTAGATATGTTGTCTCTTCTGTTAGATATGTTGTCTCTTCTGTTAGATATGCCATCTCTTCTGTTAGATATTCTGTCTCTTCTGTTAGATATGTTGTCTCTTCTGTTAGATATGCTGTCTCTTCTGTTAGATATGCTGTCTCTTCTGTTAGATATGCTGTCTCTTCTGTTAGATATGCTGTCTCTTCTGTTAGATTTGCTGTCTCTTCTGTTCCATTCGTCGTGATACTCAACTTGAATCACACCCCCATCCCCCCACACTCTAATGCTAATGATATGAGGAGAGATCTACTGCCTCCTCCCAACCCCCACACCCACCCCACCACATACAGAGTAAATAGATCTCCAGTCTATTGAACCAACTCATCAAACTTGCACACAGAGACAAAACATCCCTGTTTACATTTCATCAGTAATGTCAGCCCAGCCATCTACACTACAGGTGTATTCTCTATCTCCCGAAACCTAACCAAAACTTCAAAAACGCTGCCTGAAACTGCTTAGCTTTCATAACCCAATATTTTTCTGATTTACCCAAAAATGAGGCTGATGCTATTTAAATATACATTTTACAAATAATATTAAGACATCCGTTTCAATATTTAATAGGTTTTTTTCAGAGTCTGACATTTTCATTTTTTGTTGTTTAGAAATCATTTTTAAATACATTAATTGCAACGCGCGCTTGCTGATGTCCTAATTGATTTGTATAAAATTATTACCTAATGAAAAAAAATGGATTTTAATCTAGAGACACGTGGATAAAATATGCAGATTAGCCCACTCTTTTTAATCGCAAAACTATTTCAACCTGGATTAAAATGATGGCTTTTTTTGCTCGTGTAAAAACCGGATCAATATTTTGTATTTATTCATCAAAAGACGGCGGGGGAATGTAGCGGAACAAAATAAAATAAAAACATTACGTGGGCGGAACATCTGATGATATTTTTGCTTATTCTTGTTGTTGCTGGAATAACGGTTGCTAATTATGATGTTGCTGCTCTAATTATTGTTGTTAATGTTGCTGTTGCTGTTCCTTACGCTTTTGCTACTATTGCTAATGTTGCTGCACTGTTGTTAATGTTGTCGCTGCATTGGTTGATATGTTGCTGCTGTTGGTAGTGTCGTTTTTGTTGTTGTTATGTTGTTGCTGCTGTTTTTATGTTGCTACTGTTGCTAATGTTGTTGCAAATGTTGCTACTGTTACTAATGTTGCTGCACTTTTTGTTACTGTGTTGCTTCTATTACAGTTTGTTCTATTGTTAATTTTTATCTTACGTTTTGGTTTCTTTTGTTTTGGAGGTAAGTGGGGGGGGGGGGGGGGGTGGCAGACTTGTTATATAGCTTGTTTAGGTTGAAAGTAAATTCTGTAGCCCGAGACACATGAAAAATGCTCTCACAACCAAATCTTGAAGACAGCCGAATTAAAGGGAAGTAAGAATCACGTTAACCAGATTAAATTAAAGGGAAATAAGAATCACTTTAACTAGATTAATTAAAGGGAAATAAGAATCACTTTAGCCAGATTAATTAAAGGTAAGTAAGAAGCACGTTAGCCAGATTAAATTAAAGGGAATTAAGAATCCAGTTAGCCAGATTAAATTAAAGGGAAATAAGAATCACTTTAACTAGATTAATTAAAGGGAAATAAGAATCACTTTAGCCAGATTAATTAAAGGGAAGTAAGAAGCACGTTAGCCAGATTAAATTAAAGGGAAATAAGAATCATTACGTTAGCAAGATTATATTAAAGGGAAGTAAGAAGCACACGTTAACCAGATTAATTTTAAAGGGAAGTAAGAAACACACCAAACCAAGTTAAAATGAATTAAAAAAGACGTCAGCAAGACTGTAATTCAAATAAATTTCCCTGACTGTAAGCATTCACACAACGTATTGATAGAAATTACTACAATCTTTTGTGACGCTGCGCGCCCCAGAATTTTTCTTGTCGCGGAGTCTTTTAGTGTTACGGAAGTTGTTTTGACCGCAAGAACAAAAGAGCTGACGGAACGCTTCAGACTGACAACCATAAGTCTAGCGGTCGCAATGAGAAAATGGCTCACATTGTCAATAATTAATTTCGATTTTATAGACTTAGCCAACGAAAACACTTTTAACATCTGGATTTAAAATGATGGATTAAAATCTGGAGTAATCATGATGTAGGTAATACATTTCTGTTTAATTCGTGTTGAGTCAGGGTTAACTATCACATTTTTAGAAACCCGTCTAACAAAATTATGGCGCTATAAATAAACATTTTTTTTTGTTAATAATTTGGAGACCACATCACGTCTGTCGGTGCTTACGATAAAATGAAGACAAAGGTGCAGTTAAGGCGAGGGTTTATATTCTGATTCACAAAAAGAAAATATGCTTTTTTTACTTTCTCGTATATACGTAGTATAGAGAAAGTATTGTAATCGTGCAAAAAAAAAAATCGAGATTTTTACAAATCTCGACGTTTTACACCTCACTGATACGGAAAAACATAATTTTGCAATCTTGTCCGTATGTCTGTGTGTGTGTGTGTCTGTCTGTCTGTCTGTCTGTCCGTGTGTAAACACGATAACTTGAGTACCGTTACAGCTAGGTTGATGAAATTTCATATATAAGTATTTTATCAAAATCGTAGATCCGTATCAACTTTTGAGCGATTTCCGATAACCGGAAGTGGTACTTTTCCTACTTTGAATTTTTTAAAAGCCTATAACTTGAGTACTATTTCAGATAGATAAATGAAATTTCACATGTAAGTAAAAGATCTAATTCTCTACCTTCTGTTAAATTTTGAGTAATTTCCGTTGACTGGAAGTAGTAATTTACGCTACTTCCGATTTCTCAAAAAACTAATGTAAATTTTAAAAGTACTAATAATATTGCGCACTATTATGCGCTTTTTTTTATTTGCGTTCACTTGGTGTGCAATTAATTTGTCTACGAGATTTTATTCTATTTTTAAAACTTTAAGTATTTAAAATGGATTAAAAATCATGTCTATAGCCCGAGTTCCCATCCCCTGTTATTTTATATAAAAATATTCGAGAAAGTTTAGGGGAGATCACTACCGGTTTATTTATTTTCAAAAATGTGCATAGCGTTTCAGATTTCGAGTCTAATATTAATTTTTAAATTCAGGTCAGGAAATTAAAATTTTGTTTGATATTGGGATAACAAAAATACGTTTATATGGTGACATGACATAGGCTTCAACTCTTGACATACACTACCACTACCACGCGGTAACATGAACTACCCTATCTGGACTTTTCAGGTTATAAAAAGTACTTTACAAAACACAAAACTTTTCTGGTAACGCTTGAAGACATAGCTGAATAATTTAACACCGCTGAATTTGAACAGCCAACATGATCTCGTTAAAGATATGTTGAATTTATAAATGGCATGGAGACACGTTTGTAATTTGATTTTTATAAATGGCATCGAGTGTCACTTAAAAATTATTTTTCTTAATAGTATAAATACACACTTTCATTTTGAATTTTATAAATGATATTATACGCACACACTTTCAAATTACTTTTGTCAATTGGATACAAACTTTCAGTCACTTTTTAAAATTGAATCCAGACGCACTTTCAAACAATTTTTATAAATGGCATACACACGCTTATAAATGGTTTGCAGACACTTTCAAAACGATGTTTGTAAATGGCTTTCACTTTCGTATTCTAACTATTTCTTGGTTAATGCGTCTTAAGCAGGGAGGCAACTCAAATAAAGTATTCGCAATATTGAAACGATCAAAACCCTGGTCCATGTTTGTAAGTAGGGAGAGAATCCATGAATATTTAAAACATACATTAACAGAGAGTAGTGGAGAAATTTTCTTTTGTTTTTTTATTTTCAATGCTGCTGAGGGGGGAGGGGGCGGCCAAAAAATCATTTTTTTTTCACTCCTCTGACGAAAATCAATACATTTATTTCTAAAAATTGTAAAGGCGCTTTTTTTTTATTTAAAATATCAACGGAAAAACATAGAAATAAATGTGAAATATTTAAGACCAGTTCTTTAATTACAAGGATACTAGCACTGTAGCACATAAGGTACAGCTACAAGCGTTACCTTTACAGAGGGCTAATAAGAGCTTTTTGGGCAAACGGCGATCAAGTAATTACATTGGTCAAGCTGGTTGGGATGGACGCGATCTCTGTTGTTTCCTTGGAGATGGACGCGATCTCTGTTGTTGCCATGGAGATGGACGCGATCTCTGTTGTTGCCATGGAGATGGACGTGATCTCTGTTGCCATTGGCCAGACGTGCTTTTGTACATGTCGTCTTCTCTTTGTCTTCTCCGTATGTTCTCTTATGTTCTCTTTGCTTTCTCTTTATTCCCACGTTTTCTTTAACTTACTTTCGCGTCTGTTTGTTTGGTTTTCCAAAATAAACCGGTAGTGATCTCCCCTAAACTTTCTCGAATATTTTTATATAAAATAACAGGGGATGGGAACTCGGGCTATAGACATGATTTTTAATCCATTTTAAATACTTAAAGTTTTAAAAATAGAATAAAATCTCGTAGACAAATTAATTGCACACCAAGTGAACGCAAATAAAAAAAAGCGCATAATAGTGCGCAATATTATTAGTACTTTTAAAATTTACATTAGTTTTTTGAGATCTAATTCTCTACCTTCTGTTAAATTTTGAGTAATTTCCGTTGACTGGAAGTAGTAATTTACGCTACTTCCGATTTCTCAAAAATGTGCATAGCGTTTCAGATTTCGAGTCTAATATTAATTTTTAAATTCAGGTCAGGAAATTAAAATTTTGTTTGATATTGGGATAACAAAAATACGTTTATATGGTGACATGACATAGGCTTCAACTCTTGACATACACTACCACTACCACGCGGTAACATGAACTACCCTATCTGGACTTTTCAGGTTATAAAAAGTACTTTACAAAACACAAAACTTTTCTGGTAACGCTTGAAGACATAGCTGAATAATTTAACACCGCTGAATTTGAACAGCCAACATGATCTCGTTAAAGATATGTTGAATTTATAAATGGCATGGAGACACGTTTGTAATTTGATTTTTATAAATGGCATCGAGTGTCACTTAAAAATTATTTTTCTTAATAGTATAAATACACACTTTCATTTTGAATTTTATAAATGATATTATACGCACACACTTTCAAATTACTTTTGTCAATTGGATACAAACTTTCAGTCACTTTTTAAAATTGAATCCAGACGCACTTTCAAACAATTTTTATAAATGGCATACACACGCTTATAAATGGTTTGCAGACACTTTCAAAACGATGTTTGTAAATGGCTTTCACTTTCGTATTCTAACTATTTCTTGGTTAATGCGTCTTAAGCAGGGAGGCAACTCAAATAAAGTATTCGCAATATTGAAACGATCAAAACCCTGGTCCATGTTTGTAAGTAGGGAGAGAATCCATGAATATTTAAAACATACATTAACAGAGAGTAGTGGAGAAATTTTCTTTTGTTTTTTTATTTTCAATGCTGCTGAGGGGGGAGGGGGCGGCCAAAAAATCATTTTTTTTTCACTCCTCTGACGAAAATCAATACATTTATTTCTAAAAATTGTAAAGGCGCTTTTTTTTTATTTAAAATATCAACGGAAAAACATAGAAATAAATGTGAAATATTTAAGACCAGTTCTTTAATTACAAGGATACTAGCACTGTAGCACATAAGGTACAGCTACAAGCGTTACCTTTACAGAGGGCTAATAAGAGCTTTTTGGGCAAACGGCGATCAAGTAATTACATTGGTCAAGCTGGTTGGGATGGACACGATCTCTGTTGTTTCCTTGGAGATGGACGCGATCTCTGTTGTTGCCATGGAGATGGACGCGATCTCTGTTGTTGCCATGGAGATGGACGTGATCTCTGTTGCCATTGGCCAGACGTGCTTTTGTACATGTCGTCTTCTCTTTGTCTTCTCCGTATGTTCTCTTATGTTCTCTTTGCTTTCTCTTTATTCCCACGTTTTCTTTAACTTACTTTCGCGTCTGTTTGTTTGGTTTTCCAATCAAATCTTGCGATCGAAATTTCGGGCACTTCCCAGTTAGCTAGCGCGCTGAAATTTTCATGGAAGCTTTGTTTCCGATGACAATAGAATATTCAATTGTTATTATTACAAAATTGATCCATGGATAATTTTTATTGATCATTTTAGGCCCCTATATATTTGTACAAAAAAGGGACATAACCTAGTAATTGTAATTTGATGAAAACAAGGTTCGGTACTCTCCCTCTTTTGGCTTACTGAGTAGTGGTCACGCGGTGTTTGTGTACAAACAACGGTGAAAGAAACGGCAACACAGAAGAAACGTCGATTGGAAAAGGCACGTGTTTTTTACGAGTTGTCTTCGTTTACCCAAAAAAAAAGTGAATGCGAGAAGATAAAATCGATAGCAAGATTTGAATGCAAACAAGCAGACAAAGACTAAAAAGTAGAAAATAATTATCATTAAAAAAGTTTTTAAAAACCCACGTTTTCTGATTGAACTAAAAAGTAGAAAATAAATGCTATACCTCACAATAATGCAAGCGATCACTCTCCTATAAGCGATGAAAAACGTGGGGCGCCGTGATTTTCTTACAGTTTCTAATACTGTTGACTCTCTACAAGCTCCCTAATAAAACTCAATAGTATTATCTAATCAATAGTAATATAACTTTTACATCTTATATTAACAATGACCGATAAAAAAACTTTTACTTCGGCGCCCCACGTTTTTCATCGCTTATAGTAGAGTGATCGCTTGCATTATTGTGATGTATAGCATTTATTTTCTACTTTTTAGTTCAATCAGAAAACGTGGGGTTTTTTAAACTTTTTTAATGATAATTATTTTTCATAACTATTCTCTCTTTATTTTGGTCACAATATTATTTAATATTACCTATTCTTGTTAGGGCGTTAAAATCCACGGTAAATTTCACTGATCGACCTTTTCTGGAGGGGAGGGGGCTGGGTAGAGGGTGCCTGTACTACACTTACCCTTTTTGGCATTCTACAGAGTGGCTTTCTAAGCTAGCGAAATTGTGTTCTTAGCCTGAGTAACCTCAATTGACTCGCGTATGCTGTAGAGAGGGGGACTTTAATTTGGGGTGGGGTGGGGGGCATTGATGCCATACCAAAATAAAACACCAAATGTTTGACGACACACATCGCTCAACCTATGTGACGCCCTACAACTCTAAACCCTACCGAGCCCCCACATCTTTAAACTCAACCAACCCACACATAGCTAGAACGTATAATACCTGAAACCTTCACATAGAAAAACTTGTATAATTGTTTTCTTGTGTAAATCATCAGAACATATTTTTCCAACATTCATCTTTTCACACCTGAACCTAATCAAAATTTCCAACATCTTTCACTTACAACTTTTTTATTCCTTTATTTTTCATTTCTGTCGAACATTTATAATCGTAAAACAGAATTGAATTAGTAAATAAAATCCATTAGCTTTCTTCACTTTAGCTTGACACACAATCAAATGGGGGATGGGGGGGGGGGGCGTGGTGAACAAGGGAAAAAATGTAAAACATCACTGAAAAAAAAAGTATGTCGCTGTATAGATGGGGGTACAGTTTCCATCTCAACATGAATATTTCAAAATGTCGCACTGTAAAATGTAACTGATCCAAGTCGTAATCCAAAACCAAAGCGAGGCTAGGATACAACAGAGCACGTCTATTGGGATGGTAAGGTATCTTGTTAGGATCAAACAGTTTTTTCTTAACATAGAAAAATGTAGACTTGTTTCAAATGAGGTTAATGCATTATGGAGAGCATATGTTCAAGGTTCTGTTTTATACACATTACACGTGAATATGTGGGTTTAGCGTATATGAAAACTATTTTTAATATTTGTTCTTTCCAGAGTTTCTTCCAGGCATCTCTTTGGGGGGGGGGGGGGGGGGGGGGGTCAGCCCCGAAGAAAGTCTACCGCTCCCTCGAACGAGTTTCTTTCAGGCAACTCTACTTGGGAGGAGGGGATGAAAAAGTCTGAAAGAAACACTGGTGTCGCGCTTAGCCACTACCCGAAGAATTGCTGAAAGAAATTGCAAGAAAACCACTTTTTAGATTAGACACATTAATTAGGCGGTAATTTTATTATAGAGTATCGATGAAGAAATTTCTTTTGAGTTGGGGGGGGGGGGGGGGTCAGACGTTCTTACGCGGGGGTGGGGCTTCGCCCCTACCCGAAGAATTGTATGAAAGAAACTCTTCACGCAAACCCCTTAGACTAGACAAAATTGCCTTTTTATTCAATGTTTACTCGGGAATCAATGACGTCATATTACTCCGGCTTGATACTATTTTCTACTATATTATGCTGAATATGACGTCATATTTCGCTTCCGCTTTACTGTTAAATTTTTTAATTTGCTTGTGTTTTCTCTAGAGCGTTCTTGTCAGATACATAGATAGATAGATAGACAGACAGCGAAACTATTATTATAGATATAAATATGCATATATATATATATATATATATATATATATATATATATATATATATATATATATATATATATATATATATATATATATATATATATATATATATATATATATATATATATATAATAAGATACCATACTATCTTTATTTATTGATTTTGTATTTATTTATCAATGTACATTCTATTCAGAGTTTCTCCCAGGCATCTCTTAGAGCCCCCCCCCCCCCCGAACGAAATGAAATGTATATAGAAATATATACTTTTAACAGTGTCCGCCCCCCCCCCCCCCCCCCCCCGAAAATTTCAAGTGCCCCCCCTGGAAGAAACACTGGTTCTATCAGAGAACACGCTCCCAATGATATCACCGTTGTTTTACAATACCCGGTCACAAGACACAACCTGAAGATTTTCAAATAACTAATTGTTTAAGTAATTCGGTCATGAAGTTCATTCATTTTAATTCCGTTGGGTTTATTTTCACTCTTCATATGTAACTCCTACTTAATATTACCCTGACGAAAATAGCCCTTTGGTTGTACAATACCCTGGTGAAAAGATTTAACTGGAGTTTTTAAAAAATGTTACATCTCCTAGAGTTTTTCCCTTAAAGCAATAAAGTATTTTTAATCCAATCCGTATTTTCTTACTAATATGTATGTAAATAAGAGTACGTAACCTGAACGCCTTATTAGACGTTCCCTACAAAAAGACAGACAAAAATTCTCTCTGACAAACAGATGAGCAATGATATTTATAACCCCGGCATTACAGAAATTATCCAGACTATCGTCTTACACTGCAATGGCTCCTGACAATCCATCCCATCTATTTCATGAAAATTATAATTTCGTTTTTTTATCTCTTCCGCTCCCTGCCGGCCGGCCGCAAGTTTTGATCTGCCATTAGACGCGTGGTTTTAGCCGTGGAGTTTGGTGTCACAAGCGGTAGTCTGACGGGGCATAAAAAATGTCACATTTTTAATCGGTTTCTAAAATACTCGATAATTTTAGTTTTTTTTTTTAAATAAAGCGAGAGCGATCTTTATGAAACTTTCTCGAATATTCATATATAACACTGACAGAAGGGGGGGGGGGGGCAATTCCAGTTCAATCAGGCTATACACATGTTTCTTATCAATTTTTAAATATTTAAAAATTTAAATAGAAAAGAATCGCGTAGAAAAAAAGAATTGAGCATCAAATGAACAGCAAACGATATGTGTATAATAGTGCGCAAAAGTAGTACCTACATTAATTTATTAAAAGTTAATTAATCATTTAATTAAGTAACATTTTATGTCAATATGTCCACTAGTCTGGACCTACGTGAAAAGTTTGAAATAAATCGGTCCGGTAAAAGTGTTCAAAATTCTGCGCTTAACTTTCCGAACGTGACGGACAATAAATAGTTAAATAAATCCTTATGATTTTTGGAGAAATCAGAAATAGCGTAAAGAACTACTTCCGGGCACCGGAAATCATTCAAAATTTGACGGAACCCAGAGAATAAGATCTCTTACTTCCGGTAACCGGAAATCGCTGTCTGAAAAGTTATTTGAAAACTACAAAATTGATATAATACATATGTATGAAATGGTGCTTAAGTTGTCGTGTTCACGTATACACAGAGAAACAAACAGACAGACGGACAAGATTTCAAATTCTATGTTTTTCCGACTCAGGGAGGTGTAAAACGTCAAGATTTTTTAAAATCACGATTTCGATTTTTTGCACGATTACAATACTTCCTATTTACTCCGTATACGAGTAAATAAAATCTTATAATTTAACTAGATTTCTAAAGTACCCATGATTTTAATACGTTTCTAAAATACTCTATTATTTGACTTGGTTTCTAAAGTACTGTATGATTAAAAAAAGTTTTCTAAAATACTCCATGATTTGGATACGTTTCTAAAATAAGCGATGATTTCCACAGGTTTTCTAAAATTCGCCATGCTTTAAATAGTTTTTTTTAATAGCATCAGATGTAAATTTCATCCCCAGATAAGAAAATCATGTTCCCAAAATTTACACCAATGTATTATAAGTAAACTCATTACTCTAATCCCAGATCCCAAATCCCAACCACTTCTCCAATACAAGTCTCTGCATGATCCCACTACCCTACACACATTTCGAATACCTCAGTACCACTATTTATATCCCTGTATCACTATTACACTGAGATCATAGACCTCGTTACAACTCCACTTAAAAAATTCTTGAAACTAAATCTGAGTCCTTTTTTTTAAAAATAAAACTTGAAGTATTTTAGAAAACAATCATTTGTATTTGTATGTAATGATAGTCTAACATTTTTACCTAGTTTTGATGCGTGGCTCAAACTTAAGCGTCTTCCATACTATTAAAAAAAAATATATCAAGAACTGTACTATAGGTTATAGTTACATTATTTAGGTACTTTTTTCATGAACTAATTAGCTTTTAATAATTTTTAAAATTAATTTCGCTTGATTTAAAATAAAATTTTATTTGGACAACACTATATGACCGGTTGCTAATTAATTAAAGATAATTAAAACTTAGAAATAATTAAAATTGTTTTAAATTTGAGAATTTTAATTTATTTTTTTGTTTTCAGTGAACAATGTCCCTGGTCCTACCAATCTGCCTGTCCACGATCGCCTTCTGTCTCTGCCTTTCTCTGGGTCAACAAGGCGTGTCGGCCAAAAGTCTACCAGACGACATCGATCTACGTCTGCTGGAGGACAGGTCAAGGCTGTTGGCCGGCCAAGTCCAGGGTCAAAGGTCGAAACGGTTCTCCTTCAATGGGAACATAAAAGCTTTGGCCGACAACATGAGGGCACAAGAGGAGATGGAACTTCTGGCAAATTTACAAGAAATGCTCAGATCAGCTGGCAAACGGTCGTCGCTGGATTAGTTCCTGCATAAACGGTCGTCTGTGGATTAATTCCTGGTCAAACGGTCGCCTGTGGATTAATTTCTGGTCAAACGGTCGCTTGTGGATTAGTTCCAGCCAAAACAAGGCGGATGACGTTAAAACATTCAATTTTTCTCTGATATCCTAACAGATATTTTGAAACTTACAATTCAGCAATTCGAAGAAAAAACCCCAAAAAAGGACATTTACACTGTGTGATTTTAAAATATACAGATATAAATCTTTCCTGCTTTAGATATATCTGTTAAAATGAACAAAAAATAATAATTTTAGAACAATTGAAGCGTAAAACTATGGACATGGCTCTTGTTTTTAAACAAAAATTTTAAACTTTAAAAAAATGTATTAAAAATTCCTATGCCTTATTGAAGTATTTCTTTGTTTCTCTTTAATTCGTTTCTTTTTAATTGTTGACAGTTCGTCTTTTAGAACTATATAACACCCACTTCAACTTAAATAATGCTCTTCTATAATTACAGCAATAACAACAACATTTTTAAAAAGTCTTTAACTTACTCCAAGAAAAATAAGAAAAATACGACTACGAGATACTAACAGAGAATATTCTAATACGTTAATACGACGGTATCAAAGTACCGCTGTGGTCAAGTACCGCTGTGGTCAAGTACCGCTGTGGTCAGTACTACTGTGGTCAAGTACCGATGTGGTCAAGTACCGCTGTGGTTAAGTACCGCTGTGGTCAAGTAAAGTACCGCTGTGGTCAAGTACCGCTGTGGTCAAGTACCGATGTGGTCAAGTACCGCTGTGGTTAAGTACCGCTATGGTGAAGTAAAGTACCGCTGTGGTCAAGTACCGCTGTGGTCAAGTACCGCTGTGGTCAAGTACCGCTGTGGTTAAGTACCGCTATGGTCAAGTACCGCTGTGGTCAAGTACCGCTGTGGTCAAGTACCGCTGTGGTCAGTACTACTGTGGTCAAGTAAAGTACCGCTGTGGTCAAGTACCGCTGTGGTCATGTAGTGTTATGGTCAAGTAAAGTACCGCTGTGGTCAAGTACCGCTGTGGTCAAGTACCGCTGTGGTCAAGTACCGCTGTGGTCAAGTACCGCTGTGGTCAAGTACCGCTGTGGTCAAGTACCGCTGTGGTCAAGTACCGCTGTGGTCAAGTAAAGTACCGCTGTGGTCAAGTAAAGTACCGCTGTGGTCAAGTACCGCTGTGGTCAAGTACCGCTGTGGTTAAGTACCGCTATGGTCAAGTACCGCTGTGGTCAAGTACCGCTGTGGTCAAGTACCGCTGTGGTCAAGTACCGCTGTGGTCAAGTACCGCTGTGGTCAAGTACCGCTGTGGTCAGTACTACTGTGGTCAAGTACCGCTGTGGTCAAGTACCGCTGTGGTTAAAGTACCGCTGTGGTCAAGTAAAGTACCGCTGTGGTCAAGTAAAGTACCGCTGTGGTCAAGTAAAGTACCGCTGTGGTCAAGTACCGCTGTGGTTAAAGTACCGCTGTGGTCAAGTACCGATGTGGTCAAGTACCGCTGTGGTTAAGTACCGCTGTGGTCAAGTAAAGTACCGCTGTGGTCAAGTACCGCTGTGGTTAAGTACCGCTATGGTCAAGTACCGCTGTGGTCAAGTACCGCTGTGGTCAGTACTACTGTGGTCAAGTAAAGTACCGCTGTGGTCAAGTACCGCTGTGGTCATGTAGTGTTATGGTCAAGTAAAGTACCGCTGTGGTCAAGTACCGCTGTGGTCAAGTACCGCTGTGGTCAAGTACCGCTGTGGTCAAGTACCGCTGTGGTCAAGTACCGCTGTGGTTAAAGTACCGCTGTGGTCAAGTAAAGTACCGCTGTGGTCAAGTACCGCTGTGGTCAAGTAAAGTACCGCTGTGGTCAAGTAAAGTACCGCTGTGGTCAAGTACCGCTGTGGTTAAAGTACCGCTGTGGTCAAGTACCGCTGTGGTCAAGTAACGCTGTGGTCAAGTACCGATGTGGTCATGTAGTGTTGTGGTCAAAGTACGGCTGTGGTCAAGTACCGCTGTGGTCATGTAGTGTTGTGGTCAAAGTACGGCTGTGGTCAAGTACCGCTGTGGTCAAGTAAAGTACCGCTGTGGTCAAGTACCGCTGTGGTCATGTAGTGTTGTGGTCAAAGTACGGCTGTGGTCAAGTACCGCTGTGGTCAAGTAAAGTACCGCTGTGGTCAAGTACCGCTGTGGTCAAGTACCGCTGTGGTCAAGTACCGCTGTGGTCAAGTACCGCTGTGGTCAAGTAAAGTACCGCTGTGGTCAAGTACCGCTGTGGTCATGTAGTGTTATGGTGAAGTAAAGTACCGCTGTGGTCAAGTACCGCTGTGGTCAAGTACCGCTGTGGTCATGTAGTGTTATGGTGAAGTAAAGTACCGCTGTGGTCATGTAGTGTTATGGTCAAGTACCGGCTGTGGTCATGTAGTGTTACGGTGAAGTAAAGTACCGCTGTGGTCAAGTACCGCTGTGGTCAAGTACCGCTGTGGTCAAGTACCGCTGTGGTCAAGTACCGCTGTGGTCAAGTACCGCTGTGGTCAAGTAAAGTACCGCTGTAGTCAAGTACGGCTGTGGTCAAGTACCGCTGTGGTCTTGTAGTGTTGTGGTCAAAGTACGGCTGTGGTCAAGTACCGCTGTGGTCTTGTAGTGTTGTGGTCAAAGTACGGCTGTGGTCAAGTACCGCTGTGGTCATGTAGTGTTGTGGTCAAGTAAAGTACCGCTGTGGTCAAATACCGCTGTGGTCAAAGTACCGCTCTGGTCATGTAGTGTTGTGGTCAAAGTACGGTCAACCAAGCTCCTCTGTGCATAAACCGCCTATGGTCAAAGCAGGAGATGTCAGAGCGCTTTACATTAACGAACCACGTCAATAAATTCCATGGCTCTACCTCAATAGCTAGGGCTTTACAGGGAACTTCCTCATCACGGCAGCACTTATACCTGCTATGCTATTTACAACAATTCACAAAACATTGATTCCACATCCAACAACTTATTCCACATTACAATCAGACATCCAACATCAGTGGCGTAGGCAGGGGGGGTTAGGGGGGGGGGTCACAAACCCCCCCCCATAGACCCCTCGGTATATATAAAAAGTATGAGGGGGGGGTGCAAATCGAAAGTTTGAGGGGGGGGGGGGTGCAAATCGAAAGTTTGAGGGGGGGGGGTGAAAATCGAAAGTTTGAGGGGGGGGGGGTGCAAATCGAAAGTTAGAGGGGGTGCAAATCGAAAGTTTGTAACCGGGTAAAAATTGGACCCCCCCCCCCCCCCCTTGAGACGATCCTGGCTACGCCACTGTCCAACATCCAACAATTTCCTCATTGATTCTATCTGTCACGGCCTTTTCTGCTGCCAATCATGGCACAAACTCAAAAAAACAAATACCAACCGCTCTCCTCTCTCCTCCTTTGTTATTACATATTATAGTCTGATTTATAACATTAAACAAAATTCAGGAAATTTTTCATGATTTTATTGGTTCATTGACACAACGACTTCACTGCCAAAACATCGCCATTATCTTCCCGCTCTCTACCCCCTTGCTTCCTTGTTTTAGCGCATGCGCACACCCACACTATATTTTAGATTTATATCGCCTTTTTATGAAACATACTCGAAACATGCATTCACCTTACATTTGACTGTTACACTATCAGACAACTAACATCCAACATCAACAACTTCCTCATCATCAATCTAACATCCAACAACTTAATCGTCGTTTAACATCCAACAAATTCCTCATTGTTTTTATCAGACCTCCAATATCCAACAACTTAACACATCGTTTGACATCCAACATACAACTTACCACATTTCCCCCACAGCCACCACAATATCATCAGACTCTCGAGACAACTTCCCACACACAAAGTATTTAAAACCCAAGTCACATTCCCGCACACAAAGTATTTTAAACTCAAGTCACACTCCCGCCCACAAAGTATTTTAAACTCAAGTCACACTCCCGCACACAAAGTATTTTAAACTCAAGTCACACTCCCATACACAAAGTATTTTAAACTCAAGTCACACGGAGTGATTCATTACTTGTGACAATGTCAAATCGACGCGCAAGAATGCCTCTTTTGCGAGCAAAGCATTTGAATTATGACAGCTGCTTCATTAGAAGTTAATTAGGCACGGTCTTGATTAAGATAATTCATGTGCCTCCAAGACCCTCGTGTAAACTTGACTTACCGAGTAAGTTGTAATATACCATCGAAAAACTTTGGACTACGGTCACCGGTCTCGAGTTATTTGTGGGTCCTTTACCCTATTCAGGATGTGGATAGGAAATAATGTGGTTACAGCGTTGACAATACAACCCCTAAATATGCTGTGGTCAAATAAATAAGCTTAATGAAATATCTAATTGGGAACTTGTAGTTTTTTGTTTTTTTTAAGTGTAGGCTTAGTAGCTATGGGTACCCGTTTCATGTGATTTATATGCCCATATATTTTTAATGCCATACTTGTTTGGAAAACATAATGTATAATTAGTTATTTCTCAAAAACGCAATGCGCTTTACTACACGTTGAACGATATTAGTGACAAAGCTAAGAAATAACAAAATATCTAAAAAACTTAAACATTTTAAATAAAATAGGCTACCAATACCTATTGGAAAAATTAAAACCAAATTATATACAATAGTAGTCAACACAACACCATATTCAATGCACACACCGATTAACAGACTAAAAATGATTCTGTTAAAAACCCGGCTGTTCAATGGTATTTATATTATTTTTAAAAACTAATTTGTATTAGTTTTGGCCGAGAAAACGTATACGTTTCATAGCATAGCATACATATTCAAATTTAAATGAAATAGTTCATTTCTTCATATTCTAAAATTTGAAGATGATGACCTTAGTGGTGTGTTCATTCCGTAGTTTAAACATGTGGCATGTGACGTCATTTTTAGGAATGGAGGAATGGTACCGATGGCTAGTAATGGATAAAACTTGAAGGTTTTGACAGAAAACACACTCACACAAACATACACACACACACACACACACACACACATATATATATATATATATATATATGTATCTAGGGTAGTTACCATACTATGGTTAACAACGTATTACAGTCTGATGCAACTGATAACGATCATAAAGCCACGGCGTATTTTGGGAAGGATACGACAAGCCGCTGTCAACTTTGACATGACTTGGCTGACGTAACAGTGCAGGTGTTCTATTAATCGGACTGATAACAAGTCTAATAAGACTGGTACGAGACAACTGCGTAGTAATCGGAAGGCGAGATATTCGGATTGAACATAACTATGTAGAACCGAATACGATTACGGATACGAGGGGATATATAGGAAAGTATGAGTTGGAGGCTAGAACAGTTGGAGGCAGAACGTGGTTGAGGCTGGGCTGAGTAGGAGTATCAAGTTGGTTACTGAACGTTGTAGACATATTGTGTTAATAGGGACGATAGACATGTGCATTCGGTTATGTGAAGACTAGTGAGGACGGTTGGGGGTCAGTTGATTCATTCTATTATTGTGAAAGCATTTCTTTTGATTCATGTAATAAAAGGATCAATGGTAAACCTGCATCTTCGAGTATCTATATTGTGGTCGATGTTGTGTAGAATGAGTAAATACACTCGTTAACATTTGGCACTACAAGCAAATAGACTCGTTACATTTGGCGTTGTCGAGCAGGATGATTCAACTAGACCAGCCGCTTTAGGCACCCATTATCAACCTAGATCCAGTTCATAACTGTGTTTCGTGTGTGTGAATTCGGACATTCAGGAACAGTGAAAATTGAGGAACGAGGAAAATTATTCATACATACACGGTAGGAAAGGTCTTTTTTTTTTTTACTCAAGGAATAAAAATTAGAATGTCTACTCTGGACGAGAAGCAGACCCATATTGTGGTCCTGCCAGAGAGTCCCACATTAACAAATTTTACGGGGACGGTGATCCAACTTTAACCAACAGGTTCAGTGAAGAGGTCAAAGCGGCCTGGGCCTCGAGATACATGTCACCAGAGGAAAGATTAAGACTGCTGATGGGCAGTATAGGGGAGACGGTTAGGGCAGAGGTCAAATGCCACGATAAAACCATCCAATCAGATCCAGATAAGGTGCTGGATCTAATTATGGAGACCTTTGGGGAGAGACGGTCGGGATCGCAACTGCTATCGGGGTTCGTAGGCTTAAAGCAGAGAATGGCGGAGAGTGTGATGGAGTATTCACACCGAATGAACAGGGCCTTTGATTCGGTAAAGGGCAAAACACCTGACATTGATGTGCGCCTACTGAGGGACCATTTCATCGAGGGGCTAGCAACCCCGATCTTAAGGAGAGAGTTGAAAGAAGAGGTCTACAAAGACCCACAGTTGACCTTCCTTCAGGTCAGGAACTCAGCGATCCGCAGGTCCGAGGATGAGGACCAATCGAACTGTTCGGTAGACAAAGTCTCTGTGCCGGAACAGAAACAATCCCACCCACAGGGACCGGCACGATGGAAACCATGATGGCTCAACTGTTGGCCCACCTGGATAAGGTTGACCAACGATTGGAGAGGCTAGAAAGCAGGTCAACAGATGAGAATCAGGGCAAAAACTGGACAAAACATAGACAGGTTGGACAGCCGCGACCTGCTGGTCCATCACTCCAGTGGACAGCTGACGGTCGACCAATCTGCCTGTGCTGTTCACAGCCAGGACATATGGCACGGTACTGTCCGGTGAAACGATCGCCCTCTGTAGGGCAGGTCAGGGCTACCGAGCGGCGAGGTTATGGCTTAAGAAACAAAATGGGACAAACAATGAAAGAGTCTCAAACAAGACTCGAAGAGAAATTATCAGATATTGAAAAAATGAACTGTGAAATGAACTTGAATGTTGAAAAGTTTCAAGTGAACAATTTGTTGGCTGAGAAAAATGATGATAAGGAAGAAATTGGTAGACTTAATAATGAGATCTCAATGTTAACTATGAAACGGGATAGGGAAAGTTCATGCAAATTAAAAGCACAGGAGAAATGTTCATCTGTAGTGTGTCTGTTATCTGAAGAAGAAAATAGAAAATTTGGTTTTGCAAAAATTGCCGCACCGTTTGCATGACTTGGTAACAAAATGACAAAGAAACACAGTAAGGAGAAAAAGAAAGGCAAAACACAACTGATAGGTGAATTATGGACTGAGGAATGCCTGAACTCGTTTAAGCTACTGAAAAATGCTTTGACAGAGGCGCCGATATTAGGATACGCAGACTTTGACAAACCATTTCGGCTAGAAATTGACGCCAGCTCTAAAGGTCTGGGAGCTGTACTATCACAACAACAAGAGCAAGGTTTCAGGGTTATTGCGTATGCCAGTCGAGCTCTGAAGGGATCAGAGAAGAACATGACAAATTACAGCGCCATGAAACTAGAACTTTTGACATTAAAATGGGCTGTGACTGAAAAATTCAGGGACTATCTATTAGGTGCTAATGTGTGGTATACACTGACAATAACCCCTTGAGTCACCTAAAGACAGCAAAGTTGGGATCCATCGAACAGCGATGGGCAGCAGAATTGGCACCTCTTTGACCTGGAGATAAAATATCGCCCGGGGCGGTCCAATGGCAATGCGGACGCCTTATCAAGGAATCCTTACGAGAGACCGGGCGATGAGGAAGAAACGCTGACAGGAATATGTGAGGTCAGAGCGTCAACAGATATCCCTCACGGGGTGCAAGTGATGCAAAACGGGCAGACTGTGGTGGAGCACACATCCACAGAGCCCCGAATATGGACATCAGTGATTTTAATTGCCTTAATCACAAAGAGATAAGAGATGCCAGAGATCGGATAGTGGCTTACAGCCGCTGTTGAAATACGTCCAGGAACAAAAATTCCCAGGAAAAAGGGAAAGAGAACAGTTTTGGTCGGGAAACAAAGAAACTACTGAGTCAGTGGGACCGTCTCAGTATAAAGGATGGTGTTCTCATGCGGAGAATTCATGACCAAATAGACGGGACAATACACCAGGTGGTGGTGCCTGGACAGTTACGAGAAGAAGTGCTAAGGTTGGCAACATGACAGGGCAGGACACCAGGGTCAGGACAGGACGCACAAAATATTACGACGGCGGTGTTACTGGCCCAATATGGAGATGGAGGTCAAACGCCATTGTGAGGCTTGTGTGAGGTGTCAGCATGCGAAAATGCCAGTTGTCAAAATGAGACAGCCATCAGGACACTTACTGCGACAAAACCACTAGAGATTGTGGCTATGGACCTTTACGTCGTTGGAGCAATCATCGGATGGGACGGAACATGTGTTGGTGATGACTGACGTATTCACCAAATGGACTGTTGCGGTGCCCACACGAGATCAGACGGCTAAAACAGTGGCAAAGGTCTTATAGAACATCGGTTCATCAAATATGGCATACCAAGACAATTACACTCTGACCAAGGAAGGGCCTTCGAGTCAGAAGTAATTAACCGACTGTGCAGCCACTACGGGATCAACAAATCTAGAACAACCACATTTTAATCCGAAAGGAAACGGACAGTGCGAGCGGTTCAACCGCAGCATGCATGATTTGCTGCGTACTCTAGAACCTGAACTGAAAAAACGTTGGCCTGATTTTCTCCCAGAGTTGGTATACCTATACAACTGCACCCCCCATGCCACGACCGGCTTTTCGCCACACATGTTACTGTTCGGACGGGAGGCCTCGACTCCCTCTTGACTTGTTCCTAGGAAAAAAGGAGAGTATGACTGGCTCATACACCGCACTAGAATATGTGAATGAACATATGAGACGAATTACAGAAATGTACAGGGTGGTACAGGAAAGACTAGAACATGAAGCACGGCGAAGGGAACCGCCGGTACAGACAAAAGGACCCGCCACTCAAACTGAACGACAGGGTATTACTGCGTAGCCACCCGTTAGGCAGAAAACAAAATCCACGACCTCTGGGGACAGGAGATATGGCAAGTCGTGGAGATGCCTAAAGTAGCAGGTGGCCCCTTTAAGATAAGACCCACCAATCACACCAAACCGGATCGGTGGGCGAATATTGCTCAATTAAAGAAATATTGGCATCGGCAAGAAGGAGCATTTACACACAAAGAAACCTAAGACAATTAGGGAACCGGAAACTACAACGGAAATTCTCATACCCATCCCGGAACCATGTCACCATCAACAGAACAACAGCGATACACAAGGGGAGGATAACGGCAACAAAGAGGATCCCGTTCCTCCCAGAAGCAGAGAGACAGTAGACCATCAGATAAGTGGTCCGCGGAGAAGTTTGAGAACAGAAAG